>NC_090446.1:558224031-558531031 GCF_031143425.1 Pleurodeles waltl | reverse complement strand
AACCACTGGCAGCGAGGGGATTGGCCACGAAGCAGTGGATAGAAAGAGGAATATCAAAAGGATGTTAATAACAGAAAGTATAAGACAATTTCTACGAATAAAGTCAGTGTCAAGACCCTATATGAACAAAGTTTATCTCTATGTAGTTGCAGAGGCAGCAGTGACACAACAATTCCCAATGGCCACCTGAACATAATTAACAGATTTGATATGAAAAGTGCTAAGTCTTGTAGCAGCAGTGGGGTGGGGAGTTGGTTGAGTGCTAATAATAATCTATAATATAATAAACAGAAGACTTGCTGAGTGTTCCTCAGTGGAGAAAAAAGAAACCAGGGTCACCAGGACCGTGTTATGCATAGTGCCCCAGGGGTATTACAGAAGGGGCCACAGATGCTTGTGCGTTCCCTTCTGTAATACTGATAGAGCTGGCGCATATGTAGCACCTGTGCTATCATTAGAGAGCTTTCCCTCATTTACATGGGAGCATGGCCCCATGCAAATGAGGGAAACAATTTGCTTCTGCGCCCACGCCGTATTACCGACATGGGTGCAGAGCCATACGTGTCTGTAGGAGAAGCACTGAAAGTGTGCCACAAAAAGGTGGTGCATTTTCAGTGCGCTTCCTAAAGGCAGCCATCTTTGGCGGAGAAAGGGAGTCCCATGGACCCTCCAGAATTCTCCTAAAGGCAGGTGCAGTCACTCACTGCACCTGCCTGCAAAGGGATCCCTCCCCCTTCTTGAAAGTGCTGGCAGTATGCCGCCTGCACTGTAAAACATGGAGAGGCTTTGAAGCAGTAGTTCCGTATTTCACTTGAATGTTCTGCCCCCAGGGCAGCACTTGTTCGTGGCTGTCTTGGGGGCAGTGCTTCTGCATAATATGGTACTGTTTCCCTGTTTATGCCAGGTGCACCTTTTGAAAGGTGCTCCACAGTATAAACAAAGTGTGCCGTCTATATATATTACAACCCTTGATCTGCAACTCTGGCTCATTTAACAATCACCCTCTCCTCAGAAATATGCTTATAACTGAAGGAATCCCAACAGCTGCTTGGCTGGTGGTTTCCTGGAAAGTGGGGAAGGTTTTGATGGTTTGCTTTTGATGCTGCCATGTTACTGCCCCTGCTATTCCTGACAGTCCGGAGTCAGATTGTACTGGACTGTTTTTTGATGCTAGAAATGGATTGCTAAAATATACAGGATATTGATGTGCAATTGTAGGTGGAGGGTAGGGTGTAGTCAAAACTACAATGTATGATATTGGTATAGGTTGTTCAGTTTACACATGGTATAGAGACATTATTTAGGTCTCTCTTTCTCTATCCAAACTGTTAGCATTTTCAAATGCCTAATTGCTTCTAACTTGTCCACTGTCTGCAACCCTGGGGTCTGTCTTTTCATCTGAAGTCCAAAGTAGCCCAATTTGTGTCACAACCAAAAAACGTAACCCCAACATGGCAAATCTGCAGAGCACAAGTTCGATCTAAAAACTTCCATACTTGCATAAACTCACTGGGAAAATAGTGAATCTTCACTGGCAAGATCACATCTTGAACAACAAATTTCCCGGCAGCTACTAAATTGACTTTTGACCCTAGTGAAGCATGGAAATTGATGATGCATTGCAAATTCTACGCAGTCGTGACACCTGTATCCTACTTCTACTTTACCTCTCAGTGGCTTTCATATCTGCAGGAAAGAGAGCCTGTCAGACAACATTTGTGAGGCAACAGGGCAAGCAGAGGCTATAGGATATTGAATGTCCTACTATGACTCTGCAAACTGGGCTTAGTACAACCCCTTACGCACTTGGCTGTCAGTGGTTACCATGGCGAGCAGTCATAGGCTTTTCAGGAAGGTAGGGTGGGGGTGCTTGAGCTAAGAACCCATCAATCATACAACAAATCAATAAAGGAATGAACAGGCCAGAGCTTATCAATAGGAGAAAGAAAAGTTATTTAATATGCTCTAAAATTTAATGCTACACACTACCACAATAGAATGCATTTTAGTGTCAATGTGCACTATCCAGGCAGTGCTGCCCCTCTCCGCACTTTCTGTCTAATTCTCTTTGATCCAGGCCCTCTTCTCCTGGGTCTAGGTGACCCTCCCTTGCTATGTTGTATTAGGAAGAAGTGTGAATAAATCCCAGGTAGAGTTTTTTGTTGTTGAAATAGGTGCTCTCAGTTCACAGTCATATTCTTACCATTAAGAGATAGATCAGCACCGAAGGATTGTTACACCACTCGGTTCTTGGCCATGCTTACACGCTTTCAACCGGAGAGGTTACACACTGGCTGGCAGCTTGTTTATGTGTCCTGCTCTATATGCTGGGCCTGCTCTTGGTCTTGCACAAAACAGAGGCTGAGATGGCACTTGTGGATCAACGCAGTCCCAATAAGACCAGTTGGGGTCTCAGTGATTGGGCCAGGCAAAATTGTCATGTGCAGCTTCTTCTGGCTGGCCACGACTTTGGCTTATGTAGCCCTGCACAAGTTGGTAACAATGGGCAGTTGCAGCGCCACACAGGCTGATGAGCACCACATGGGGCAAAAGCGACCACGCACAAGCCGATGACATGTTTCTGGCAGTAGCAGCCATGCACAGGCCAGTCACATCTCAATCAGGTTCAGCCACATACAGGCTGATTCTACAGCTGGCAGTAGCAGTCCAGCACAGGCCTATTCTGAGATGCAATTACCAACCAGGCCTTGCAACTGCAGTCACGAGAATTGTGGTTCTGACGAGGAACCAGTGTGTACCGACTGTGGGTCCCCCAACATAGTGGTCCATGGGACTCTCTCTTAAGCCCATCTCTTCTGGGTACTCACAGGGTCATGCTGCTTCACAAACCTCCTGGGCGGGCTGACACTCCTGCAGAATTCGCAAGCTCCTTTTCTCTCTCAGCGGGCAGGCAGGCTTTTAGGTGATTCAGGTATACAGCTCTTATAGCATGAGATCCAGACCTCTGGTGATGTCCACTCACATCTGAAAGATTGTCAGGCAAACTACAGCCGATTACACAGCACTTCTCTGAAAACTCTGCTGCACATTTCCTTCCTTGGCCATAGTGAAATTGGAACTGAAGCAACAAATGGGGTAAAGGGGTCTCACTTTTATACACCAGAATCAGACAGGAGGTGGGTGTCCACTGTCTGCAACTGTAGAACTGATTTGAAGTAAGTGATTAGTATTTCAGTTGTCCTTTCCCAGCTCCCCTCCAGACAAAGAATTTGTGTACAGTGATGCTTCTAACAGCAGGATAGTAGCCATCCTGAAGCACCCACAACACAAGCACAAAGAGATTTGAGGTTGGTTTTCATCTATCCAAACAGAAGGAGTAATCAGGGAAAGACAAAAGTACAGGCCTCACCTACATTTTTTCTAACCCTCTCTAACACTAATCTGCATTCTGAGCCATTCACCCCTACCATCCACCAAATGGCAGTGTTCAGGATAACTTATCAGCAACTCCTTGCTAAACAGTAGGCCTAATCAAATTACTAAAGGGGTTTGTCCCTGCACACACAATAAACACTCAATATGTCAATACAAGGAAGTGGGAACTCTCTTAAAAGTGGAACTTTATACAAGTGGATCAGTATACCTTTACTACAATGACACAGATAAAAAGGTCTGGTCACAACTTTGTACTCACAAAACATAGGCCCTCATTATGATCTTGGCGGTCTGGGCCGCCATGCCGGCGGTGGCGGGAAATACCGCCCTCCGGCATGGCGGACTAGACCGCCACATAATGAAGACTGGGAGGGCCGCCATAGGCGGCCCTCCTCCCCCGCCAGGCTGCCTCTGACAGGCAGCCTGACGGTGGACGGCATCATTATCCGACAGGGCAGCGCTTCTGCCCCTCGGAGAATGATCCCATTACCCCCAGCCTTTCCCTGGCGGGTTTCCCAATCAGGGAAAGGCTGAAGGAAGGGGTGCTCCGGTGCCCACCTGGGGCACCTGCACTTGGAATGGGCAGTGCAGGAGCCCCTGTGCAGTGCCCCATTGCGCAGGTCACTGACCGATTTACGGGCAGTGATCTGCGTGACGGGTGCAGCTGCACCTGCCGCACAGAGGCATTGACGCCGGCTCCATGTGGAGCCGCCGGCAATGTCCCGGCCAGGCATTCTGCTGGGCCGGCGGGCGGAAACAATGTTTCCACCCGCCGGCCCAGCAGAATGTATATTATACAGCTGGCAGGGTCCCAGGGGGGCTGGCGCTCTATAGAAAGACCGCCAGCATGAACACGGTGGTGTTAACCGCCATGTTCATAATGAGGGCCATAGTCTTTTGACACCACATGTCTATGTGCTAAACCCAAGACAGAGACAGTAATTTACTGTCATTTAATTAGAACACGGTTGGTACAACTTTTCATGTCACCGGACAAGTCTGGGACCTACACATGTCAAAGGCAGGCCGCAGTGTCTGTGCAGAAGCTAAATTAGTGTGAAACCAAGGTCAAAATCAAAAATCCGGAGACCAGATGCATGCAGTGGGATACACAGAGAAGTGGAATAAGACTGTACACCATACAGGGAACATTCCTGTTATTTGCATTATGGTATTGAAGTTGTTAAAGCTACAACACATAGATGCATTGATGATGAGATTACAGAAACAATATATAGCCAGATAAAATGTTGTAAAGTGTTGTAAATCAGAATATCACTAGCAAACCTATAATCTCACTGAAATTACAAAAATGTCTTTCCATCGAACACCACTCGGGTGATATTTTTAGTAACCTATGGGGCATATTCAAGAGTCCCTAGTGCCACTCCGTATATACAAGGTGGTGTTACGCCACTTTTTTGTGGCATTACACCTCCTTGTAAATATGGCCCCCTCCGATGCAGTTTTCGGCGTCAGAGGGGTGTGCAATGGGTGTTGGAGTGGGCGTTCTACAGCAACATCCATTGCTTCTGACGCTGCCTCAGATTTGCAGAACACATAGAAATGCCAAATTGGCATTATAGATTGTTTATACACAGGGGTGACCGGTATTACTCTACATACGGTGCACTCCTATATTTTTTTCACTATTTACTTCTAAGGATCTCTATATTAAAATATGTACTATTTTGTTCTGTATTCACTGCGGTTTCCTTCTTCCCCAATGATTACTTCATTTATTCAATTTGATACCTTCTAAAGCCTAAATGTGCCATGAGTTTCTTGGCGCTTTCGAACCCCTAATGCCAGCAAGACCTGTCTGACAAAATCCCTTAGCTGAATAGAAATATCTTTAGGATTTTCTGAATGTGATGTACTGAGGAATTTGTATGCGGTAAAGGGGTTACAAATTCCAAAATCTGGCACCAAGAACATTGAAACCATAAATGCGGACCTGTTTAACTAGGTTTGAAGTATAAGTAAACACTGTCAATGAAAAGACACATGGGGACTGTATGAATGAAACAGGTGTGCTAGGCAATACTGCTCCAGGATACAGTTGCTTTATTAAGTTAGCATAGATATTTATATTGAACTCTTTGCTCCATAGCCAATGAGGGTAACATACTACAAGCTTGGAAACATGTTTGTGTTTATTAGGTGGCAGATGAGACACATCACAACATCCTGGACTCTCAAGCTTCTTTGAAACTGAGGCTGACAGCTCTGGATATAAGCTGTTACAATGATCTAATTGTTAAATCACACAGGCAGTGATAATGGAGTTACGTAGGAAGATAGGGGACTTCTGTATTCTATTACCAACTCAAGGTATACTTATCTAACATATTTGTCATCATGTCTCAGTTTTATGCTAAAGTGGCGCAGCACTGCACCACTTTTGAAACGCCAGTATGTGCAGTATTTACAGGAACACGGTGCCCCCTCTATTTCCCCCTGCGCTAGTGCTTAATTAAGCTGCCGAGTGCCAACACAGGCATCCCTGCACCAAACTGCAAGGGTGTCTGCATTCCGGGGATAGATTGTTCATGTGCAGAAAGGTGTGCCTTCCTGCACATAAACAATCTATAATGGCAATTTGGCACTTCTATGTGTGCTGCAAAATACAGCACACATAGAAGTACCAAAGCGTCATTTTGGTTATGTGCAGGAAGGTGTCCCTTCTTGCACTTAAACAATCATCCATGGCATTTTTCTTCTTCCATGTGTGCTGCTGAATGCAGCATACATAGGAAAAGCAGAAAACAAGGAGGAATAAAAGCATTCCTCCTCGTTTTGCCATGCTTATGCCACCCTTGGGGTGGTGTTAGGTTTTGGCGCTGCCACGGATTTACAATTTCTCATTAATTTGGGGCAGCATCAAAAGCAATGGGTGTTGCTGTGGAACACCCACTCCAACCCCCCTTGCACTCCCCTTTGACGCCAAAAACTAAGTTGGAGGGGCCCATATTTACAAGGAGGCGTAGTGCCACAAAAAGTGGGTTACACCTACTTGTAAATATGGAGCAGTAGTTAGCGCCACTGGAGCGTCACGAAACGTGACTCTTCAGTGTCGCTAGGGGCTCCAAAATATGCCCCTATTTTTCTGACAGAGGATATTTTGGATACAATATTCTGGTACCATTCTCGTTGCAAAACCTTCTGTGTTTCAGATGTGTGTATTGGGCAAAACAGGACTCAAGCAGCACTTGTGGTGAAACCGGCCAGGATATATGTCTCGAAAGGGCTAAGATTGAGCTATAGAAATCTAACAACAAAAAATATGTTTTGATCAAAAAGAACCCTAGATTGGATCTGTATCTGGAATTGCCACATGCAATATATTAAGATAGGTATTTTATCACAACTTCACTCAATAAGTTAATATAAAATCTTAACAGTTTCACTGTAATGTTTGTAAGTTTTAGAGCCTCAGCTTGATACATACCAATCCCTTTCATTAAGCGGCTAACCACTGAGATCCACAGCTTCAGCTGCTTTCTTTAACAAATTTTACAAACTAAGCACTAACTGAAAGTGCACTAGGATTGGCAAAAAGGAAGGAAACATGGAGAGGGGGTTGTTCCATGCCTTGTCTGAAGCTGCAGAGAATATACGACTGCCAAGGTCGGCACGCTTGAACCTAGAGACACAGAGAAGGGCACCAGATGGCAAAACAGTGCGTCCTTACTGATTGGTCCCTTTTGAAATGTTTTTGAAGGTACGGTGGTACGGAGCCCTGAAGCGCCCTGTAGCACAGGCATAAGGATGTGGTATGCAGCATAAAGATGTGGTATGACATTGGAAGCCTTGAAGACTGTGAAGATGTGAGAAAATAGCAGAATGTTTGCAAGTCCTACAAATGAGGCAGACTTCTGAATTATTTGAAGACAGCATTGAGGACAGGGGTACAGCACATTGCATGGCCAGGATGAGGGTTTACATCAGTGTTTTATGTTAATGTGACCACTGGAATGGTAACAATTTTGGGAACATTTTTAACAGGCGAATGCAGGTACAGGGATCCTCAGAAATATGAGCTACAAGGTAAGGAAGGATCAAAGAGTACACTTAAGTTGTGGGTGGATGAAGAAACTGAAGAAGGGATGCCAAGACCAGTAGCCCCAATTAAATGGAAGAACTAAAAAGGTTGAACACCAGGGGTGTTTCGAGGCAGTGAATTCTGGTCCATCCAGGCTGCAATTACAGAGAGTCAGGACGTGAAATTTAAGCAAATGTTGCTGTTGTCCCCATTGATCCACAAGATTAACTACATATCACCTTCTTAGGCAAAAAAAATGTAAAGCAAGACGACAGGATGAAGGAGGTCAGAAGGCAACGTAAATGTTAAAAAAGGATGGATCACAGTGCAGATCCCTGTTGGACCCAAAGAAAATACCTTTAAATTCTTGTTGAAAAGGACTAAACCAAGCTGCTTGTAAATTGTCATTTACGAAAGAGGTTAGCCAATTCATAGGGGGTGATTCCAACCCTGGCGGTCGGTGATAAAGCGGCGGCCAAGCCGCCAACAGACAGGCGGTAAAAAAAATGGAATTCTGACCCTGGCGGGAACCGCCAACACAGCCCGCCACTTTAACACTCCGACCGCCACGGCGGGAAGACAAACAGCGCGGCGGTCACCGCCAACAGGCAGGCGGCAGACAATGTACCGCCCACCCTATCACAACTCACCAATCCGCCACCTTTTCCGGGGCGGGAGCCCCGCCGATAAAAACACGGCGGAAACAGACTACGAACGGGAAAACGCTCACCTCTATGCACTCCACGAGGAATCTGGACAGCATGGAACCCGAATTAAACATCCTACCAGCTATTGTCTACCTGCTCATCTACCACGAGTACGAACGTCGGCGCAGACGACAACGGTGAGTACTGCACCTACGACACAGGGGAGGGGGGAGGAGGAAAGGTTACGGGCACACACATACGCGACACACCCACCTCCCCACCCCCCCCAACTATCTACACACCAATGCAGAACAACAACTCAGAGTGACACCCCCCAAACCCCCCGGAAAAATGCAAAGACATAATTAAAATGATCTTTAAAATTTATGTATAAAATAGGCTAATTGAAGTCATGGTAAATTATCAATATGAAATATAAAAAATAAAGAATGAACATTGCGAAATCTATATACATAGGCAATAAGTCCTGCACATTTTGTTAAAGTTCCATAGTCCGTGGGCCAATGTGCACAAACACATGGGCAAAGCCCACACAGGAGACCAGATACCGTTGGAGAGAACACTGCTGGGGCATCAGATGAGAAAACTACAGGCACCTCAGGGGGAAGGGAAGGGAGGGCACCTCAGCCACAGGAGTTTACGACGCCAGATCCACGAGGGGCCTCCATGCCCACTGTACCATCCTGGGGAGTGCAAAGCCACAGTCTCTCAAGTCTCTACAGTGGGAGGGTTGCCCACTGTACCATCCTGGGGAGTGCAAAGCCACAGTCTCTCAAGTCTCTACAGTGGGAGGGTTGCCCACTGTGCCAGCCTGGGGAGTGCAAAGCCACAGTCTCTCAAGTCTCTACAGTGGGAGGGTTGCCCACTGTACCATCCTGGGGAGTGCAAAGCCACAGTCTCTCAAGTCTCTACAGTGGGAGGGTTGCCCACTGTGCCAGCCTGGGGAGTGCAAAGCCACAGTCTCTCAAGTCTCTACAGTGGGAGGGTTGCCCACTGTACCATCCTGGGGAGTGCAAAGCCACAGTCTCTCAAGTCTCTACAGTGGGAGGGTTGCCCACAGTGCCATCCTGGGGAGTGCAAAGCCACAGTCTCTCAAGTCTCTACAGTGGGAGGGTTGCTCACTGTGCCATCCTGGGGAGTGCAAAGCCACAGTCCATCAGATGGATAACCGACTCCACTGGTATTGGAGGAGACATGGTGCCCAGAGTGCAGCGTGAACACCAGCTCGACACAGAACCGGCACTGTCAATGGGCCAGTGGTGCTTGACAGGAAGGGCCCAGCGGAGCGGTGCTTGAGACGGCGGGGCCCAGCGGAGCGGTGCTTGACAGGAAGGGCCCAGCGGAGCGGTGCTTGAGACGGCGGGGCCCAGCGGAGCGGTGCTTGACAGGTAGGGCCCAGCGGAGCGGTGCTTGAGACGGCGGGGCCCAGCGGAGCGGTGCTTGACAGGAAGGGCCCAGCGGAGCGGTGCTTGAGACGGCGGGGCCCAGCGGAGCGGTGCTTGACAGGTAGGGCCCAGCGGAGCGGGGCTTGACAGGAAGGGCCCAGCGGAGCGGTGCTTGAGACGGCGGGGCCAAGCGGAGCAGTGCTTGAGACGGCGGGGCCCAGCGGACCGGTGCTTGACAGGAAGGGCCCCGCGGAGCGGTGCTTGAGACGGCAGTGCCCAGCGGAGCGGTGCTTGACAGGTAGGGCCCAGCGGAGCGGTGCTTGAAACGGCGGGGCCCAGCGGAGCGGTGCTTGACAGGAAGGGCCCAGTGGAGCGGTGCTTGAGACGGCGTGGCCCAGCGGAGCGGTGCTTGACAGGTAGGGCCCAGCGGAGCGGTGCTTGAGACGGCGGGGCCCAGCAGAGCGGTGCTTGACAGGAAGGGCCCAGCGGAGCGGTGCTTGACAGGAAGGGCCCAGCGGAGCGGTGCTTGAGACGGCGGGGCCCCGTTCAGCGGTGCTCTTCACGGCGGGGCCCTGTTCAGCGGTGCCTGTCTTGGCGGGGCCCTGTTCATCGGTGCTCTTCACGGCGGGGCCCTGTTCAGCGGTGCTCTTCACGGCGGGGCCCTGTTCAGCGATGCCTGTCTTGGCGGGGCCCTGTTCAGCGGTGCTCTTCACGGCGGGGCCCTGTTCAGCGGTGTCTGTCTTGGCGGGGCCCTGTTCAGCGGTGCCTATCTTGGCGGGGCCCTGTTTAGCGGTGCTCTTCACGGCGGGGCCCTGTTCAGCGGTGCTCTTCACGGCGGGGCCCTGTTCAGCGGTGCCTGTCCTGTCTTACTAGGGAGCCAGACCTGGCCAAGACTCCCCGCTTAGTCGCCCTCCAACCGTGCGGTTGCTGGCCCCTCCTGTGATGGAGTCCTGGGCCCGTGGGTGTCCTCCGTCACACCCGGTATGGGGCTGGTGGGGCCCTCCTGGTCCCGCGCGCCTGCTGGCTGACTTCTCCGACCTGCTGCCCTTGCCCTCCTTCGATGAAGCTCTCTGGCCCTTGCCTCCCCTTGATGTTGTGGCAGGTGACGGGCCAAGACTACGGTCCTTGGTGGCAGCCGTCTCAGCCTTCTCGCGCCGGCCCTTAGTTTTTCTGGTTCTCTTCCCAGGGGGTGGGCTGGCTGTCCCCTTGCTGCTGGCCGATGTTTCTGCACTAGGAAAAGGTGGACTCCAATACCCGTGCACAATGGTCACACTTGATGCAGGGCTGGTGGTGGCTGAGGTGCTCTTAGGACTCTTACCAGATGGAGAGGGTGGGTCAGGTGATGGAAACAGGTCAAGTTTTGAGAGGAAAAGTTTTTTAGGAGCAATCGGAAGGGTAGGTGCAGTGGGAATGGGAGTGGAGGAAGAGGATGTGGTTGTAGGAGAGTCAAGTGTGCTGTCTTTGGGTGCAGGTGCTTGTGACGGAGGCTGTCGTGAGGTGGATGGCTGTTGGGTGGGTGGCTGCCTGCGTTTGTGTGGTTTGGAAGAGGGGGTGACAGACACACTGGGAGAGGACACAGGGGACGTGTAAATGGCAGTGGGGGTTGTGACTGCACGTGTGCGGACTGTACTGGAGGGTGTGCTGGTGATGGAAGTACTGGCTGATGGTGGTGTGCATGCAGGTGTGAGTGGAGACGTCACAGGGAGGGAGGAGGGAGACGAGGAGGAGGGGGACACAGAGGTGGTAGTGACTGTTGCCATGTCTGCATCTGGATGTTGCTTGGGTGAATGCTTGTGGGATCTGTGGTGCTTATGTCTGGATGAGCTACCCTTGGGTGTTGAGGTGTGTGCAGGCTGGTCAGATGGTGTGGATGGGATAGGCTGAGGAACAGGAGACTGGGACTGGGTGGAGGCAGTTAGAAGAGGGAGGCTTGAAACAGGGACAATGGCTGCCGTCAGTGCTGAGGCCAGAGCATTGAACGATCGTTGATGGGCAGCCTGACCCGAATGAATGCCCTCCAGGTATGCATTGCTCCGATGCACCTCCCTTTCTACACCCTGGATGGCATTCAAAAGGGTAGACTGCCCAACAATGAGCGTCCTCAGGAGGTCAATGACCTCCTCACTGAGGGCAGCAGGGGTAACTGGGGCAGGGCCTGAGGTGCCTGGGGCGAAGGAGATGCCCGCCTTCCTGGGCGAGCGGGCACGGAGCGAAGGCTGAGGGGCTGCTGGGAGGGCGGGGCTGGTGCGCTGGGTGGCGGCTGTACCTGTTGTGGCGGTGGGCACGGATGTTGCCGCCACCGCAAGGGAGCTCCCTTCCGAGGACGTGTCGGTGTCGCTGACGTCTCCACGGGTCCCCGTTGTGGAGCTCCCCTCGCCCTCCGTATCACTGGTGTACTCGGTGTCTGTAGCATGGCCCTCCGGGGCCATGTGAGTTGCAGCTCCCTTGTGCTCCGATGCTAATTCTCCTCCGCCTGATGATGCTAATGCACACATGCACAGGAAGATAGAGAAAATGGGTGGGGGAGAAGTAAAGACAGGTTGAGTGCATGCATTGGCAACACCGTTGTCGGAGAGGACAGACACAGAAGCCCCCTGCACTACGCCGCGCAATCGGGGTACACTACTCAGTACTTGTGACTAGGCCTACAGGTCTATGGACAACAAATGCACACATGGTTGATGCAGGACCATGGATAGCTGTACTTGGCACCCTACAGAGGTGGGGGGCGGGGGCACAGGGCCATGCCTAAAGGAGGGGACTAGCCTACAGAAAGCGCCCTGGCCTAAAGTCACCCACAGCCCTCCTCCCCAACCCAGACACCTCCACTGCGCGCAAAGATAGCAGAATGTGCTGATACTCACCCCCTTGTGTCTGCTGTGATGTCCTCACGCGCCCATCCAAATCGGGGTAGGCCACCGCCAGGATCTGGGACATCAGGGGAATCAAGGTACGACTGGCACCCCTCCTACGTTGGGAGGCCATCCCCAGCAGAGACTCGGCGGTCTTCCTGGTCCCGCGGCGGATGTCCTCCCACCTCTTTCGGCAGTGGGTGCCCCGTCTGTTGTGGACCCCCAGGGCCCGGACGTCCTTGGCGATGGCACGCCAAATGTCGATCTTCTGATGGGCGCTGACCTATTTGACATGTACAGGGTGGGAAAGGAAATATCATCACTTTTCTGCATAGTAGATGTGAGTGGCCCCCCCAAGCTTGCCATGTGGCACATGTTCTCATCTTTCGTGCGTTGCACTCCTCATTCGCTCCCCTCCCCACCATCTTACATCCAGCCCACTCAACACAGGCATAGCCCATTCAACGTGCACCCAGTGTACTTACCTGTTGGTCTGGAGGACCGTAGAGTAGCGCATACTGGGGGAGGACCCCATCAACAAGTTTCTCCAACTCTTCTGAAGTGAAGGCAGGGGCCCTTTCCCCAGTCGCAGCAGCCATTGTCTCTTCCAGACCGAGGTCACAGCAGCACTTGCAGTATAGGTCCTCTCCTGTGGATGATCAGGTCTCGAGTGATTAAGCAGATAGAAAATGGCGGGCACGCCCGCGGCGGTGCGTACCGCAGCGGTGCGTACCGCGACCGCCGGCGCATATCGTCATTGGCTCCTGAAAGCCATAGGGTTCAATGTTAACCAATGTGGCTTAGCACCGCGGTCTTCGACCGCCTACCGCCACGGTGTGCCACGCCAGCGCATTGACCTCACATCCCACTGTCACACTTCACAGGTCAGGCAGCCGCCATTTCCAGGGCCCACATGGCATCATTTCAACTGCGTCACACAGGCCTAGGCCGTGCATTGCCACTCATACAGGCCTTTCTATGCATTACGAATGTTTTACTGTGCAAGCTGTGTGAACGAACCTGTGGTTTGCTTGACTAGGTGCTCCATGTTGTCCTTCCTAGGCACCGTCCGCTGGGACTTGCGAGGAGAAGGATGAATCCTCCCATGTACCGACCGCTGGTGGACCTGTCGACAATGGAAGAACGACAGATTACACTTAGATACAGACTTGACAGAGACACTATACATGAACTGTGTGCCCAGCTGGAGCCAGACCTGATGTCCCCCATCCGCCAACCCACAGGGATTCCCCCTCTGGTGCAGGTTCTGTCAGTACTCCATTTTTTGGCAAGTGGGTCTTTTCAGACAATGTCATGTCATCTGGGATGTCTCAGCCTATGTTTTCTAAGGTTTTGTCCAGAGTGTTGTCTGCCCTGATGAAATACATGCGGAGCTACATTGTTTTCCCTGAGGTGGATGAATTGGCTACAGTGAAGGGTGATTTCTATGCCCTTGGCCATATCCCCAACATCATTGGTGCCATTGATGGGACCCATGTGGCTTTGGTTCCCCCCAGTGGAAGTGAGCAGGTGTACCGAAACAGAAAAAGTTATCATTCGATGAATGTCCAGGTGGTCTGTTTGGCTGACCAGTACATCTCCCATGTAAATGCCAAGTTCCCTGGCTCAGTGCATGACGCATATGTCATGCGTAATAGCAGCATCCCTTATGTGATGGAACAGCTACAGAGACACCGTGTGTGGCTAATAGGTGACTCTGGTTACCCCAACCTGTCGTGGCTACTGACCCCAGTGAGGAATCCCCGGACCAGGGCAGAGGAACGGTACAATGAGGCCCATGGGCGAACTAGGAGGATCATAGAAAGGACCTTCGGGGTCCTGAAGGCAAGGTTTAGGTGCCTGCATATGACAGGTGGATCCCTAATGTACTCACCAAAGAAGGTGTGCCATATCATCGTGGCCTGCTGTATGCTTCACAATCTTGCTTTGCGACGCCAGGTGCCTTTTCTGCAGGAGGATGGTCCAGATGGTGGTGTTGTAGCAGCTGTGGAGCCTGTGGAGAGTGAAGAGGAGGAAGACGACGGGGACGACACGGACAACAGGGATACAGTCATACAACAATATTTTCAGTAGCACACAGGTATGAATCATCCACGCCATTTCACAATTACTTAAGGCCTCCTGCGTCTCTACTGTCTGTGTTTCCTCCCAGTTCCTTTTAACTGAGTTGTGACTTTCCCTTCCCTTTTCAGAGCTGTATGACCCACTGCGTGACTTCTGCTTTGTTTGCCCGTGGACTACAGCTTATTGACCTTGGTATGTTGTCATCACAATGTAACTGGACATTGTTCCTCTGTTATGTGTAATACATTTGTGAAAAATACAAGCAGACTCCTGTTATTTTAAGTGCAATTAGTGATTTATTTAAAGTGCTACATGTAGGTACATGATGGTAAAACGGTGATGGGTGGGGGTGGAGTAATGTCCATGGCAGAGTCCAGTTCTCAGTTTCACAGGTGCATTGTCCATATGCCTGTGGAAGGATGGAGCAGGGGCAGTTTAAGGTTTGACAGGGTGACAATGTGGGACAGTGGGATGACATCAGGGGGAATCTTATGCTGGCGGGGGTCTTGCAATCCTACTCTGTCCTCTTGTGAGATCTCAGGTTCCGCTTGCGGGGTGGTTGTTGTTCAGCAGGAGGTGGGGTTCTGGTGGCCTGTCGTTGTGTGGGGGCCTCCTGTCCACTAGCGCCGGCGGAGGTGGTAGGCTGTTCCTGGTCCAGGATAGTGACAGGGGCCCTTTGGGGTGCCACATGGTCCCGCAATGTGGTGACTATCTGGTTAAGGGCCAGGACTATGGTCCCCATTGCGGAACCAATGTTCCTCAGTTCCTCTCTGAACCCCATGTACCGTTCCTCCTGCTGTGCCTGGATCTCCAGGAACCTGGCCAGTACCGTCGCCATCGTCTCCTGGGAGTGATGGTATGCTCCCATGATGGTGGTGAGGGCCTCTTGGAGAGTGGGTTCCCTG
The DNA here is from genome assembly GCF_031143425.1 of Pleurodeles waltl. NCBI lineage: Eukaryota > Metazoa > Chordata > Amphibia > Caudata > Salamandridae > Pleurodeles > Pleurodeles waltl. The sequence continues at coordinate 558,515,695 of NC_090446.1, read as the reverse complement.
GGCCTGTCCCCCCCCTGTCGCACAGCAGCCCTCCTAGTTCCCCTGTGTTCCTGGGCCTCTGTCCCCTGGACGGTGTGCCCACTACCACTGCCCCCAGGTCCCTGTTGTTGTTGGGGTGGTGGGTCAACCTGGGTGCCCTGTAGTGGCGGACACACCACTGATTGACATGTCCTGGAGACAGAGGCATGGGCCCGCTGGGTGGGAGCTGTGCTGGTGTTCACAGAGGGGGTTAGGTCTGCTGTAGCCTGTGGCTGTGTGTGGGGAACCGACTGTCCAGAGGTCCCCGATGGTCCGGGCTGGTCATCTGGGTCCAGGGAGACAGAGCTGCTGTCATCGCTGGGGGCCTCTTCTGGGGGTGGGATGGACATCTCTGTACCCTCCGTGGCGGTGTGGTGGCGTTCGGGTCCTGCAGGGGTATAAGGGTATGGTTATTGCTTCTGTGTGTGGCATTTCGTGTGATGGGTGGGTGTCCGTGTACCCAAGTGCAGGCATTCCCTTGTGGGGGCTTTTGTGAGGGTGGCTTGTGGGGGTGATGGGTGTGTGCAGTGGGCATGCTTAGGTGATGGGTGTCCATGCTTTGTGGTCGCATGCAGGGCTTGGTGTTGGGATGGGTGGGTTGTGATGGTGAGCCATTTGCAAGGAGTTGTTGTGATGGGGGTGGGGGTGAGGGTGGGGGGTATGATTTGGCATGCAGGTGGGGTGGGGGTGGGAAGTAGTAGTTAGAATTGACTTACCAGAGTCCATTCCTCCGCCTACTCCTGCGAGGCCTTCAGGATGCAGGATGTGCAAGACTTCCTCCTCCCATGCTGTAAATTCAGGGGGAGTAGGTGGGGGCCAGCCGCCAGTCTTCTGCACCACGATGTTGTGCCTTGATACCATGGAACGCACCTTCCCCCGTAGGTCGTTCCATCGCTTCCTGATGTCCTCCCGATTGCGTGCATGCTGTCCCACCGCGTTGACCCTGTCGACTATCCTTTGCCATAGCTCCATCTTCCTAGCAATTGTGGTGTGCTGCACCTGTGCCCCGAATAGCTGAGGCTCTACACGTACTATTTCCTCCACCATGACCCTGAGTTCTGCGTCAGAGAACCTGGGGTGTCTTTGTGGTGCCATGGGGTGGTGTGGATGAGGTGAGGGATGTTGTATGTGTTGTGGAGTGTGATGTGTGTGGTGGTGTATGGTGTTTTGTGCGTTGTAATTGTGTGGGTGATGTTGTGATTAGCCTCTGTGTGATGGTCTACTCTAAGCAGTGCTGTCTCTCTCTGTCCTTGATTCACAATTGTGGTTGTAGGGGTTTGTGGGTGATGTGGGTGTGTGTTTTATATTGTCTTAGGTGTGTGGGAGTGGTGTGTATATGTGTCTCAGGTGTGTGTGTTTCAAATTGTCCAATGTGGTTGTGTTTTGTAAGGGTGTGTGTATTTTGAGCGCGGCGGTGTGCACCGCCAATGGAATACCGCGGTTGAAAGACTGCCGCGTGGATTAGTGGGTCGTAATGACATGGGCGTATTTCTGTTGGCGTGGCGGTGGAGGTTTGGTCATCGACGTTTTTTCGCTGACCTTTGCTGTGGCGGACTTTTGTGGTTGTCGGGTTTTTGGAGGTTTTCACGTAGTGGGTCAGAATGACCGTGGCGGTTTACCGCGACCGCGGCGGTGTTATGGCGGTCTTCTGACCGGCGGTAAGCACATTTTACCGCCAGGGTTGGAATGACCCCCTCTGTGTCAAATGCTCATGAGGGCAACCCAGCTCGCACTGTCCACAGTCAGGAAGTTCTTCTGTTACAACTTCCAGAAGTGTTTCGGTGTGATGGAACAGACAGTTTCAGGACGAGCAAAGTCATGGATGTTACTTTCTTTGTAAGATGAGAGTTGTTTATTTAGTAGACCTTTAGTAACCTTAGACAGAAAGGGTAGCAGTTAAAATGTTTACAATTGGAGCGGACCATGGGGATTTGTTGTAGGTTTATTCAGCGAGGGAAGTATAATTGCCTTCTTCCAGGAATTATTAACAATGTATTGATGGAAGAGTTACAGACCTGCTTCAAAGCAGGTGCGATCGTATCAGCATTTCCCCTGAGGACCTTTTGCAGTCATGGGTCCAGAGAGGAGCTCGTGGAAATCTGGGTCAGTTTCCTCAGGGCATCGTTCTCAGATCAGAGATGGGATTAAAAATTGTGTGAATTGGAAGAAAAGGTTCAGTATGGATTCACTCTTAACCGTAAGAGTACATAGGCCCTACATCTTTAGAATTAAGTTAGGTATATGTGTTAATGACTTTGGATTTGAAGAAAAACGATCATTTATTGTAAAGCTTCTCAGAAGGCGATATGGGTCATGTGCCAATAGTAGGGGTTGCCAAGGACTTAATATCAGAGAAAATTGCTTTGGTTAAAAGGTTTTTCTATACGAGCTTGAAAGCAGGTAGCACAGGTGCACCTACTCGTCATTTTGTAGACCTTGAAGAGCAGTAATAGTTGTGCTTTGCAAGTGGATCATAGTCCTTGTACAAAGGACTTCTAGCTTCTTGCAGACCCTCTTTGCTTCACTGAGGCCTTCCTTGTACAACAGAGTGAATGGCTTGCAAATATGAGAGGAGGTGGGCTTTGCAGGTATAGTGGAATCTTGGGTTACTGATCTATTTATAAAAATTCCCAGTGACTTAAGTTTGGATCATAAATGGAGGCTGGAAGAGAAGCAAGTAAAATGGAAGTTAGATGATTTACATTGTTAGGCTAAAGGTCTGCTTAGTTTAGTGACTTTGGGGGTACATTGAGAAAAGGACGGGGGAGGGGCAAGCCAAATCAAAGAATATAATTTTTTTGAATTTCCCAATCAGTTTATGATGTCCTCCTGTGAGTTCCATTAAGGGCTGTTCTCCTATTAGTTGATTTACAAAGAGCTCATGGCCAACAGGCAGCATAGCTGTTCTGCAGCCATTAGTACTCCTGAACGGCTTGCCCTGAGATGCAACTATAGCCAAGAAATGCAGAACTGGCTAAAATGGGATAGAGATTCCTCAGTCCAACCAATTGATACACCAACCAACCCAAACTTGCCAAGCTGTGTTGTAACTCTTGGTAGTACCTGGGGTCCAGGAAGGTTCTGTGAAACTAGCAGCTGAAGGCAAAAGGTCTGTTAAAGACTAAGATGACCAGAAAGTGTATAAGTCACCAGCTGTGGGGGACAAGATCGGGTTGTGAGTTATGCTGTGAAATGGTGAGCATGACGTACGTGCAATACAGGAAGATCAATAGAACTAGGCCTAAGCCATTCAGTTTGGGAAATGAGAACCACCAATGCCTGCTATCTGAATATCTCCGCCAGGCACTTGGAGATCATCAGTCTGGCAAGAATGTGTTTGTGGCTAGAGCAAGAGGATTCGGTCTCCTGCTGTAAAAGTCAGACAGTTGTGAGTTCAGACATCAGAGAGCTATGGGCCCCAAGCCCCAGTGATGATTCGGTGTTGGGAAAAAAACAGATGAAGTGTGCCATCAATGAGGTTATGTAAGTGTCTGGATTGCCAGTTTGCCATTGTTGCAAATGCTAGAAAAGATTCTGCCATAATTCAGATTTTATGATGGAAACAGAGGTCCTAATTGCCATTGTCAGCTCTAACAGGAGTTTGGACTTGGTGCCTCTCAGATGTTTTATGTACAGGACTGCCAACATGATGTACCTCTTCAAAAGGACAGTGCAATGTACCTTGTTCTTGATGAAACTGTGTTGGGCAAAGGAGCCTGCAAAATATCTGAACAATTTAAATGTAGTGACAACTCTTTACCAGACTATGGGGGTCATTCTGACCCCGGCCGGCGGCGGAAGCCGGCGGCCTGGCTGGGACCGCCAGAATACCGCTGCGCGGTCAAAAGACCGCCGCGGGTATTCTGGGTTTCCCGCTGGGCTGGCGGGCGACCGCCAGAAGGCCGCCCGCCAGCCCAGCGGGAAACACCTTTCCATGAGGATGCCGGCTCCGAATGGAGCCGGCGGAGTGGAAGGGGTGCGACGGGTGCAGTTGCACCCGTCGCGATTTTCAGTGTCTGCATGGCAGACACTGAAAATCTTGGTGGGGCCCTGTTACGGGGGCCCCTGCAGTGCCCATGCCATTGGCATGGGCACTGCAGGGGCCCCCAGGGGCCCCACGACACCCCATACCGCCATCCTGTTCCTGGCGGCCAAAACCACCAGGAACAGGATGGCGGTATGGGGGTCGGAATCCCCATGGCGGCGCAGCAAGCTGCGCCGCCATGGAGGATTCCCCAGGGCAGCGGAAAACCGGCGGTACACCGCCGGTTTTCCGTTTCTGACCGCGGCTGTACCACCGCGGTCAGAATGCCCAATGGAGCTCCGCCAGCCTGTTGGCGGTGCTCCCGCGGTCGTTGGCCCTGGCGGTTTTTACCGCCAGGGTCAGAATGACCCCCTATGTTTCATTGGACTCTGAGACTCTATCTGGGGATTTAGTGAAGATGTTACAACCGTTCCAAATGCCTTGCTATAGGGGTAAAATAAACTCAGTTCTGACTATGAACATTCGTTATAATTGATTATCTATTTCTCTTCATCGAGCTAGAACAATAAGAAATTACATGATTTGTAATTTGTGGTGTAAACAGTCCCATGTGTTTTAGTTTGTGTACTCACAAATCCGTTGTGTGTCCAATAAAAGGGACAGTAGACGGACCCCAGAAAGCATATATCTTTGACACAATACATGTTATTAGATGGTCACTTATGATAGCAATATATTACATTATCCTGCATACCTGGACTCAAGAACAAAGTTAGTTTGTTTCGTTCATGTTTATATTTATATATTATTGTTATTTGCAACTTCGTACACATGTTAGATAAGTATACCTTGAGTTGGTAATAGAATACAGAAGTCCCCTAACTTCCTACGTAACTCCATTATCACTGCCTGTGTGATTTAACAATTAGACCATTGTAACAGCCTATACCCAGAGCTGTCAGCCTCAGTTTCAAAGAAGCTTGAGACTCCAGGATGTTGTGATGTGTCTCATCTGCCACCTAATAAACACAAACATGTTTTCAAGCTTGGAGTATGTTACCCTCATTAGCTATGGAGCAAAGAGTTCAATATAAATATCTATGTTAACTTTATAAAGCAACTGTATCCTGGAGCAGTATTGCCTAGCCCACCTGTTTCATTCATACAGTCCCCATCTGTCTTTTCATTGACAGTGTTTACTTATACTTCCAACCTAGTTAAACAGGTCCGCATTTCTGGTTTCAGTGTTCTTGGTGCCAGATTTTGGAATTTGTAACCCCTTTGCCGCATACAAATTCCTCAGTACATCACATTCAGAAAATCCTAAAGATATTTCTATTCTGCTAAGGAATTTTGTCAGAAAGGTCTTGTTGGCATTAGGGGTTCGAAAGCGCCAAGAAACCCATGGCACATTTAGACTTTAGAAGGTATCAAATAAAATAAATAAAATAAGTCATTGGGGAAGAAGGAAACCGCAGTGAATACAGAACAAAATAATACATATTTTAATATAGAGTTCGTTAGAAGTAAACTTTGAAGCTGGTGTAAGTGGGGAGTTGTATTTGTCATCATAGATTGCGTTCCAGTTTTTGATCATAATTCTGGCTTTACTTGCGATGCCGAGCAAGGTGGGGAACGAGAGCCTGAAACACTCAAAATTAAAGACACTGATCCACAGCATTAAGTGAAAAAGAAAAATGGCGAGAAGAGCCTGTTTCGTAAAAGAGTACATGTTTATTTTATATTAAAGATGTTTACTAAATCTCCCCCAGAATTTTACAAACTGTTCATAGATACCCTGGTGCCTAGGCTGACCGAACTTTACACTGAGGCCTATGAGAGGAGGATACTGATGACCACAACCTGGGAAGATCTAGTGATCCCACTGCCCAAGACTGTGCATGCCAATGTAAAAGTCACTGATTTCCGGCTACTTTGCATGTTAAACACAGACTTCAAGATACTCAGTAATCCTTGCCACTAGACTGTTACTCCATATGCACACTTTGATACATAAAGATCAGAATAGGTTTATTCCCTCGTGTAGTACCTCTCATAATCTCTGCAGGCTCTACTTCCTGCTGTTTGATAATGCCCAGCCTCTGCACTCAGGGGCAATGATAGTGTGGGTGGACCTCAAAAAGGCTTTTGACACAGTACGCTGGGATGTCTTAAAAAAGGTCATGTTGCAAGGGTCAGGACGGGCCAAATGATATCAGATGGCTAGTACATTTGTAGGGGGACTCAACAGGGATGTCGCTATCACCGCTGCTATTTCCAGTAGCCATCGAACCACTAGCAGAATGGCTTGGAAGGGAATGCTGGGCTTGGAGAGGGCACCAGGAGGGGGAGTCCCACATAGTCTTGCTGTACTTGGACGATCTCCTTACATACCTTAGTGACAGGCAACGACCCTACCATGGGTGCTTGACATATTGGATGACTTCGGGGACTGTTCCGGACTCCACTTGATCCGCAGGAAGACGTGTGTTTCTGATGATAAGCGTACACACGGCCCTGATTCATACACCAGTGGTGTTACTTGGGCGCCACACTTGTTCCACTACCTCGGAATTCATATTTACCATAAGCTCCCTGATCGGCGTGAGGGGAACCTGGGGAAAGCACTTTGGGCGTTAAGAACATCTGTCACCTTCTGGCAAACTCTTCACCTGCCCATTATGGTGCACATTTCTCTCACTAAGATGGTGATGCTCCCCAGACTCCTTTATTTCTTTGTTAACTTGCCCATCTCTCTTAAGGCCTCTTGGTCCCGGATGCTGGATGTCCTCCTTAGAGAGCTACTTTGAGATGGCGGCTGCCAGCAAGTTGCCCTGTTCACCCTCCACCCTCCACCTTCCACCTTCCTCCAGAGGCGGGAGGACTCGGGGTAACTTACTTTGAGCTTTACTTTCTTGTGGCTCAGCTCCAATAGCCTGTGCAGTGGCTTGGTGGGTTGGGCCTTGCAGAGGTAACTGATGACAGTGACCAGAGCAGGAGCGGACTCCTAGCCAAGATTATGAAGCCTGGCCTCCGGTGCCCCCGACCAGGCACTTTACTAACAGCAGCACTCGCCAACTGGCACAAGACACTCAGAAAACCAAAAAACATGGTGCCTTATGCACCAGCGATCCCCCTGGTGGGCCTACCTCATGGTGCCCCATGCTCCTGTTTCAAGGAGGGCCACCTCACCTACTGGACGAAGGCAGGAATACAAACATTAAGTTACTGTTATTGCCATGGGCTGCAGGTCCCATTTGGTGACTTGGTAGATCAGTCGGCTTGCCCCGTGAACAATTCCTAACATATGTAGTGGTGGTGAGAGCATAAGGGATTTATGGGTCAACACAAATTAAGAATCTGTGACACACACGGCCTTCCAGACCATGCTAACCATTGGAGGGGGCTCCCACCTCATCTCTTGGTTCTTTAGAGCATTGAATGGGATGATGGATAGGCCAATGAGTGCTCTACATGCCAAATGGAAGACAGATCTGAATAGAACCCTTGCAAACACTGAGTGGATCAGACTTCTAGGGTATGCCCATAACGTATCTCGGAATACATGACTCAAGTATGTAGAATATAACTACACTCACAAGACATACCTTACACCACACAGAATTAGACTTAGTTATGGAGAGGTACCGTTGGGCTGCCCCCTCTGCCTCCTGCCTGAAGCAAACTTCGGACCTGGGACTGCTCCGGTCTCTGGGAATTCTGAGATGCGGTCACCCTGAGGCTTTACCGCACACTAAATAGGGACTTGAGAATACACTGGCGACATGCTTATTGGAACTATTTAGGCCCCATGCTAAAATGTGGGCAATAGATTTGTGGATCTGGTCCTGGTATTAGCTAAACGGAGGGAGTCTCCAGCCTGGAAAAGGAAAAAGAGACCCACCTTGACTACATGGGTATCAGATGTGACAAGCTGGGCTAGAACAGAGGAGAGGGCCTTGGTTCTGATTCTGAGGGTGGATCGGAGGGGAGTGGTGAAGACAGCCCACGAACTGTAGGAGAAAACACCCCGGCTGTCTGAAATGAAGCTTGGGTCATGGGGGTTATATAGAGGAATCCCTCTGCCAGTTTCGATCCGTACCCCGAGGATGTCCCCCCATGTCCATTATCAGCAGAACGTGCTGTGCGCAACTCTTACACCATAATACTTACTTGATGCCCTCGGAGTGTACACGTTTAGGGCAAGTTTAAAGTTGTTTTCATTTTACACAAATGGCATGTATCAGATGGCCACGATGGCAAACTGTCACATTTTCCCTGCACACTCACCAACAGCCTGACCCGGTTGGGACCATAGATTCCACAATAACATCCTAAAGCACTGCATATATTTGGAATATTGGCCATGTGGTACTCATACAGAACTTCCGGCTTATGTGTACTGTGTGTGTATGTGTGATGGATGAATATGCCAGGCCCCAAACTGTCAATGTACCCATCCGTGTAAGTGTAATAATGAAGGAAATGGTCATGTCTCATTGTATTGTACCCGTTGTATACTTTTGTTTAAGAAATGCCAATGACATAAAAGTGTTAAAAAAAGACGTTTACTAAATCTCAGTGAATGAAAGCTTTAATCCATTATGTCTAGTTTAAATGTGAGGGGGAAATGAATAGGTGGGAGAAAAGAACTCAGAGTAGCAAACACACAACATAAATGTGGAAACATACATTTAAAGAGGTCAGACACAAATAGACAATGAATTGACAACTATTCATTTGTCAAGTAAAAGTTCTCTCAGACTCGGATCAATCATAATTACAAAGATTATGATATGTTAGTTCCATTTCTATGATTGATCTAAATTTATTAAGGATTCACCCACATACTCTAGTCTATCTTTCTGTTCTGATGGATACTTTTAACTGAAGATTTATCACCTTTTGAATTCTGGCAGGTGCCAGACTGGATATAGAAACTTTTTTAGCAATTGCTCCTGTGTTGTGATGGGTGGCCCCACTGGAATCTGCAGCAGCTCATCCTGCATGTTGAAGTGTCGGCACTAAGGCCCTCATTAAGACATTTGCGGTATTTGCCGCCTACCACCATAGTGACGGCTGCCAACATACCATCGCCATGGCTACCAGCCGCCCACCCACATTATGACCCTCGAAGGAATTTTGCCAGAAGACTGGCAGAATACCACCAACGGTCATGGCGGCGGATGGCGGTAAGGTGGCGCTGCTGTCAGCAGCAGCGCCATGCCAGCAAAACACTGCCTGCTGTATCATGAGCAATGATACGGCCTGACGGTGTTTTGCTGGTGGACGCTGTTGCTGACAGCAGCACTGCGTCCCGTTTCCAGCCGGAGGACCCCCTGCAAGCAGGTAAGTCGGGTTCTCCGACAGGAGAGGGGGATGGGGGGGTGTTGTGTGTGGGGGTGTTGTGTGTGTGGGGGAGTCTGTTTATGAATACGTGCATGCGGGTGTGAGTCGAGTTGAATGAGTGTGTGAATGCCTGCATGTGAATGTACGTGTATGTTGTGTGTTGTGAATAGGTGTGTGTGACAATGTATGTTAGTGTGTGTTGCGGTGTGTTGCGGTGTGTGGGTATGTATGTGTGCATGCATGGGTGGATGTGGGTATGCGTGTGTGTATGTGTGTGCGCGTGTGGAAATGTGTGGGGGGCAGGAGAAGGAGGGGGAGGTTGGGGAGGACTCTGGGGAGGGGGAGAGGGGCGGGGGAGACCCCTATCAGTGCCAGGGAAGGAATTCCCTGGCACGGATAGTGCCTATCGCCATGGTTTTCATGGCGGTACGCTTGCCACAAAATCCATGGCGGTAGGCAGGGTCATAATCCCGATGATGGGATTGTGACAGCCGCTGGGCTGGAAACTGTAGTCTCCAGCCCACTTGCCATTACCACCCTGGCGGACAGAATGGTACATTGGCGGTTTGGCTTGAGCCAAACCGCCAATGTCATAATTTGGGGAAATGTACTGCCAGCCTGTTGGCAGTACCTTTTTCCAAATTACCGCCGACCGCCAGGGTTGTAATAAGGGCTTAAATCTTATATATGTGCCAGTCTTGCATGCTGAAGTCAGTTCCATGTATTTTGTGTCCTTCGATTATGCTCTGGAGCTCCACTCCCTCTGTTTATTTTGGTACTTTAATAACCTCTAACATGTTTTCTCAACAGCAGGCTCGGAACTATGCCTCCCCTGAAGACGACAGGCTTAAACCGTGTCACTCGTACAGGAATCACATGTTAGTTATGGACAATCACAATGTCTGCTTTGGTGCTGCGGAACCAAGCGTGATTCAAAATCATGCAGTAAATGCTTCCTGATGCATCTAAAGGCCATGGGGAAGTAGTAGGAGAAGCTGTACGATGCTGAGCACTAGAAATAATGCTGGTCAGGCTCCAAGTCTTTGACCCATTCCAAGTCCTGATCCAGATCACTGCCTTAGGGTAAGTCCAAAGCATAGTTAAAAGACCAGTCAGGAGCAAATACACGACATTTCAGATGGAGCCCTCTCCCTGTCATTCCAGCTGCAGGAGAGATTGCACAGTCAGCACTCCATTCGCTCATCTCAATGCCAGTCATATGATTCCAACTGCATTCCTCAGCTAGAGCCAATGTGCCCCTAATTGTCTAGGCTTTCTTCAACCTTGCAGCAAATAAAGGCCTTCAAGGAGGAAATGCAACTGTTCCTGATGACTCTGGGTCCTGATGGAACGCTTTTGGACCTATGCATCCAGTGGGGCTTCTAGTGGGGCTTCCATCAGGGGATCTCCCACAGTGCAGTTGGCTGGATCTTAGCCATTGTCTTGCTATGAGATTATGAAAGCACAGTCCTTGTTGTGGGAAGATTTTCCAGATGTGCATTTGCCTCAATGGGAGTATTTCTGGTGACTTGAGGCCATGTTTTTTCATAATCAGATGTGATGCAAGGCCTTCAGAATGTTCCACATGATGAAGATTATGAGGAGGGGGCTGACAATTAGTTAATCCCTCATTATACTGATGCTGGACTACATTTGAGCATGCACCATGCTTGTGGTCTTGATACTTCACTGGAGATTGAATTGGACTCCCCAGTTGGGGTCCATACTGAGGAAAGTATCTCTTTTGCAGTGGTGATCCTTGGGCAGCTGAGGTGTTGGAACTGTTGTTGCCAACTGTGGAAACTGAAGTGAATTTGCTTAGAAAGTTTTTACAACCAGACCTTGAAACTTTGGAGTCTTTGTTGATCTTCATTTAAGCCTGGAAGTTTTGATGTCGGCATAGTTGGGCCCATGTTCACCGCCACCAGTGAGTCACCCTATTGCTATACCCCATAGACCTGCTGCAGGGAATTCGGCCATCCTTACACAGTACCCAATGGTGGAGGGCCTTACGGTTCAGGCTTCAGCCAGCAAGGTGAACCCAAATGCATTCTCCATTGCCCTACCTGAATGAGAATATAAGCTCTTTATCTTGATTGGCAAAAGAGTTTTCTCATCTGTCAGTTTGGATTTGAGGCCTATGAATGCTGTTTGTTTATTTCGGAGATACACTTATGCCTCGGTGATATGTCAATCTAGATCTTGCCTGCTCTTCCTGAAGAGTTCTAAGATACCTTCACTCAGATGATCCATTTTGGTCACAAGCTGGCAAAGTCCAATTCTTGGGCCAGTCTGGACAATAAGACTGTGTTGGCTGAGGTATGGGCACTAGTGTGATAATTTGCCGTCATACTTGGATGCACACAACAAGCTTTTCTAGGAATCTGCATTCATCCCTTATGAATATGCTGTTTAATGGCTCCAGGCTGTTTGGAGACAAGGCAGATTCAGCATTGGAGCAATTCAAGAATAGCCATGCTACTGACCTCAGCCTTGGCCTGCCATTTCCACCAGCAATAGAGGACATTTAGAGGTAACTCCTGGGGCCTTGCTTACCGCCAGAAGTACCCATCTCAACTTAATTAGTAGCCCACTAAGGGGCAAATTTATTCTTTTTGCCGCAAACATGCGTTGGCGCAGGTTTGCGGCAAAAAGTATAGCGCTGGCTAGCGCCATTCCTAGACGCCGGCCAGGTGCCATATTTAAGGAATGGCGCTAGCCGACGCTAAGGCCCTGTTAGCGTCCTTGTAAAGGACACAAACAGGGCCTGGGAGGCATAGGGGGAACTGGGGCTTGTGTGCCAAATTATGGCGCTACACTGTTTAGAGACAAAAAAAATACCTCTAAGCAGTGTAGCGCCATTTTCTGGCGCACATGCCCCATGGCCGTGGCTCCTGTCTTAATAAAGACAGGAGCCATGACCACCACCCCAATGACCATGCCCAGGTGACAAATGTCCCCTGGGCATGGCCTTTGGGGCCAGCGCCGTGCAGAGGACCCCAAGTCAGGGCCCCGAGCGGCGTTGGATAGAAAAAAAAAATACCTACCTGGACTTACCTTCGGCTGGGTCCCCCATCCGTGGGTGACCTCCTGGTGTAGGTAGGGGTGGGTGGTGGTCTATCGGTTCTCTAACCATAGAAATCTGCCTCCAGGTCCCCTTACGCCTGCCCACACCCAGGCATGCAATAATGGCGCTAAGCAGGCTTAGCGCTATTATTTAAGGCCCTCATCCTCCCTTGCTTGATTTTTGCATGGGAGGAAAAATAAGGTGCTAGGGCCTTTGAGGCATTTTTTGCCCGGGAACGCCTTACTTGCATCTCATTGACGCAGGGTAGTTTTCTGCAGACAAAAAATGCTGTTAACTCCAATATTTTCATGTTAGACATGTCTAGCGCCAAAATATAAATATGGACTTAAGTTTGCGCCGGATTTGCTTTAAAAAAAATGACGCAAATCCAGCACAAACAGAGTATAAATATGGGCCTTTCGTAGCTGTAAAGGACATGGTGGTGGCAGAGGCTGGGCCACCGTCTTTCTCTTCCCTTGGTCTGACCATCACTAAGCTGCTCTGATTTTCCCTCTGAAGGTCATCTGTGTTCAGAAGTGGACAGAATACATTTTGTGTTCCCGGATGGCATTCACTTATCTCGGACAAGTAGGTCCTGAAGGTTGTTCAGCATGGTTATGCCCTTTCTTTTCTGTAGTCTGCCGTCTGGTCCCCCTTGTCCTTGCTCAAACTTTGGCAGAGCATGCCTCTATCCCCACCAAAAAGATTGAGGGCCATATTTAGGGTTGGCAGGTGGCATTTCCTGTTACAAATGTCCCGGATATCCCAGCCACGATACTGCAAGTGCATAAAAGCCTATGAAACTTGTAACATGGCAGATAGGATATCTGTACCATTTTGATGGAGTAACCCAAACGTTAAACTCTAAACAAGGCCCTCAGAAATTACTGACCAAACAGGCAATAGAGAGAGTCTCTGAGGCAGAGAGAGGCAAGGGGTGTCACTCCAATGCCTAAGAAAGATGGAGTGCTCAGGCTAATTTTGCACCTTCGGTTCCTGAACACTTTAATTCAGAAGGACAAATTCAACATGTTAACCATGGCCTAGGTATTCTTTGCCCTAGACCTTCACAACTTAATAGTGTCCTTGGACTGACAGGACACGTATTTTCATGTACCCGTCCTGCCATCCTACAGGCATTTCCTCCACGCCTTGTGGGGTCGAAATCTTGCAATTCACCGTCCTACTTTTTGGCATCACATTGGCTCTCTGGGTATTATGAACATGATGATCATAGCCCATCTTCCCAGGTCAGAAGTATACATAATTTAGTACCTCGACAAATGACTGATTAAGACAGGCTCACCACAATAAACTGTTGCCCAACCGCAGCTGACAATCTCACTACTGTCCTCCATGGGGTTCTCCATCAAAAAGCCGAAATTCCACTTATGCAGAGAATCCACTTAAAAGGGACTGTTCTGGACATGGTGGCGTGTAAAGCTTTGTCACTTCTGCAGTGTGTCCAGGACATTTAGGACACGATCCTGATGTTTCAGACTTGTCCCTGGGTTGCAACATGGATGGTTCTGAGGGGTTTTGGTCTCTGACCTTGTGCGTCCTACTAGTGACTCATGCCCAGAGACATATGCAGGCCCTACAGTGGAACGTCTGCCTTCAGTGGGCAAACCACTGCTGATGTCTCTCAGATACTATCCGTGTCTCAGAGGAGGTGACCGAGACCTTCAATGGTAGCTGAGAGACACCAACATAATTTGCAGAAGGCAGTTTTTTTTGCTTCAACCGGAGCGCATGTAATGAGGGATTCATCATCTCTGGGATGGGGAGGTCACCTGGACGTAACAGAGATCAGAGGCGCTCTCTAATCAGATCCTGAATACCTGGGAAAACTAGCCCTGTCTTCTCAATTGACAATAGTGAAAGAAAACTTAAAATCTAAAATTATGTATTTCAAGTTCCTACTATAAAGTGCTACAGATTAAAGAAAGTGTGAGAAGCACTTATAGAGGGAGTGATGCAAGTGGATGGTGAACAACCATCGGAAATTGAACTCTTCCAAAACCGAGGAAGAATGGATAAACTGCCAGCACACACCCATCTGGCTCAAGGAACTAGACATCTCACCATCTTTTTCAAATGAAGTAGGAAATCACAGAATTATCATGGACTATATTGCTTTCCTGATCTGTCATGAGGATCAAGTTACAAGAAGCATCTTTTGCACAATGCAAACACCCTGATGACTCTGACCTGACCCATGCTTTGTGCAGAAACTATAGGCTACATATCACCCTCGTTATGCCTCTAGTAGACTTTGCAAAGGGTCTCTATCTTGGGACACCACTCATCCTACTCTGTAAATGGTAAACAATCCGAAAAACAGAAGCAGGAGAGTTCCTGCACTTGCACCAACCGGAACGCATCACACCAGTGCTGAAAGCTCTTCATTGGTTTCATATAGCCAGATGCTCTGCCTTTATGCTGCTTTTATGGCCCTCTACATCGTCCATAGGTTCATCCAAGGAAAGACCAGTTATTTATCCAAGATAAGTTCCAGATATAGAGAACGCTCCATTTTAGACTACCTCCAGAGATGATCACCTCTCCCTAGGGGACGAGATACATCAGTAAAATCGTCTTTGTACAATTTAACAAAATTATGGAACTCCCTGCCAGCAAAGACATCAAGCTTCCAAGATCATGTAAAATTCAGGAAGGTAATAAACACCAGGCTCTTTGTCAACAATTGATGCAGAATCACACTGACTAAAGACAAAGTGGCCAATTTAGAGTTTGGCAGATGGTGTTTACTCTGCCAGGATGGTGTAGTAGTGTAGTAAGACATTAACATCGATATCCTAAGGGATCTCCTCCAGTCAAATTTAGAGATGCCTACCTGCCTGACAGACATCTGTCTATATTGAGAGGAAACGTCGTCATGGTACCTCCGCCATGGCTTCCGGTCAGTTTAAGAAGTGTTTGACGGACTTTCTGTCAGCAATGACGACCAGCCTGTCAATTTTCTCAAGAGTTTTTTTTTTTTTAAAACACCAATGACCACTGCATCCTGGGAGTTTTCTCCCAGGGTGTGGGGTCATTTGGGGCTTTTCCTGTCCCGCTCTGCTGGTTTTTTTTCTGGCATTGCTGGAGAGTGAAAAGGGCATTAGGCCGCCCACCCTAAATAGAGCAGCCAGTGTAATGTCCTTCCTCTGACAGCCCCTACTTTGTCCTGCCGTCAGAGCAAGCATTTCATCAACTGCGCCAGCAGGGGCTCTGTCAGTGAAATACTTAAGGTTTACTTGCATCTAAATTAGGAGGATGGCTGAGGATTTGATGGGCAGGGTACTCCGTCGCGATTACAACAGAATACACAAAATTCTAACTCGGGCCCAAATAGCAATCACCTCGAGGGAAAATACAAAAATCAGATGATTTGGGACAAATCTCACCAAAGAAACAGACCGTTTCTTGATGAAAGCTGATATGCATGCCCTCATTCTAGTTAATTCCACTCCATGTATAAGGACAGCTACATGGTCACAGCAATATACCAAGTGCATTCCATGCACAACACCAAATTACTGTGCATAAAGGACACACTTCAATTCAACCCTCTTCCAAATAAGCACCCCCCTCAGGTCACCATACAACACGTCTGCTAATGCACGTCAGGACCGCATCAGTGCTCTGAAATGCCATATTAATGGGATAATCATATAATATATACAATACAGCAAAAGAAGAACAATGTATATAACTCTAAGAAACATATTTCTGTTGTTCAAATAAATGTGTATCATTTGGCAAAATAAAGTTGACACACTCCATATCCTTGCAGATTTTCTTTTATTGACATGTCCAATTATTGTGATACATTTTATTACTTTTGCAATTGTCCTCGTCTGCATTTGTACAGTGAAGGTGGTTGAAAACGTTGTTACAAATCTAACAAAACTAATTTTCTAGCACTCAGTTTTTTATTCTCTCTTCTGTGACAATCCAGTTACAGTTTCAGAGATTTATTTTGTCCTATACAATTGCTTAGAGTGCCAGGCATCTATCCACACCTTGTTAATTATCACTGTACTGAATATTGGTACTCAAAATACTTTTCAACAATATCAGCATAAGCATTAACACTATTCATTGGCACTGATTACTGTAAAATATAGTCATCAGAGCACAAAACCATATGCATACACTTATCGTAAGGTAGACAAAGAAGCCAGTGATTCCCTCTGTAAGGACGAACTTGGGAAATTGTGAAACAATGAAATGATTTGGCATAGCGTGGATGCTTTTAGGATAACATGTCTGTATTTAATCAGCTCGAAAGGTGTGATAAGGAAGTAAAGGCAGTCGTGAAAAACAGATTGAGATTTCAATGGGAACCGCTGTCACTGTTGAGAACCCCACCAACGCCAGTCATTACCTGCGAGCTGGCGAGGCTATACGGAAAGTTGTAAAGTAACTATGTTGTTGAGTGTGTGGCTGGTGCTGTAGTTGCCCTGTCAGGGCTCTCAAGGATCTCTAGCCAGGTACCTATTGCAACTTAGAAAGGAGGTAAGGTGATGGAAAGGGCTCAGTGTGTAAGTGTGTAAGTGTGTGCTCTGTCTCCTGTGCAGTGGGCTCTTGGCGTTTGAGTAACTGTCGCAACAGGTTTAGTTTCAGCTCTTTCAGGCCAGCGCGCCAGTGCAGGTGGCTGATGAGTGACTAAAGGGTCCCTGGGCCTTTCTTTCTTCTCCTGCTTCTATGTGTTTTGGTGATCGTAGTAGCAGCAGGGCGGAGGGAACACTTCTGTTTGTTGATGGCACAAATGGGAGGTCCTCATCATAACCAACTCAATCACCACACCTGCACTACAACACTGATCTAGGCCAGTGGTTAGGTGTAGGTTGCGATGGTTTCCTCAGGCTACCTCAACACCGAAATCATCAACCAATCTGGGATTTTGCTGGGCATCTCATTGTAGGAAGACACACACACCTGTTCGCTTTCCCTGTCCTCAAGCTGAGCGGTTCCGTGAAACTTCTGCAGCACCGGGGAGGAAACAACAATTCGTACAGGCCTTACTGCATCTCTGAGGAACCGGGAGGCGGACTGTAGCCTGCCCTGGGAAGTGAATCACAGGGCCTTGCAAGAACAGTGGAGGCGTCACTGTTGGGTCCTCGGGGCGCTGCAGTACCCTCAAATTCACAGTACAAGAGCGCTGTGATTGGTGATTTACACTTTGGAGTCTTAACTCGCGTTCTTAGCACCTCTTATCTATTATTAGCCTGCCACCACTGTGAAAGAGCCTAAGAATGCCATGGAAACCTGCTCGTTCGTAGGGGTGTAAGACCCTCTCAGACTCTTCCCAGCCAGCAAAGCACTGCTCTGGCCCTTGGTCCTAAAGCTTCAGCATTGAAGCTTGCCTCTTTTTTTTTGTCGCGCCTTTTGATCCTAATAGATGTTTTCACTGTTTTGTACCCTTGACTTGGCTGGGTGAAAGCATTTCATGAAAGAGGCAAAACCAACACTGTAGGAAGTTGGCTCTGTATATACTATTTCAAAGTAAGAAATAGTGTGCACAGAGTCCAAGGGTTCCCCTTAGAGGTAAGATAGTGGCAAAATTAGATAATTCCAATGCTCTATTTTGTGGTAGTGTGGTCGAGCAGTAGGCTTATCAGAGGGTAGTGTCAAGCATTTGTTGCACACACACAGGCAGTAAATGAGGAACACACACTCAAAGACTTACTCCAGGCCAATAGGTTTTTATATAGAAAAATATATTTTCTTAGTTTATTTTAAGAACCACAGGTTCAAGATTTGAAGTAAACACATAAAATGCAAGGTACTTCACACAGGTAAGTAAGGAACTTTGAATGAAAGCAATATCATATAGAGTCTTTGTTAAAATGGCAATAAGCTATTTTAAAAGTGGACACTGCAAAAATCAACAGTTCCTGGGGGAGGTAAGTAAAGGTTCGTTTGTGAGGTAAGTAAGACACTTACAAGTCTCAGTTCCTGGGCATGGGCAGCCCACCGTTGGCGGTTCAAGGCAACCCCAAAGCTACCACACCAGCAGCTCAGGGCCGGTCAGGTGCAGAGGTCAAAGAGGTGCCCAAAACACATAGGCGCCTATGGAGAACAGGGGTGCTCCGGTTCCAGTCTGCCAGCAGGTAAGTACCCGCGTCCTCGGGGGGCAGACCAGGGGGGTTTTGTAGAGCACTGCGGGGGGGGACACAAGTAGGCACACAAAACACACCCTCAGAGGCACAGGGTTGGCAGGGTGCAGTGTGCAAAGCAGGCGTCGGTATCAGATAGAAAACAATGGAGGGACCCGGGGTTCACTCTAGCGGAGCAGGCAGGCACAGGGGGGGCTTCTCAGACAGCCACCACCTGGGCTAGGCAGAGAGTCGTCTGGGGGTCACTCCTGCACTGAGGTTCGGTTCCTTCAGGTCCTGGGGGCTGCGGGTGTAGTGATGGTTCCAGGCGTCGGGCCCCTTGTTACAGGCAGTCGCGGTCAGGGGGAGCCTCTGGATTTTCTCTGCAGGTGTCGCTGTGAGGGATCAGGGGGGTCAACTCGGGCTACTCATGGGCTCGCAGTCACCGGGGAGTCCTCCCTGTGGTGTTTGTTCTCTGGATCTCGAGCCGGGGGCGTTGAATGCAGAGTGTGAAGTCTCACGCTTCCAGCGGGAAACTTGGGTTCTTTAAAAGTTGCTTCTTTGTTGCAAAGAAGTTGCTGATGTTGAGCAGATCCGCTGCTCACAGGAGTTTCTTGGTCCTTTAGTCCAGGGTAGTCGTCTGAGGCTTCAGAGGTCGCTGGTCCCTGCCGGATGCGTCGCTGGTTGCAGGTTTTCCAATCAGGAGACAGGCCGGTAGGGCTGGGGCCAAAGCAGTTGTCGTCTTCCGTCTTCTCTGCAGGCTTGTAGGTCAGCAGTCCTTCTTGTTTCTTCAGGTTGCAGGAATCCGATTTCCTGGGATCTGGGGTGCCCCTAAATACTAAATTTAGGGGTGTGTTTAGGTCTGGGAGGGCAGTGGCCAATGACTACTGTCCTGGAGAGTGGCTACACCCTCTTTGTGCCTCCTCCCTGTGGGGAGGGGGGGCACATCCCTAATCCTTTCGGGGGAATCCTCCAAAACTAAGATGGGGGATTTCTAAAGGCAGGGGTCACCTCGGCTCAGGACACCTTAGGGGCTGCCCTGACTGGTGGGTGACTCCTCCTTGTTTTTGTCATTATCTCCTCCAGCCTTGCCGCAAAAAGTGGGGGCAGTGGCTGGAGAGGCAGGCATCCCCACTAGCTGGGATGCCCTAGGGCGCTGTAACAAAAGGGGTGAGCCTTTGAGGCTCACCGCCAGGTGTTACAGTTCCTGCAGGGGGAGGCGAGAAGCACCTCCACCCAGTACAGGCTTTGTTCCTGGCCACAGAGTGACAAAGGCACTCTCTCCATGTGGCCAGCAACATGTCTGGTGTGTGGCAGGCTGGCAGAAACTCGTCAGCCTACACTAGTAGTCGGGTTGGTATTCAGGGGGCATCTCTAAGATGCCCTCTGGGTGTATGTTACAATAAATTGCATACTGGCATCAGTGTGCATTTATTGTGCTGAGACGTTTGATACCAAACTTCCCAGATTTCAATGTAGCCATTATGGAACTGTGGAGTTTGTGTTTGACAAACTCCCAGACCATATACTCATATGGCTACCCTGCACTTACAATGTTTAAGGTTTTGCTTAGACACTGTAGGGGCATAGTGCTCATGCACATATGCCCTCACCTGTGGTATAGAGGACCCTGCCTTACAGCTGTAAGGCCTGCTAGAGGGGTGATTTACCTATGTCACAGGCAGTGTGAGGTTGGCATGGCACTCTGAGGGGAGTGCCATGTTAACTTAGTCTTTTTCTCCCCACCAGCACACACAAGCAGTGAGGCAGTGTGCATGTGCTGAGTGAGGGGTCCCCAGGGTGGCATAAGACATGCTGCAGCCCTTAGAGACCTTCCCTGGCATCAGGGCCCTTGGTACCAGGGGTACCAGTTACAAGGGACTTATGTGAGTGCCAGGGCTGTGCCAGTTGTGGAAGCAAAGGTACAGTTTAGGGAAAGAACACTGGTGCTGGGGCCTGGTTAGCAGGGTCCCAGCACACATTTTCAATCAAACCTTAGCATCAGCAAAGGCAAAAAGTTAGGGGGTAACCATGCCAAGGAGACATTTCCTTACAAACACCCCACCTTTAAAAAAAAAAAAAGATATTTGCGTTTTAAGTTTGCGTTCTCCTGTTCTTAGAGAGTATTAGTCAGCAGTCAGCACAACCACAGAAGTGGAGTGATGCTGACGCGCATCCGGTAACCAGCAAACCTGCCCTGTCTCAACCCAAGAAGGGAAGAGAGTAGGGAACCTTCTTAGGGTCGTAGTCATGGAATACTGTTACATAGTATGTGAGCCACAAGAAAGATGGCCTGGCAGAAGCAACATGGTCCCTTCATTCTGATAGATGCCAAATTATTATTTTTAATGATTACTTTTCGTTTATTTGAAATTTGGAAAGATATGAACAATTAGTATTTAGAGAGCAGAAGTAAGAGATTCGATATAACCTCTTTTTGTAACATAGGTAATTTGCATATCAAACAACCAGTACAATTAAAGCACAACCAGCTAATTAACTCTCATTCTAAATGTATAGATCCCAGCTTAAAAGGAAGCGTTGCTTGAAATAGTGCACTATGCTTTCCCACACTTATTTTATTTTTTGCTACCAATATTGGTCTGTAGTCACCCTTTTTCATATGATTCTACACCTCCGCTGCCAACGTAAACAAACAAAAGCTTTCTAAAGCAAATTGATTGTTTTTAGTATTTTAAGAATGTAATTTTACTCTGTTTACGGATCAGTAAATAAAGAGATATGACAAATGTGTGCACTGTGGGAAGGATGACGTTTGTGAACAGTGACAGAAACATGTCGACCGAGGCACAAGAGTGTGTACAGGATCAGAAGTGTATGTCTGCACTGCTAGAAGGAAGTGCTTGCTTTTAAAATGCAGCCATTTTATTAACACGGACACTGGTTTGATGTAAGAACCTTCAGTACATATGGACATTGGGATGTAGGCACAACTTCAGAGTTTAAAGGCACAGCCCCTGGATACAGTAGAAGAGAAAGGACAGTTATAAGCGAACTCTGAGAGTACCGAACTGCTGAGGCGAGTGTGAAATCACATGCAGCAGCCACGACTGCGCCCTACCCAGTGGAACTCAAAGGTAGTTTAAAAATACAGCTAAGTTAAGCAAATTTGCATAGACAAAAATCTCAATTTTATCACATACTAACAGCTGAAAAGAAAAGGGGTAAGGGAAGATGCTGCATAGCCCCCTCAATCAATTGGGGGGGTCCACAGTTTTATTTCTGCTGCAGAAAAAATACAAAATAAAGGAAATATTTTCTCATCAGTGACAAAGAAAGACCAGATACGGTCCATAGTCTCAGCATTGTAAATGTGCAACTGTTTTGCCTGGCTATCGAGAAACAGGCCAATCCGTCGGGGCCGGGGTGTCATGGAGGGATCGGGGTTTTCCACCATGTAGATGGCCCAGAATTTCCTTTCTGGGTCCATCATGCGGTCCCACTTTGGATCCACAGATGCGGGAACAGCTCCCACTGACCACTCGCCTACATCCCCCATATCAGCCTCCCAAGCAACATTATGCCACTGATATCCTTCTGATCCCAGAACGCATGGGTGGTTGGAGAACCTCTTTGGACTGTCAGTCACGTTCCGCGGAGTTTCTGAAAATCTCACACTTTTCTGATCTTCGGAGACAATGAGCTGAGGATGAGCTGTGTCAGGGTCCAGCATCACGCTAGCTAAAGGGTGGATAGAGAGAAGCCCGGGCAACAGAACATAGATTCATATTAACAAGCTGTTTACAAATCAGCAAACACCATAGACATGGCCCTCTTTTAGGACATACATTACTTAATAAATATCCAGCAAAAGTAAGTGTGATATTTAAAACATGTGTTTAGGACCCAGTAGAAATAAACATTTCAAATCCTAAGCCACCAAAGTCTCTTCAGATCTGCATACATAGATATCATCAAAGTGAATCACAAAACAGATATAGGTTTGCACATAAGATCTTTTTTAGAGTTGTTGTTCCTCATTAGATAGAGAGGCACTGCACTGCCGAAGGAAACTGACTCCTTCTACCTGCAGTGCAGTACCACCATCACACTGAGGGCCTCATTTAAAAGGGCATTGCGCCAACGGAACGTCACTTTTTCCGACGGTCCGGTGGCGCAATAACCTGCTCCATATTTGCAAAGCAGTGTAAAGCCACTTTTTGTAGCTTAACACAGCCTTGTAAATACGGCCCCTTTACATGCATCACTTTGCGTGAAAGGAGCATACAATGGGTGTTGCAATGAGCGGTGCAAAATTTGCTACACTGTGCCATTTCTTTGTAAATGAGGGCCCTAAGTCTGGGTGAAAAATAGAATATTCTGCCCCACGTTGAGTGAGAAGGAGAGAGCAGGAGATCACCATCTCTGCAGAGATATGGCTCTCTCCTCCCCTTTCCCTAGTGCTGGTACTGATTTCAGCTGCCATGCACCACGCACACACCTTTGCGCCTTAGTGCAAGGGTGTGTGCCAGGGTCTGGCATAGGTTTTGTACTGGAAGGGTACCCTTCCTGTACAAAATACTAGGCCTAGACAACTTCTAAAACTTTTCATACTTTGTATGTGTGCTGCACAGTGCCGCACACATGCAAAGTAGGAAAAGAAAGAAGAAATTACAACATTTCTTCTTTTAACGCCTGGTTTTAAAAGGCGTTAATTTTTCACACAAAACCCTGTCTCACATTTTTGGTACACAGGATTTTGCATAAAAAAGGGTGGGTGGTTGCATGGGAATGCCCATGTAATGGCCCCTTGACACAAAGTAATGCAAAGCAGCGCCTCACGCTACTTTGCGTTACTTTTCATTATTTTCCAGGGCAAAACAAATTTTGCGCTGGAAAGTAAATAATAAAAAATACATTTTGTACTTGTTTCCATTACTTTCATGATGCAAAGCCAGTGCAAATTTTTGGTAAATCTGCCCCTGGGTGTTTTCAAACCTTTACTACTAGCATTGTTCATAGAAATGCACTCTGTCCCCTTCCTTCACCCGCAGCCTAATCCCCTACTTCACATCAAGCGAGGTAAGAAAGGCTGAATACATATTAAGGCCCAGATTTAAAAGAAAATGACTGAGCGCGATGCTGCACCACATTTGGCAGCGCCAAGTTCCGTCATTTTCACAACGCAGGGATGCGCTGTATTTAATAGAATGCTTTCATTTTTCCTTGTTTTTTGCTCTTTCTATGTGTGCTGCACAAGAGCAAATCGCCATTTCAGATTGTTTTTGTGCAGGAAGTTGTCCCTTCCCGATCAAAAACAATCTCCCCCGCAGTGCAGCCATTCTTGCACCATCAACACAGCCACCCTTGCGCCATGGTGCAAGGGTGGCTGCGTTGGCCACAGCAGCAAATTTAGCGCCATCACAGGGGGAAACACAGGGGTGGGGTGTATGCTAATAAATGCGGCGCATCCCTGCATTTTGAAAATGACAGTACGAGATGCTGCCAGATGTGGCGCAGCGCATGCAAACCATAATTTTCTATTAAATCTGGCTCATATAGTTTTAGCTGTGCAGTCACTTGACAAACTTTCATAATCTTCACAGGGGCTCCCGAAGAAGCCACATGTGGAGAAGAGGCAAAATAATACCTACATAAATGTATTTAATTATTTCTTAGGACCTTTTATAAAGTACTGCTTTCCATTAATTAAGAACTCTTGAGGAGTTCTGAAAACGACTCAGCAGATGAAAGGCTGGGGAGGGCAGAGTGAGACAAAGGAACAAGGATGTCCAAAATTCTTCAGTCAAAAGGCATCTTCCAAATTGCGTTTACTGAGTCTGATCAGTTTGGTTTTGAAAGGTTTTCTGAATTAGACGTAGTTGGGTTCAGAGTTTAGGATTGCCCCGAGGGCAATTCAGAGTCTAGAATGTTGTACCAGTGCTATGTTTGTAAAATACGTGCTGGTGTCAAAAGCGCTAGAAAATGCCAGATTGCTTATAGCAAGGCTGCGTAGCTCTGAATCCACCTCAGGCCTCTTTAATTCATTGCCAGGCATCTCCTGCCCCATTATCTCTCTCATACAGGTTTCTGCTTCTCCTCTGGTTACGGATTCTCTGTGTTTCTCTTCCTCCGTCATTTCATTTTCCCTCTGATGGTCTGTGGAAATGTCTGACGTGGAGAAATAAGTGCAGGTCCCCAACAATGTGCCAGTACTTGCCCCCCCACAGGAAACCACCGCCTCAAATTAAGCACTGCATTGTACACCCAGTAAATTGCCACCATGATGATCTGATATTGAGAGAAGGTCTTCTGCTGGGATTTATTAAGGTGCTAGTTTCTGCAGCTTGAAAAAGGCTTATGCCCCTGTATACTTTATGGATGGAGCACCAGACATGGAATTGAGGGGCATATTTAAGAGCCCCTAGCACCATCTACCGACACATTAGCGCCATTTTTTTTACGCTAATGTTTTGTTACATGGCCAATGTCCCCACGCCATATTTACAAAGTGGTGCAATGCATGCATTACGGCGCCTTGTAACCCTTTGCGCTACATTATGCCTCTGCCAGGCATACTGTATGCAAAGGAGACATTCCCATGTTGGGGGGGGGCTAAAAAAATGGCACAAAGAAATCTAAGAGATTTCCTTGCGTCATTTATTTCAGCACTTTTAACCAGAGCAGGCATCAAAAGGGGGTATGCCATTGAATACTAAGGGCCCCTATGTGCTCTGCAGGAGTTCAATAAAAATTACGCTATTGCCCCCTACCCTGCGCCATGGTGCGACGTATCTTAGATATGGCGTACACCTGGTGGTGGAGGCGCTGAGGGACACAAGGAAAGTGGCGCTGCACCCATCTGCCCCCTCATACTAGAATTAATGGAAGCCAGTGGAGTGCTTTGAGGGCAGGTCTGATCTGGTACTTCTTATGGAGGTTAAACACACGCAGGCTTCCTGGTTGTAACGTGTTTGGAGCTTGGTAATACGTTTTTGAGGAGGCCAGATGAGATATTATATAGTATTGCATGTCACATGAGGGCTTCCTTCCTCTGACCTCTGTGGTCAGATTAGAGCAGAGGATGATTTTTCAAATCATGAAGAGCTGCATATCCATGCCACTGCACTGACGTGGAGGAAAGGAGAGGTCAGCATCAAACTGAATCACAGGGTTACTTTATTTTAGAAAGAGAGGAGGGTGAGTTTCAAGGTTTAGTCAAAGGATGGGGAAGCTCATGAGAGCTCATTCAACCAGAGCAACAAGTGGTCCTGAAAAGAGGTGATTTTATTTGGCTTCTCTGGGACCCTTAGCTGGAGGGAGTGGATTTGTGTGTCATCACTGTATATTCTGAAGAACTCCGGGTACTGCTTAATATAGGAAAGTGCCCCTTTTGATATGGTCACCCCCACTTTTTGTCCGCTAACTGATGCAATTTTGTCTGAAAATGCACTGGGTACCTGCTAACCTGGTTCCCAGTGCTAGATCTCTTCACATAAAACCATGCAATTGTTCCCCGATCGACAATACCTCTGGCCCACCCTGTAAGTCCCTAGTAAATGGTACCCCTGGTACCTAGGGCATGTGTACCAAAGAGGGTCCCAAAGGGTTGCAGAATGTATTATGCCACCCTCAGGGACCCCTCACCTGGCACATGCAGACTGCCATTGCAGGCTGCGTGTCTTTGTGCAGCTAAAAAGTGAAAACACAACATGCCCTATTTCCTAACACTGTGTGCAATATATGTAAGTCACCCCTACAGCAGGCCTTCCAGCCTTAAGATAGGGTGCATTATATTACATGTGAGGGCATACCTGTAAGACAAGGTATGCCCCAGCTATGTCTTTGTCAATTCTTAGAGATGGCGAGTGAACAGGGAAGGCATTTTAATTACATGTGCTGGACACTGGTCAACACAAGTTACCCAGCTACATGATATCTTCACGGAAAATAGGGATGCTTGGTATCAAACATCTTGTATTAATAAACCCTCACTGATACCCGTGATGAATTTATTAATACCTGCATCCACTGTGCAGAATGACTAGTTTTACCCAGCCTGCCACCAACAGACATGCTTCTGATTCCCCAAGGGTGACAGTCTTTCCTCTTGGGCCGGTCAGGAACAAAGCCTGCTCTGGGAGAGGTGTTTACACACCCCATCCAACAGGATGATCTGCAGATTTGCATTCAAAGGCAGGGGCGTTCATAGAAGCCAACCGCTCTTGGTATGCAGATCTGTCTTTCCTCAAAGGAGAATGCTGACCCCCCACCCCAGACCCCATTTGGCATGGGGACAGGCTTGAAATTTAGGGGCGTATTTATACTCTGTTTGCGCTGAAATAGAGTCTTTTTTTTTACGCCCTTTCAGCCCAAACTTAACTCCATATTTGTATTTTGACACTAGACCCGTCTAGTGTCAAAATATTGGAGTTAAAGACATTTTTGCCTGTGGAAAACTACCTTGCGTCAATGAGATGCAAGGTAGGCGGTCCTGGGCAAAAAATGAATCTAAGGCCCAAGTGCCTTATTTATCCTCCCATGCAAAAATGGTGCACGGGAGGGAGGCGGCCCACAAGCTTAGCGCCTTTATTTAACTCCTAAGTCAGGGCAGACGTTAGGGGACCTGTGGGCCTTTTTCCATGGTCAGAGACCGTAGAAAGAGCCCACAGGTGCCCTTCCCTAGCCCCAGGGACACCCCCACCCACACCAGAGGGACAGCAGAGGATGGGGGACCCCATCCCAGGTAAGTATAGCTAAGTAGAAGTAAGTAAAACTTTTTTTTCTGTAGTGTCATAGGGGGGTGGCTAACTTGGGCCTCCATACATGGTACTGGGCCCAATGGGCATGGCCATTGGGGTGGTGGGCATAACTCCTATCTTAACTTAGACAGGAGTCATGTCCATGGGGTTTTAACGTCAGAAAATGATGCTAGACTGGTTAAAGGCATTATTTATGCCTCTGCCAATACTAGGGTCATCCATTGAAGCTAAACCCCCTGTTACTTCTATGCCTCCCCCACCCGGCTAGCGTCCTTTTTTTATGATGCTAGCCGACCTTACAGCCGGCTACCGTTATCCCATAAATATGACACCCAGCTTGCATCTTGGGATGGCGCTAGCCAGCGGTATACTTTTTTACACTAAACTGCGTTAGCCCAGTTTAGCATCAAAAAGTATAAACCAGGGCCTTAGTATTCAGGAAAGTATGTTCAACCCTCAGGTCAATCCCACCCCTACGGTGAGCGGCGTGATGTGGACACAACATTTAGAAATCTGCCATCTTGGTGTTGGCAAAATTAGGAACTCTGTGACAGGGTTATGCCCACTTCCAACTGGAAGTGGTCTTTTAGAGGGTGTAGTGACCTCAAGTGTAAGTAGCCCATTGGCTACCACTCTACACTGGCCTAAATGACCCTAAATTCAGTATTAAGGGGAGCCCCTGGCACCAGGAAACCAGATTGCTGCTGATCTACGAAGAAGGACACTCAAGAGCTACAAAAGCAAAGACTGAGGAAGAAGCACCCCAACCTGGACCCAGTCCTGCCGGCCTGTTTATGGCTCTCCTCGAATGGACCAAAGTTGTCTTGTCCTGCAGCTGTTGTGTCTCCAAAAGCCTGGGAGGACTGCATGCCTTCAACAAAGATCCAGGAACTCCTAAGGAGAATTGATGCTGCTTCCCTGCATCTTGCAGGCACCCCAAGAGAACTGCGAGGACTCCAGACCACTGTAAACCTGACACCTGAAAGCAACACTGCACCCATGCCACCTAGCCTGAGTTGAAGTGGACCAACAGTGCCAGCATTGTTACCGGCCCTCCAGAGACAAAGCCCACCTTGGACTTACACTCTGTGGACTCACCGATGCCGCCTAAAACCTCTGCCTGCAGGCCTCTCAACCATGAGTGCTCCTGGTGGAGAAAACCTGATGCCTCAAGATACCTCTACACCCGTCGCCCCTGGCCCATGGAGAAGAGGACCTGAGGTGTCCCCATGTCCCCAAGCATCTCAAGGTTTGAACCCACTTGTTGGTTCACTTGACTGGACTCCCATTTCAACCCTGCAGCCTCTTTCCAACCGGACAGATCCCCAGTGACTAACATTGGGCACCAATGCCATACTACACCTCTGCACCCGGCTGCCCCAGTGCCATCCAGTGACCTGTTGGTGTGTCAGTGGTCCTTGCCCAATACTCTCCTCAAGTCCAGGAGATTGGTCCCATACTTCGCTGTACTTGTTTTTCCTCCATAGGATAATATTGTGACGTCTGAAAAATGCACTGTCGACTTTTCAAACCTGCAAGTATTTTTCTTGCAAACCGTACTTACCTGATTGTATTGATTCTGGTACCCAAATATATATATAAAGATACTTGTTATTTTTGTAAATTGGCGTGGATCTCCTTATCGAGTTGTATGTCTCATTTATTGACTGTGTATTTGCAGATGTCTAACACTCCTCTCTGATAAGCCTATGGCTGTTTGACCACACTACCCGCTGAAAGAGCAACTTGGGATTGCTAGAGCAAGCCCCGGGCCACTAGTAAGGGAACCCCTGGACTCTTTGCACAATATATCTCATTAAGAGCCAGCTTCCTACACTGAGGGTCTTAGGCCATGAGGCATAATAAGATATTAAACAGAAGGAATGAGAAGGTCAATCTTTGACAAATTAGCTGTGATTGATGAGGAATGAGAAATGATTGGACCTATTGCAGAAAGTTTGGAGAGTCCTGCCTAATGTTCAAGCCTTTCCAGCAGGATTGTGTGATCCACATTATCATAGGCAGCAGAGAGATCAAGGAGTACCAGGGTGGTTTCAATCTACTTGTCGTGGAAGAGAAGCTCTTCCTTCATAGTGTCCATGGTATTTTCGTTGCCCATTGAAAGGTGGAATCCAGACTATTGTTCATGGAGGAGGTTGTTGAGTCCAAGGTACTCTTGAAGTTGTCCTGTCACCCTCCTCATCATAAATTTGCTTAGGAAAAATATGTTGGAGATATGCCAGTAAAGGGCAAGAACTTTACGGGTACATAGAAATTTTTCAGAAGGGGGCATAGATGGCATATTTTAGAGGTCCTGTAACTGTGCAAAATGGAAAAAAGGCATTGATCTAATTATTAGTGCCTACTGCAAGAATTAAGACAATTGTGTAAAGCATTTGGTCACACAATGCAGCCTAGGGGATCTAAATACTTTTCTTTTTGCAGCCAGGTTTAATACCTCACATACAAAAGAGATCTCTTTTGTGTGTGATAATAGTATGGGAGGCTGACGATGATTTTCTTCCTCTCTTTCCTCCTTATGGTGTTTTGTAGGTTTAATACCTCTGTATTATCTGTCAGTGTGAAGGAAGAGAAAGATGACTGTAGGTGGAAAGGCAATACAGCATGGTAAGATTGCAGATCCTAAGATTTGACGCTGTAATTATTGATTTTGGAAATATTGGGCTCCAAGAATCTGAGAAGGTCTTCACAAATTGATAGCAATATGGAATGGTCACTGTTTAGGGCATCACGGTTGGCCAGTTCCTGATAGATTTGGAGCATCTTGTATGTGGTCTGCAACGTATGCCATTTTGACTGCCCTAATAGATTTGTGGTTGTCTCTGCTGTGTCTCTTTTAGCAGATTTAATTCTCACCAGTATGTGTCTTGAGCCATTGCATTTCCAGGTTTATGTTGGCATGTTTCAACTCAGCAAGTTCCACTTGTTTGTGGATTTGAGATTCACCAACCTGAGAAAGGCGAGACTAGAACATCTAGGGCATGTGTGATGTTATGGTGGAGAATGCCGAGCAGTGCTTCTGGGTCAGATGATTCAGAGGTGTTTATTTTGGCAGCACTGTATGTTGACTCAATGTGGTTATGTTTTTGAAGTATCTGATGTGGATAGTGATGGGTTTTGTATAAAGGAGGCATTTTGTAGGCTAGATATGACAAGTTGGTGGAGACAAAGGGGTGATCGGATGAAAACTGGGATTGGACTACTGGGTTAGAATTTTCAAAGTTCTATGTGGCCATAAGACAGGCCTATACCCACATGAGTGTTTTAGACCATTCATTGCTTGATTGAAGCATGTTGTTGAAGGGATATATATTTGGCATTTAGCCTGTCTACCTACAAATATAAATCTCCTATATTCAGAATGTTGTATACTTGGGAAACTACCAAAGTACCTTGCAAAATTCCCACTCTTCCCCCTGGGGCAGCATCCCCTGAAAGGGTATCATTGATAGCACTGTCCTACTACTAACTCTATAAGGAAGTCCTGGGTTAGACTCAGCATCACCCTTTACACATAATCATCCCGTATCTTGTCCCAAACTCTCTAAGAATGGCTAAACTGAGTTAACATGTACAAACAAAATGTTTTCTCATTATACTTCACCCAAAATGTTACAGGGAACCCCACCACCATGTGTAATTCTTCTCATAGCCCTCTTCCTGTTGAAAGTATATCTACTCATGTACAGAAAAACAGCAAATGAATCACCATCTGCACTCTTCTCTGGAGGCATATGACAGATTCAATTCCTCCAGTTTGCAGAGTGGCCCACCACCAGAACTGCCCTACCATTCTCCTTTATTGCTTATCAAGCTTTTGAATATAATCCAGAGAACTTTACTACTAGACCCAGTTCCACATTCTGCTGAAAACTAATGGCAACTGAGCCAGCCCACCTTTGATTCTGTCAAGCAGAGTCTGACTAAATCCCTGCTCAAATTCCTAGCACCCTGCCGTGGATGCCTCTCTTTAAGCTGTGAAGACTACTAGAGTCTTCTAGTTACACAACTTAGACCCTTCCTAGCCTAGATGGTGAGCCTCAAAAGTATAACTCCTGAGAGAGGCCACTTCTGCTTGATGGTCCCAAGGAGGAATACCTCATGTGAATCTGTAAACAGACAAGAATGTCACCACTGCTGCATCTGCCTGCCACTAGCTCCTCTATCATGGAAATAGTATATATTTTATTATTTTCTATTTAAAGCAAAGGACTGAACTCTTGGCCAGTTACTTTGTCCTGTTTGACTTTTACAGCTTGTCATCAATTTATCAATGGGCTGCATCTTGGGTAAAACGCTTGTGTTCGTAGGTTAATGGGCTGCCTTCACCTTCTGAGACCTATCAACGTACTACTCTTTTCTCTGGGATTTGAACCACATTTTAAACCTCTTTGGCTTCTGCTCCCATAATCCGGATTTATCCTTTGAGCTGCTTGCAGGCAAATTCAACATTTTTTTTTCTTCATTTTACAGTTTCTGTAGTGCATACCAAACCCACAGTGTATAAGAGCACTTTAAAAGGAGAGAACCAAAAAGCAAAAGCAAAAAGCATTTAAGAAAAGAGAATAAAAATATAGCAGTCAATCTGTACTCATAGGGCTTATAAACTAGGGGGGGGGGGGATATTTATAGTCCCTTAGTGCCACCTTGCGCCACCTTGCGCCACATTAACGTCATTATTTATGATGTTAATGTGGCACAACAAGGCTGAAATCTCTGTGCCGTATTTACAGGGTGGTGCAATGCATGCATTGCGCCTCCCTGTAACCCTTTGTGCTACATAATGCCTGCGCCAGGCATAATGTATGCAAAGGGGGCATTCCCCCGTTAGGGGAGCCGTAAAAATGGTGTACGGAAATCTATGAGATTTCCTTGTGCCATTTTTTATGGCACTTTGAACTCCTGCTTAAGAGCAGGCTTTAAAAGGGGGTTTTCATTCTTTAGAATGGAGCCCTATGTACTCTGCAGGAGTAGCGCCAATAGTTTGGCGCTATTCCTGCAGAGTACATCAATAGCATCATGTGAAATGATGCTATTGCCCCTTACCCTGCGCCATGGTGCACCGTATTTTAAATACGGTGCACACATGATGGAGGTAGGGGGTGCTAAGGGGCGCAGGGAAAGTGGCACTGCTCTCGGTGCAGTGCCACTTTCCATAAATCTGCCCCTAGGTTTGACAATCAGGGAGGATAATTGCAGATTAGGAATTGAATGCAGGATGTGGGGATAGACATGGTAGTTTCAGGTGTTGAGAGCAGACCAGAGAGTAGGGGTCTGTCTTTCATGTTGTTTAGTTGTGCCTCGATAGGGCCAACTTAACATTATGCTTAACCAAGGCAGAGATGTCCTTCAAACAATGGGATTTTCAGTTTCTTTTTAGTAGCACGTAATTATTGTTATCTGTGGTGGGACTGTATGCCAAATCTTGGGGACATTTCCTGAAAAGAACAGTTTGATCTATCTGGATTTTTTTCAGTTTTGGAATTACAATGAGGAGTGACTCTGAGCTTCATAGGCGTTTCTGACCCCCTGAGATTTACAGCTTTCCTGGAAGCAATTTTGGAGTGCTACCATGGACTGCCCTATGTGTGATAAAAGCAAGTTTAAAGATGCTTCTCGCCATAGACAAAAGCTGGTTTAGTGAAATCAGGCTTGGAGATATACATTCTTTTAACCCGGATCCTGAGACATGACTAGCTGCTGCATGAAGCATTGCTTTGATTGGAGCAAGATGTATTTTGTGAATTCTGGTGGAAGTCCATTTTAGAGAGTTCTAGTGCCTGGATCACCCCTTGAACTTTGCCTTGTGGGTGAGTTGTTTTATGCCTCTCAGAAGTCTGAGATGTAAATGAGCTTCTTTCACAGTGTTATTGATATGTGAATTTAGGTTGAGGTGTTTATCCAGGATAAAGCTAATAGATTTCTTAGAGTCAACAGTGATTGCTGAGGTGTTAAGAAAAGATTTTTCCTTCAGTCAAGCTTCCATTGGGATGGTACTATTGGAGGATGTGATTAGAAGGAATTCCTTTTTATTTGGATAATTTTCAGATGGAGAGCTGTGGTCCAGAAATGTATTTGGTTAAGGATTTGAAGAGATTCTTTAGATCCTTCGGCGACAATATTTTTAAACAGTTACATGTCATTTGCTTAGAAATGGTAGTTAACGCTGATTTATTAAGTGTATGGATATGACTAAGGTGGGTGATAAGATTGAGCCTTGGGGGACATCTTTATACAGGTCTTTTGGAGCAGAGAAAATGCTATGCAACTTATTTAGTTGCCTTGAGTTTTCCAGGAATATTGTGAACCATTGTAGGATGATACCACCTACACCCTTCTTTACTTCTAAGATCTTCACCAGGGGGTTGTGATTCACTGTGCCAAAGGCTGAAGACATCTCTAGGACAATGAGCAGACATGAAATCACCTTCGTTCAGCATCAGCAGGATTTCACAGATAATTTGTAGGATGGCCATTTATGTGATGTGGTGTGCTCTGAAACTGGACAGGATGTTGTTGAAAAGATTGCTTTATTTTCTAAAGGAGCTGAGCTGCTATTTGACACAACTTTGAAGTATTTTTGCTAGGAAGGGGAGATTAGCTACTAGGCAGAAGTTGTTTGGGTGTTCGGGATCCGTTCCTTGGTCCTTTAGGATTGGTGTAACCTGGCCCACGTTTAGAGAATCTGGGATAATTCCTTGTGCCAGTGACACATTTATGATACTCAGCTCTATGGGAGCTAGATACCTTTAAATTTCTTTTAGAAGTGATGTCGGAATGGTATTCCAGTGGTGAAACGATGATTTGTTTTGGAAATTATGTCTATTAGGCTAGATAGATTGATT
The DNA here is from genome assembly GCF_031143425.1 of Pleurodeles waltl. NCBI lineage: Eukaryota > Metazoa > Chordata > Amphibia > Caudata > Salamandridae > Pleurodeles > Pleurodeles waltl. The sequence goes on along the minus strand of NC_090446.1, from coordinate 558,481,580 downwards.
ACTATGAAGTTGTTCCAATCATTTAGTGATTTTCTGGGAAGCTTTTTTTGGTTAAGATTGTTTGATGACGGTCTGAAAGACAACTTTGTCTTTATCTGAAAAGAAGGTGAAGAACTCTATGCACTTAGCTTTGAAGGTGAGCGTGACTTAGGTGGCAGTTGGTCTTGAAGTATTTGTAATGATGTCAAATATTTTTTGTGGGTGACTTTTAGCAAGCTATATTTGATGGATTTTGCCACCGTGTGGTTCGGTGTTTCTGAAGAGAAGCTGTGGTAGATGTGAAATTCAATTTTTTTCTCGTTCTTGTGATGGCTCTTAAGTATCCCATGTCTCAAAACCAGACATTTGGGGGCGGATTTATAAAAAGTGGCACTGCATCTAGTGCAGCGTCACTTTTTCTGCACCACTTAGTGCCTCCTAATGCCACCATGGTAGCGCCATATTTAAAATATGGCACCCCCTGGTGGTAGTTAGGATGACTGACGTCATCATTTTTTACACTAGTCCGGCACTTTGTAGGATTAACATAAAAAATGATGACACTAATCCTGCAAAGCACCCAGAGGACCATTGTAATCAATGGGAGCCTCCTTTTAACGGCTGCACTTAGCAGGCGTTAAAAAATGCTGATAAAAATGGTGCAAAGGTAAAAATGGTGCAAAGGAATCTTATAGATTCCTTTGCACCATTTTTATGGCCCCCCTAGTGATTGAACGCCCTTTTTGCATACATTATGCCTGGTGCATGCATAATGTGGCACAAGGGGTTACAAAGTGGCATAATGCAAGCTTTGCACCACTTTGTAAATATGGTGCAGCGTTTTTCCCCTTCCAATGCCACATTAGCGTAAAAAAATGATGCTAATGTGGCATTGGAATGGCGCGAGGCCAGCATATATCTGGTCCTTGGTCTTTTAGGTTGCCCTTTTATTTGCTGATTTAGTCAAAAACATTGAGAATATGATCAAATGAGCTATCATTCCAGTTGGGATGACTGTGAAGTGTTACCTTACTCTTATTTTGCTATTATGAGATCAAGGGTGGCTCACTTTTAGTAAGTTTGTTCATAGTAGAATTATTGGAGGATATTGTTGTCTAGGTAAGAGGAAAGGATGGATGGTAGTATGTCATTCTAATTCCCCCAGTGGAGACTGAAGTCTTCTAGAAATATATTTTTAATTAAATTGATCTCGTTTTTGATGAGGACTTCGAGCAGCTGATCAACAAAGGTTGCATTATTTCCTTTGGTGTGATATATGAAGTGCTGTTTTACTCTATTAAACTTTTCTGTCTTCTCATCTTCTGTGTTTTATCTCTGTTTATAGATAGCCCAAGCTGTGTGTGTTGCAATGCCTTCAGATTTATAAAGTTATAATGTAAGGTTAAAAAAGTAGGGGCAAATTAGAGCACTGTTCAGCGCTTTTAGTGCTCTCTAACGTGGTAGTTGCAAGAATGTGTAAGAAGCAGCCACAAACATACAATTGATACTAATTACCATTGCCATCATCATTAGTCAGCAGAAGGTAAGTATAGAATAACAAACTGAATAGAGTCACAATGGCGTGAAGGACATATCTTACTATTTTTATACCAACAGGTCAGCCTTGAAAAAGAGACAGTGGTTGTGAAACTTGTGTTAGCTGTATTTACAAATCATATCGATCTTTCATGTGTACCAAATAGATTGATTTAATACATTCAATACCAACTAGTGTTAACGTTGTTCAGATAATCCTTGAGGTCCTTTAACAGTTGATATCTAATTTACACATGTATCAATATAGATTGCTTCAGTGTGTTTAATACAATTATATGTATGCGAATTTGGTTGTAATAAATGAATTAGGAGGGGTGTCTCTTACACATTCTTACAGATCATGGTTAAAATGTAAGGTATCAAACCACCTAAAGCCAAAAAGGTGCCCATTTCTTTCAGGAGACTCTTTCGGGTTGTCTCTAATCCCATCCTAGCTTTCTGGTTAAGTGGTATACTTTAGCATCTTTGGAGCTCATTCAGCCAGAGGAGTGATTAATTTTACAACTTGATACTCTAGCCCAGGGTTTAAATCATCTATTTTTAATGTCATGCCAGTAATCCATGCTGCCATTAACTTTTGAAACGTCACTGGCTTGACATAAATTGTTATTTTGCTAGATATGACAAAAAATTTACTTTCATAAAGCCTATGAGGCTTCCGAGTTGTTTGCTCTTCCGAACCTTGTTAGCTGTTATCTATTTTGCGATTTAAAACGGTGCAATCACTGTTTTTTGTGTTGTGGAATCAGGACAGTGCTAACCCTAGAGCAAATAAGGGAAATAGGTAGGAGTTAAACCATGGAAGAAGCAGTATCAATGCAATGACACGCAGAGTTTGAGATACAAATGTTGTTTTTGTTACCATTAGTGTAGCGTCCTTTTCTCCATTCTACAATAAAAAAAAGAAAGATATGAGAACTCCCAACAAAGAATTACTGTTGCAGATCTATATAGAAGGGAACATGTAGGAACATCAATTTGCAAGTGAACGTGTTAGACAGCAAGTTAAATAATAAAAACATTTAAATATAAAATGACAAATTAGTAAAGCATATATTTTAAGGTATTTTTTTGAAATAATATTATTAAAAAATAATATGTCTGTAAATTGGTGAAGGTGGCGGACACCATAAACAATACGTGTTAATAGAAAATAATAATTTCTATTGTAGAGTTTTTTTGTTTTTCATTAATATGAACACTAAAGCAGTTGAATTAAATGATTATTAGGTTTAAATGTGAATTAAATGTTTTATTAAATGTTTATGTAAGCCACGTAAATTTCTACGTTTATCATTTTCTAAAGGCCTATGCATGTGTCAGCAGTTTCTAGAAACTCAGGAGCGTCACTTTTTGTGACGCTCCTGTGGCGCTAAGCACAGCGCCGTATTTACAAGGTGGCGTTAAGCCACTTTTTGTGGCTTAACGCCACCCTGTAAATACGGCCCCTTCCCACACAGCACTGTGTGTGGGAGGGGCCTGCAATGGGTGTTGCTGTGGGCGTGCCGCAGCAACACCCATTGCATTTTGACGCTGCCTCAGATTTATGAAATCAAGTAAACCTGAGGCAGCGCCAAAATCTAACGCCACCCCCAGGAGTGGCGTTAGCAGGGTACAACGAGGAGGAATACTTTTATTTCTCCTCGTTTTTTGCTTTTTCTATGCGTGCTGCATTCTGCTGCACGCATAGAAAAAGCAAAATGCCAGAAATTATTGTTTATGTGCAGGAAGGGACACCTTCCCACACATAAACAATCACACCCCTCAACACAGACATCCTTGCACAATGGTGCAAGGATGCCTGCGTTGGCTCTGGCAGCTGAATTTAGTGCCAGCGCAGGGGGAAACGCAGGAGTCCGCCGTATTCAGTTAAATACGGCGCATCCCTGCATTTCTAAAGTGACGCAGCGCAGCGCTGCCAATTTTGGCGCAGCACCACGTTGCTCCACTTTCCAATAAATCTGCCCCTTAGTGTTTATCGTTCACTTGTTTGCTGACCTTTCAGAAAACATCTCAAATGTGTTTAGAAAGATAGTTATTCAATATCTTGCATATTGTGGAAAAGATATGTTCTTTTGCTAGTTGAAGGCCTTCCTGAAGATGAGATAATGTGTACTGTGAACAATAGTCTTCAGTGCTCATGTATACCCTGCAACAATTGTATTCTACTGTGAAACTGGTGACTGGGAGCGAGATAAGATGGACCAATCATGAATGCAGAAAATGAAGAAAGATACTTCTGAAACCTGGAGTAAATTTTACTGGCTATGACCTAAACCACCCCATAGTCTGTCCAATGGCATCCTAGCTAGTTGCTTTCTAGGGTTTTAATATAACAAAGCGTAGATGATGTAAGCTCAGATTTCTTTTTATTCTGTTAGTGAAATGATGTGTTGTATCCTTAGCTTTCTGCCATTGACAGATCAGATACAATAAGGCCAAACATTACTGAACTGTGCCCCTGTTCATGTCCTGTTCGAGTGAAGACCGAAGATACTCTGCTGGTGAAGACTTTGCTGCTTGCTGATCCGATCCATGAAGGAGAGGTATGACCAGATGTGCATTTGCCTTTTTGCAGGTTTTTGTGTTTTTCTATCTTTTAGAAATCCAACAGCAGTTTTTGGCTAGCACCCTAGCTAGATGTTTTTTCTTTTTGCATGTAAGTCCCAACATACACTTCTAATTAGTGAGAAAATGTACATAACGTTAATCATACACCATAGCTGCTAGGCATCTGTTTATCTTTATTATGTTGCCATGTGCTCGACAAACCTCTTGAACTTTGATGATTGACCTTGTGCTCGCAGCCTTGGGCTGCAATCTGCTTATCGCTGCCATATTCCTTTTTCCAATTACAGTTCAGAGAATTGTCGTGCTTAATCAGTAACTGCCAGAACAGGTTTGTACAGGTCGTTGCCACCTCCTGCCAGCTGCATCTGTACCTTCTCCCACCACACGTGTATCCCTGAAATATTCTGAAGGCCGCAGAGGACCTTGAATACGCTAGGGGTGGAGTTGTCCTCTGACTAAGCAGTTTTGTGTGTATATAAGGTTGGGTGCCCCAGAGTGAAGGGGCAGCCTCCGTAGGATAGCCACTTGACTGTCCTGGGACTCTGTATTAGCTCGAGCTATAATCCATGTAATAAACTTCTCTTTATTCCTCCAGTTGGTGACTCCGTCTGATTTGTGAACTCTCTGCTAAACTGTCCCTGAGGACAAGGGTGTCCCTCCACCGCTGGGAAGGAGACCCTGGGTGGGGGTCTAATCTTTCCTGGTTCCTCATTAGTGTTATAGTTAAGGATGTCATATTCAAAATGTGGTCAAATTAATTTGGATTGTTAACAATTCATCTGCACTAACTAAATGTATTCTGTTTTTATTTTCATATTCTCTTGTTGTTATTTAGTGTTGTTGTTCTTGAATGTTTGATGGTAAATGTTCTAGCTAGATTGAGGTTTTTCAGACGTTTCGGTCAGCCTGTGTTGTTTCTGTATTTATATCACTTGTTCTTCATATGATTTACGTGACTTTAGCTATGTTAATCTAGGATGATAAATGTTTTGAACTTTATTAAACTGGTGTGGTGATTCATGGCCACCTTGGTCATGGTAAGTGAAAATTAATTGACTCTATAATCAAATGTTATTGTTGAAATTGTTCTTAATTCGTTCTTCATGTTGTTTAGGATGTTATCACAAAAAGAAGCATTATGTCTCTAGATAGGGAAGTTTGTCTGCTGATAGGACAGCTTAGTGCTTTAAGGCATCCTTTGTAGAGATCTATCTATGTGCATCCATCAGGCCTCAGAATTCAAAGTGACTAAAATTTTGCAAGTGGTTAATCGAGGTTTGGGGGGCAGTCAACCACAGGGAGGTCTGCCCATGGGGATATTGAGAGGGTTGGTGCTGTCCAGCGGCTGCCATCCTGTTGTGGGCTACAATAGACCCTCTTGTAGCCCAAGGGCTATATGTGAGTGTTTTTTAGGGTACCTGCCACCATTTTAGATACAGGTGACTGGTGGCAGGGAGTCTTAGCGGTAACCTTTTTGTGATTTTCTCGTGTGTACATTATTGGCATTGTAGCACTTATTTAATTGTGAAGTAATGGCATCTGATGAGGCTAAATTACAGGAGGTGATGTGGCTTTGAGGGAGGCTGGGTTCCTTGATTTATTTGTTGGTTTTGGCTTGTTCTCAAAATGCTGATGGCACTGTAAGCGTCTGTTCAGGTGAGCCTTAGGTCCGCACAGCTACGAGGCAAACAGCTGTACATAGTGCAAAGAGGAGAGGGGCCTCTGGGGCACAGGCGGGCCTAGCCACAATGGCAGTTCAGTGGTAGGAAGCCCTGAAAATGGAAGTGGGGGAACGAAGCGCAGTGTCGCGAGAGAGGAGCAGGGTGAACTGTGCATGAGGCACCCAGCTGCAGTGGTCAGGCAGTGTGATGAAATGGTAGAGTTGGTGAAGAGGCTGCTTCTAGGGGCCAGAAAATGAAGTAGGTAGCTATTTGGGAGCCTCTCTCAGGCTCCCATACTGTGAGGGGGTATCGGAGGGGTGAATGGCAGGCCCTCTGCTTTAGGGTCCTCAAATGAACCAGGCTCAGGTGAGGAGGCAGGGCCTCCTGAAAATATTTGGCATAGTGGATGTGGGGCAGTGGGAGTGGCCCCAGAGGGCACCTTAGGGGTTATGCACACGCTGGGCAGCAGAGGTGCTTGGGGAGCAGAAGGATGGGGGAGAGCAGAAGGATACTGGACAGAAGCAGGGGCTACCATTAGCATGCAGGGATTGGATGCAAGGGAGGGTCGCTTACATGCTTGTAGTGGAGATAGTGGAGTGGGGAAGAGAAGGAGGGGGAGCCTGAGGAGCAGGTCAATGCGGTGTATCACAGCAAAGCAGGACTGCAGCACGGAAAAGGAGTTGAAGTGGAGTCGGATGCTGAGGAAAGTGCAGTCCTAGTTGCAGAGCGAGGCAGCCGGTTGTGGGTTCCTGAATGGGAAGTGGATCAGGCTTGGAAGGTGCGGGGTGCTAGTGCACCAGTCCTGTCACTTCTTTTTACAGTTTAGGGATTGTTGCAGGTTTATAGACGCAGGAGAGCTTGGTGCAGCTCATATGCCCTGAGATGAAGAAATGGCCGGGCCTAGTGCAGTTCAGTGGAGTGGACGTTATTGGCGACCAATCCACAGGCAGAAGAAGGTCTGGAATGACCTGGCTGGCGCCACTAGCAGAAAGGTCTTGGGCAGCCTCCGTCTCCTATGGCAAGATGGAGTCGGTGGTGTTGGCAGAGTGGTATGGTGGGGTTGTTACACCCCCCTGGAGGCCGCGCATCAGCCCACGACACATGCAAGATCAACGGTAACACGACCAGTGGTGAGCGCAGGCCCAAGTTGGGCCAGGGTGGAGGGCCCTCTGGGTGGGTTAATGGTGGATTATGATGAGGACAGCCTTGAGGAAGGCAAGGTGCGGAATGAGGTAGCACCTGTGGAGACATGGGATGGCAAAAGGACGGAGGTCCCGATAATGTGTTCTTGTTTAGTGTGCTGCAAACAAGGGTTGAGGCTCAGCAGAGTACAAGGTTGGAGACATGGAGGCCACTGGCGAGGTGGCAAGCATCTGTAGGGGCACCGGCCTTGGAGCCAAGTAAGGGCCAGAAAACCAGTGTGGGTCCGGCAAATGTGACGAAGAGGAGGTGCTGAGACATGGCCACTGGCTAGAGGGCAAGCATCAGTACATGTACTGACCTTAGAGTCAGGTAAGAATGAGGAAATGGGTGTGGGTCTGTAAAAGGTGACAAACAGGAGGGGCTGGAAAGCAAAGAGCTAACGATTAAGAGGCTACCTTATATGGGTACGAAGAAGCCCTTGGGGATGCATTCGCCAGTGTAAAAGAGTGGAATCCATGCTCTGCTGAGGCTGGCAATAGGGACTGGGTGCAAGCGGATAATATGCATCAGGCCATGGTCCAAAGACTGCTTTCAGAGATATCTGTGCACAGCTGGGCTGGACGGAGGAGTTACAAGGCATCCTGAGTGAATATTTATGGTGGTTTTCTGTTTCAGGATCTGTTGCTGGCCCAGCAGCGGAAGATGTGGCCATCTGGGTGGTGAGCCACTTGTTCATCAAGTGAGCAGAGCATCCAGCGGCGCAGAGGTGATATGGTGCAAATTTGGGTTACAAATGGGTGTTGTTTCCCATCAGTTGGGGGAGAAAAAATGGGCTGCGATGGCATGAGTTGAGGCGATGTTTGAAAAGCATGATAGCGGGGCAGATGCCCAGATGTTTTGATCCTCCATATGGTGGCGAACGACATCCTATTAGAGAAAGGATTGATAATGTTGAGGGTAAAGAAGCAGAACTTATTGCAGATAAATCTTCACTGACAGGTTGGTTTGTACTTTGAATGGTGTTTATGCTGAGGAGGAATTGGATGGGCGCTACCAAGCCCTCAGCAAAGGACAGGGTGCACAGGAAGGTTAACAGCAAGATGAGTCAGTTCTGTAGGGATATTGGTTTTGGGCGTATTAGCCTCACGGATATCAAGTACGACAATATGGAGTTGTTCAGGGGTGATGGCGTGCATGTATTGAGGAATGCCATGGAATTGGATCTGTTGGAGCTGAGAAAGGTGAGGGTGAGGACTTTGAATATTCGCAGGTAGTAGGGAACAGAATAATGAGACTGCTGGGGAAATTTGGAGAAAAAGTCAGCAGGCAGCCTTTTCCTGGGTGGCGGTGGCCTGGAATGTTTTGCATTAGCTTACAGAAGTTTGATTGGCATTGCCATTGATGACCCACGAGGAAAGAGAGGGGGTGAACAGCCTGTCACCTGGACTAAGCAGGAAGTTCAAGGTTAAGTACAAGAAGTTTAGTTGCTTAGAGGTTAATACATCCAATCATAGGCTGTAGGGGATTGTTAAGGTTGCAAACTGTTGAAATGCACTACAATAGGAAGGAGATAGTCGCGGGTGGGGTTTGTGGGTCAGATGGCAGGGGTAGGGGTACGATACTGGATAGTTCATTTGATATGTGGCAAGGCTTTAGTTTTGTAAGGCAGCGTGCCCAAGTAATGATTGTGATGTGCACCTGTTTCAATAAAGTGGCCTTTTCCACACAATACAAGTGGTCAGTGGTCTGTGCTGTGCCCCTCTTTACCTATGTCTGCTGCGGAGCACTGTTTGAGGTGGGCAGATCACAAGTTTGACTCAGGGTTAGCAATCCTAGCCAGTTAATGCATTTGTGGCAGAGACGTAGAAGAAAAATACGTCACAAGTTCGTTCTAGTCCTGGTGAGGTTATTCAGTGAGCTGGGATACCCAGTGCAAAGACAAGTATTCAGTGCACAGGCCTTAGGTTTGAATGCATCCGTTGATAACATACACATTCAAAATTTAGGAGTTATAAAATGAGTAACAAGGAATGGAGTAGTATTGGTCTATTGTAATATTACTTGTTAATTGCTATGACACAGTTATGTTTGTTTTGATTGTTAAATTCCAGTTAGTAAAAAAGTGAAAGTGTGGAAAAAAATAAGTAGGAAATGTATGCTCAGAGCTACTAAAATTCAAAGGATTACTCCTCACATCAGGGGTATTAGGGAAAACACAGTGGGGGTTATTCTAACTTTGGAGGAGTGTTAATCCGTCCCAAAAGTGACGGTAAAGTGACGGATATACCACCAGCCGTATTACGAGTTCCATAGGATATAATGGACTCGTAATACGGCTGGTGGTAAATCCGTCACTTTTCCGTCACTTTTGGGACGGATTAACACCTCCTCCAAAGTTAGAGTAACCCCCAGTATCCCTTCGTGGCCCTGAGTGGGCAAAGTGGAAGACCCAGGGTTATGAAGCAGGTGTCCTTTCACAGCCATTTAAAAGTGTCCTTATTATAGGCTATCAAAGTAGTCCTTTTGAAGCAACGTGTGTGGTGCTTGCCGTTGGAGTAGGTTTTACTCTGGAAAGTGAGTTACCTCTTTTATAAGAAGTTGTGTAGATGAAGGAGACGTTGTGGGCTTTGTTTTTAATAGAGTTAATTTTAGCAACTAAGATATAGATGAGGACCTGGAGGTCTTTAGAGGTTCAAATATGATGTTACAGGACTGGATCACGCTTTCTTTCAACACAACAGCCGCCTTAATTGGCTCAGGGCTTTAACCTATGGGACAATGGGCCAGATGTATCATGCATTTTTGCTGTTGCAAATGGCCCAATCGGGCCGTTTGCGACCCCAAAAATGCATTTTGGTATGTATGAATCCCAATTTACAATCTGGTAACTTGTTACCGAATCGCAATTTGGAATTGTGACTACATAATGATTCTGTATTAGGAAGGGGCGTGTCAAGGGCATCCCTTCCTAATACCGAATCTCCGTGGGATGTAGGAATGTTTTGTGATTGACATGCAGTCGCAAAACATTAGCATTTTACCACCTACTTCAAGTAGGTGGTCACCCATTTGCAAACAGGAAGGGGTCCCAAGGGACCCCTTCTCCTTTGTTTAATGCATGCAAAAACATTTTTTAAGAGCAGACAGCGGTCGCATGGACCACTGCCTACTCAAGAAAAAATGAAAATAAAGCTTTACATTTTTCTTTTTTAAACGCATCACGTTTTCCATTAAGGAAAACGGGCTGCATTTAAAAGAAAAAAGATTGCTTTATGTGATTGTAGCCATTCACAATGGGTCGCAAATTGTGACCTACCTCATGAATATTAATGAGCTAGGTCGATTTGAGAGCCATTGGGAATCGCTAAATGAAACTCCTGGAGTTTCATACATTCAAATAGCGATTACTTAATTGTGATTTGCAGAAAATCGCAATTAGGTAATCGCTATCCAGATAAATGATACATCTGGCCCAGTGTCCTTAATGCTAGCACTTTGATACACCTTCTGTATGTCCTATGACGTGACCAGTGGCACTCTCATAAATGGCCTTTTACCAGCGGCATGTAAAGGCTAGTCCCTATGTAGGTGCTTTCATCTGATTATCTTCAGATTAAAGAGCTGATTCTGCAGCTGCTGCACTGGACCATCCACTTGTTGATTATTTTTTCGCTTGCACACTCTGCAAATTACCACCAGATCAAACCACAGACAGAATTCCAGGGGAAAGAAGGAATCTTTCCCCTGGAATGACTGATTCAGTCCTTGGGGCTCAAAATAGTGATAATCAGACTTCTCTAATGACCCTACTGCTATTATTATTATTATTATTATTAATATTGTAGTTGTTGTTGTTATTATTATGCATTCCAGACCCTAATTGACACAGTAGCTTCTCTTAAATCCTTTTCATTAAAGACCAGTTCACCTCCTTGAAAGATGGGTGGTTTTCAAATTATTATCTTAAACTATTTTTAACCTGGCTTTCCGAGCCCCGAACCCTGCGTGGATGGGTGGCATACTGCTCAAATGGATCTACTGAAGACAGTGGGCTCCTTTCAGTTAAAGTTGCAATTAAAAAAAAAAACTTGGCTGACTTTACATGCGCTCAGGTTGCAACGCATAGACACGTTCCATTTCAGTAATTTAAGATTTATCAGGGCGCCCAGTGTGAGTTCAACCTCTTTAATATCTATATTACATCACTGAAGAGAAACTATTTTAATAGTAAGAAATATTAATGCTACACGGGGAAATCTTGACAGACAAGTATTTAACATGGTACACCTGACTTTAGGTGAGGACCTTATTGAAAAATTAATTGAATGTAATCTAAATGAAGATGTTGTTTAATATGGAGAGGTATTTTGGGTACCTTTGGCTTAATTTCCATTCAATAAACCTGCAGGAACTGCAGTTAGATGCTTTGATTGACCCTTGTTCAACAGTGTGCAGTAAAATGCATGTTTATGCAGGAAGCAAAGAGGCAATATTGAATATATTATAGTAAATATTGAATATTACTTGAAATGTCTGAACTTTCAGGATCTTCCCTAGACAGTAGGGATCTCATGTATGGTGGAAATGATTCTTGTATGGCAAACAATATAAACCAAACAAATCGTTCACAATAAAAGGTAAACCAAATACGATGGGTGATGTTAATTAAGATCTAGCATGGCCAGATTTAATGAAAGCTGTAACCCTATAACAGGTTATTTATTAGCTGTAAGGCATGTTTTTAATGTCATGACTGTGAGCTCTCAGCCTAAGATGCAAGCAAGTGGCACATCATGGTGGGACAGGCTAATTTCTGGGGTAAGTGTGCATTCTGAAAGCCTCTCTGGAAGTTTTTATACGCTAGATCACTTCAAGATCTGAAATACAGTGATTTGAATAGAAGATCTATAAAGTGACACAGAATAAAGAGAGACACAGGTTGGAGTGAACTAAAAATCTGGTTACTTGATACCCAGATGGGCTGCTTGTAGCAAACAGAACATCCAGCATGCAAATGTCGATAGATTTGTTTGTCCAAGTATTTTATTCAACCACTTAATCAATTAACCAACCAGTTTGTGTTAATTTCAGATCAATCATAATCCAAAAAACGTAGTCTGGAACAAATAATGACTATTATTCACTCAAGCAATTCTAACATTATGCACTAAACTTCTTTTGTTGGTCCATGAATTTATGTTTTGTAAAATATGAATCATTATGGATAATCATTTGTAAATAGAAAAGTTATATAGTGTACTAATCACCAATCTGTCTTGGCAGTCCTACACCATACATTTGAAACAGCAAGTATGTTGAGACACTGAAAATAAAAGGCTCAAAAATATTTATAGTGTTATACTTAAGGCTTCTAATATTATGTTATGCCTATGTTTGCAAAAATGGTAGAAAGTGGCTTTTTCTCTTTTTTTCACTGTGGATTAAAACATGGCCCATATTTATGAAAAAAGGTGCACAACTGTGCTAACTCAGTTTTGCGCCATTTTTTTTAATGCTGGCTCATGCCATTCCTTAAAGCCATCCGTGTGCCATATTTATGAAATGACGCACGAAGGCGCTAAGGAATGGCTAGCATCACAAAAAAAGACGTCAGCCGGTGGGGGATGGCGATAGGGGAAATGGCGCTAGTGGGTCAGAAATGACCTTAGGCTGGTTAGCGGCAACATTTTGTACACTAATCAGCCTAGCATCATTTTGTGAAGCACAAGCAACCAAAAAATGACTCTTGTCGAAGTATAGACAGGAGTCATTACCACCATCCCAAGGCCCACCACAGTGGACCAGTGTCCCCTTGGGCAAGCCCGACATACCCAGTGCCAGGAAGGGGGCCCTATTTAAGGGGACCCCAGTGGCACACCACATACATACACAAACACTTACCTGCAACTTACCTGGGATGTGCTCCCTCCTCCAGTACTGTCCCTGTGGTGTGGGTGATGGTGTTGCTGAGGGTTGGGGTTGGGGTTGGCATCTTTGTGCCTATTCCTTGGTGTTTCCCCATGGAAATGGGCCTACCTGCACTTTGACGCCTGGTCCGACAAGGCGTTAAATAATGGCACTAAGAGGGCTCAGCGCCATTATTTTGGTCCGCCTCCCACTCACACGTTGTTTATGCACCAGGAGTTAAATATGGCGCTGGGGGGCTGGCGTCATTTCTAGGATGGTTACGCCTACCTTGCATCTCATTGACACAAGGTGGGTTGGTGCTTCCTAGAAATGGCGCTAACTCCAATATTTTGACGCTAGATGGGTCTATTGTCAAAATGTAAATATGGAGGTAAGTTAAGTTAGCGCAGCTTTGGCGTCAAAAATCTATGACACTAAGGCGACGCTAACCTTCCAAAAATATAGGCCGAATTGTGCCTCAGTTTCTAAACTTTCTGGGTTAAAGGAGCACCATTTTGGGGGTCACCCCATTGTGCCCAGGACTTTGTTAGAGATTATATGGCCTATTTAGAATTTAACAACCAAAAGCTTAACCCAGTGAGGCTCTACATAGTCCAGATATTATTTAAGTTCTGTAAATGTTTTCATCATGAGGTACTAGTCTCTTAACTTTCCCAGGCTGGTGTGACTCACAATTATTTGTTTCTTCCATTTCTTGAAAGCTGTTTTTGAAATCTGAGGCGTGCCCATGTGAAAAGACTGAGGAGTTAACTAAATGTTCTCCAATCCAATCAGCTAGAGCTAGTTATGCACATATTTGAACACACTTAGGGCCGTATTTATACGGCTCTAGAGCCACAGAAGTATCACTTTTTGTGACGCTCCTGTGGCGCTAAGCACAGCTCCTTATTTACAAGGTGGCGTTAAGCCACTTTTTGTGGCTTAACCCCACCCTGTAAATACGGCCCCTACCCACGCAGCACTGTGCGTGGAAGGGGCGTGCAATGGGTGTTACTGTGGGCGTGCCACAGCAACACCCATTGCATTTTGACGCTGCCTCAGACTTATGAAATCACGTAAACCTGAGGCAGCGCCAAAATCTAACGCCACCCCCAGGGGTGGCGTTAGCAGGGCGCAACTAGGAGGAATACTTTTATTCCTCCTCGATTTTTGCTTTTTCTATGCGTGCTGCATTCTGCTTCACGCATAGAAAAAGCAAAATGCCAGAAATTATTGTTTATGTGCGGGAAGGTGTCCCTTCCAGCACATAAACAATCATGTGGACATGACACTTTGGCACTTATGTGTGTGCTGCATTGTGCAGCACACACAAAAGTGCCAAAGCGCCATTAGTGATTGTTTATGTGCAGGAAGGGACACCTTACCACACATCAACAATCACACCCCTCAATGCAGACATCCTTGCACGATGGTGCCAGGAGGCCTGTGTTGGTGCTGGCAGCTATACTTGGCACCAGCGTAAGAGGAAACGCAGGGGTGCGCCGTGTTCACTTAAATACAGTGCATCCCTGCATTTCTAAAGTGGCGCAGCATGGTGCTGCCAATTTTGGTGCAGCACCGCGCTGTGCCACTTTAAAAAAAATCTGGCACCTTAGGGGCATGTTTATACTTGTTTTGCGCCAAATATGCGTCATTTTTTTTACGCAAATTTGGCCCATAAATATACTCTGGCGCTAGACCCATCTAGACCCCAAAATATGGAGTTAAAGTCATTTTTTGGATATGGAAACCTACTTTGCGGCAATGAGATGCAAAGTAGGCATTTCCGTGCAAAAATGACTCTATGGCCTTAGCGCCATATTTATCTCCCGGTGCTAAAATCACGCACCGGAGGGAGGAGGGGTCAATAAGTGGTGCAAAGCTTGCTTTGCACCATTTTTTAACACCTGGGTCAGGGCACGCGTTAGGGGACCTGTGGGCCAAATTCCATGTTGGAACACCATGGAATAAGCCCACATGTGACCTCCCTAGGCCCCAGGGACACCCCCACCCACACCAGAGGGACAGCAGAGGATTGGGACCCCATCCCAGGTAAGTTTAGGTAAGTACAGGTAAGTATTTTATTTTTTCTTTAAAGTGCCATTGGGGGCCCTGAAATGGGCCCCCCTACATGGCACTGGGTGCACTGGCCATGCCCATGGTACCCTGGTCCCCAGTGCTGACCATTGAGGTGGTGGGCATGACTCCTGTCTTTTCTAAGACAGGAGTCAGGTGGTATGGATGGTTTGCGTCAGAAAATTACTCTAGGCAGGTTAGAGTCATTTTTTTTTTACTCTAACCTACCTGATGTCATTTTTTGGTGCAAAACCCCCTTCTTCCATACCGCTGTCCCACCCGAATATCTCTTTTTTAGCTAGCCTACCCTTTGCACTGGCTTGCACCATTCCATAAATATGGTGTCCGGCTGGTGCACAGAAATGGTGCAGGCTGGTGCTAAACTTTTTGGTGCAAAACTGCGTTAGTGCAGTTTTGCACCAAAAAGTATAAACCAGAGCCTTAGGGGCATAATTATACTTGTTTTGTGCCAAATGTGCGTCATTTTTCTTACGCAAATTCAGTGCAAAACTAACTCCATATTTGTACTTTGGCACTAGACCGGTCCAGCGCCAAATTTATTGAGTTAAAGTAATTTTTGGACATGAAAACCTACTTTGCGTGAATGAGATGCAAAGTAGTCGTTCCCGTGCAAAAAATGAATCTATAGCCTTAGTACCATATCTATCCCCGTGCTAAAATCACGCACAGAGAGAGGAGGAGCGGTAAAATAATGGTGCAAAGCTTGCTTTGCACCATTATTTAATGCCTGGGTCATGGCAGGAGTTAGGGGATCTGTGGGCCTAATATCATGGTGGATAACCATGGAATAAGCTGCCCAGGCCCCAGGGACACCCCCACCCAAACCAGAGGAACAGCGGAGGATGGGGGACCCCCATCCCAGGTAAGTATAGGTAAGTACAGGTAAATATTTTTTTTTTAAGTGCCATTGGGGGCCCTGAAGTGGGCCCCCCTACATGGCACTGGGTGCTATAGCCATGACCAGGGGACCCTGGTCCCCTGGGCTGGCCACTGGGGTGGTGGGCATGACTCCTGTCTTTTCTAAGACAGGAGTCATATGGTATGGATGGTTTTGTGTCAGAAAATGATGCTAGGCAGGTTAGAGTCTTTTTTTTTTACTCTAACCTGCCTAATGTAATTTTTTGGTGCAAAACCCCCTTCTTCCATTCCGCCAGCCCCATCCGGCTAACGTATATATTTTTTTACGCTAGCTTACCCTTTGCACCGGCTTATGTTCCATAAACATGGTGCTCGGCTGGTGCTCAGAAAAGGTGAAAGCCGGTGCTAAACGTTTTGGTGCAAAACTGCGTTGGTGCAGTTTTGCACCAAAAAGTATAAATCGGGGCCTAAAGGTTATCACTACTCTCTACTATTAGAAGATTTTTAAGGCCTTCTATAACCAAAGTCCTTTGGTGGTCCACAGATATACTCCATATCAGTGGCGGGCTTGTCAATGGTTGTGGCGGGGCAGGGGGTACTTAAAAAAAAAAAAAAAAAAAAAAAAGAACGTATCTTTTATGTTGGGAGAGTCTCTTATTCCTCCTCGGACTTCCAGAAGCACACAGGCTTCCAGACTCCCCTCCAATCACAACGCTGCTGGCAACAGCATTACAGCAGTGGCCTGACTGGTGTGAGTGCCCTGCTTCAGCGCTCAGATAGGGAGTAGGGCGCTGTGCACTTTCTCCTCCCAGCTGTTCAATACAGCCAGGTGGAGAAATGCAGTGCACATGACTGTTTGGCTGTCCTAACACGGCCAACCAAAGCGTCATGCTCACTTATGTGAACATAGGACCTCCTCCAGCCCAGCTCAGCTCTCCCCCCCCCAACCATGCTACAGAGGAAAAATAAAATGATAATAATGTTATGGTATTATCATTATATTTTTCCCTTTCCTCCACTGCATAAAGCAGTGGGGCGACGCTCCTCCGCTCTAGCAGAAAAGCTGCTGCTGGACTGCCCTATATAATAGAAGTTTAAGAAGTGTTCCTGACTCAATAGTAGTAACCCTTACTTTATAATACAGTAGAATGTAGAAGGTTATTTGTGATAAGTCCAAGAGGTGTTTAGAAAACTATTTTCTGTTGTTGATGAAAAGACAGGTCAGAATGTCCTCGTATCTTTCTGCTGTACACAGATGTGACCAGAGCTTGAACTTTATGTATTTTCAGAGAAGGTAATTTGGCTGTAGCTCTCATTTTTTTGGCAAAAGATGTTAGGCACCAGACCTTTTCGGGTAAAGTAATATTGACCTTAAGAACCTGGGGCCGTATTTATACTTTTTGGCGCACAACTGCGCCAACGCAGTTGTGCGTCAAAAAATGTAACGCCGGCTAACGCCATTCCAAAGCGCCATGCGGGCGCCGTATTTATGGAATGACGTTAGCCGGCGGAGCTGCCTGGTGTGCGTCAAAAAAAATTACCCACATCAGGCAGCGCCGGCGTAGTGGAGAATGGAGCTTGGGCGTCAAAGAATGGGGCAAGTCGGTCTGAGGCAAAAAATCTGCCTCAACCCGATTAGCGCCATTTTATTTGACTCCCACCCTCCATTGACATGACTCCTGTCTTAGCAAAGACAGGAGTCATGCCCCCTTGCCCAATGGCCATGCCCAGGGGACTTCTGTCCCCTGGGCATGGTCATTGGGCATAGTGGCATGTAGGGGGGCACAAATCAGGCCCCCCTTGCCACAAAAAAAAAAAAAAAATTAATACTTACCTGAACTTACCTTAAATTCCCTGGGATGGGTCCCTCCATCCTTGGGCGTCCTCCTGGGGTGGGCAAGGGTGGCAGGGGGTGTCCCTGGGGACATGGGAGGGCACCTCTGGGCTCCTTCCAAGCCCACAGGTCCCTTAACACCTGCCCTGACCAGGCGTTAAG
Source organism: Pleurodeles waltl (assembly GCF_031143425.1). Taxonomy (NCBI): domain Eukaryota; kingdom Metazoa; phylum Chordata; class Amphibia; order Caudata; family Salamandridae; genus Pleurodeles; species Pleurodeles waltl. The sequence continues at coordinate 558,463,811 of NC_090446.1, read as the reverse complement.
AAATGACGCAAAAGCGGCTGGACGTCATTTTTTTTGACCCGCCCACTCCCGGGCGTCATTTTTGCCCGGGAGTATAAATACGGCGCACATGCCTCAGAGTCATTTTTTAGAAGGGAACGCCTACCTTGCATGTCATTAACGCAAGGAAGGTGTCCACGCTAAAAAATGACGCAAACTCCAAGATCTTTGGCGCTAGACGGGTCTAACGCCAAAGTCTAAATATGGCGTTAGTTTTGCGTCGGATTTGCGTAAAAAAAAACGACGCAAATCCGGCGCAAACAGAGTATAAATATGCCCCCTGCTTTTCTCATTTTCCATCATAACTTAATCTAACACTGAAATATTCAATGTCATTTAATGCTTTTTAAAATAAATATCCCAATTCTACATTGTTCTGAAAGTTGTTTTGAGGATTAAAGGCAATGTATTTTATGGGGTAGACCATTATCCCACTCAGGCCCATATTTATACTTTTTTTGCGCCGCATTTGCATAATTTTTTATGCAAAAACTGCGCAAGCTTACAAAATATGATTCTATTTTGTAAGTTTGTGCTGCTTTTGCATAAAAAATGACACAAATGCGATGCAAAAAAGTATAAATATGGGCCTCAGTTTTCAGAAATCTTGAAAGGGAGTGAGCGTGTTCTGAATCCCAAGTGGTGTGCTTGAAACCAATGATATGTCATCAGCAAATAAAAATATCGAGATTTTTTTACCCCTTTCTGCTAAATTGGTGCATCAATACAACTTCTTAGTCAACTCATCACATAGTTTATATATAGGGTGGACAAAGTGGGAGCTGGTATGCATTCTTGACGTACTTTCCTAATTTAGGGCCTAGTTGCTTCCCAAATCACTCCTCATCGTAGTTTGGTATAGATGCTCTCATGTTAGCAATTTCTGACATTTAGTAATTCAGGTGGCATCCCAATTGACCCCGAGAACCTTCCATAGACATTCTTGTGGACTATAGGTGTACAAATGCAAGATTCAGGATTCTTTTCATAACTTCACAAATGTTTCCACAAGCAGATGTAATCTAAATACTTAGGGGCATATTTATGAGCCCCCTATTGCCACCGGCGCGTCACTTTTCGTGACGCTCCCGTGGCGCTATGCCCTGCACCGTATTTATAAGGTGGCGTTAAGACACTTTTTGTGGCTTAATGCCACCTTGTAAATACAACCCCTTCACGCGCAGCCCTTTGCGTGGAAGGGGCGTGCAATTGGTGTTGCTGTGGGCGTGCCACAGCAACACACATTGCATTTTGACGCTGCCTCAGATTTACGAGTTTTCGTAAACCTGAGGCAATGCCAAAATCTAACACCTCCCCGAGGGTGGCATTAGGAAGGCACAACAAGAAGGAATACTTTTATTACTCCTTGTTTTTTCTTTTTTCTATGTGTGCTGCATTGTGCAGCACGCATAGAAAGAGCAAAATGCCAGGCATGATTGTTTATGTGCAGGAAGGTGTCCCTTCCTGCACATAAACAATCATTTGAAAATTACGCTTTGGCACTTCTGTGTGTGCTGCATTCTGCAGAGCACACAGAAGGGCCAAATCACCATTAGCGATTGTTTATGTGTAAGATGGGACACCTTCCCGCACATAAACAATCAAACCCCTCAACGTGGGCATCCTTGCACAATGGTACAAAAATGCCTGCATTGGCACTAGCAGTTAAATTTAGCGCCTTCGCAGGGGACAACACAGGGGTGTGCCATATTCAATTAAATATGGGGCATCCCTGCATTGTGAAAATGACGGAGCGCGGCGCCATCAATTTTGGGGCAGTGTCGTGCTCCGTCATTTTCCTATAAATATGGGCCTTAATATAAAGTGCTGATCCCTTTGTGGAAACCTGCCTGGAAATTAGAGCGCACGTTTAGGTTGCCTGTTCCTCTATGTGTTTCATTAAGATTCTGCTAAATGTTTCTTCTGACTATTGTCTGCCAAACCGGAGGGGCTGTAATTGGCAGGACCATTCGTGGATGATCACAGGATCAAGTCATGTTGGAGGAGCAGCACCTCTTTCCATAATAGCATTAGCTAAAACTAAGAAACAGCACCTTCGTATTAAAGGTTTAAATACATTCTTAGGGATTCTGCCTAATCTAGGAACTTGGCTGCCCTTTGGACAGTTTCAGTCGCCTCTTTGTGAATGATATGAAGGGAACGACATCTTATTATAGATGTGAGAATCGGGCCAATACAATTCAATGCCATTTTAATGATTTATATTAGCTGAGTGAGGACAAGAAGGGCAGTTAGCCTCTTAGTATATTCTTGATCCTGAGACAGTAGTGCCCCTGGCTTGGAAAGCATAACAGAAATTATATGTTCCAGGGACACGTTTGGAACCCGATAGTATTATTAATGGGTTTGTTATAGTTAAACTGTCGTTTAGTATGTGCTTTAATCAGGCATTTAGCCCGACTGCTGGAAAGAACTCAAATGTAGGTTGGTACTCGTCGCTAGAGACGTCCGCAGAATCCATGTGCGACTATTACGCCAGACAGCGCATGGAGGAGTGGGCCAAGCATGCCGGTTTAAGACTCAAGGAGGAGGCCGCTTCCCTCCTGGGATGAGCCTGGGATGGACACTGAGTTCGCCCTCTGGTATGTTGCATGAAAGTCTGTAACTTATAAAAATAGCCAACTCTTTTTTGCTTTGAGACATACCGTGCAGCTTTAAAAAGTGATGATTGTTGTTCCTTATGGAAGAAACCTTTCTTGCTTTGTGGATCTACGTGCGGCAATCAATATTTGTTATTGTAAAGGGAAGATGTTTTTCTGGCTGGGTGGACTTCGGAGGGCCTTCAACACTAGTTAAGTGGGACCCTGAGGAAGAAGCGTTTGTTGGTGTGTTTTCCGAAAGTTAAATAGTTTTATTTCTTAATGCAGTGGTTCCCAACCTTTTGACTTCTGTGGACCCCCACTTCATGATTACTGGAACCCGGGGACCCCCACTGACTCATTATTGGACCCCCCACTAAGTCATTACTATAAACTGGGGACCTAATCTGTTAATATTGTTTAATTTTCTAAGATGTCGCAGACCCCCAGAGGAAGCTTCTCTGTCCCCCAAGGGTCCCCGGACCATAGGTTGGGAACCACTGTATTAACGTATTCTTGAGGTTAACTTTGCACTGAATATGTATCAGCAAACAAGACAGCTCTATAAATCATCTTGATGCAAGGGTAGGTCGCCCCCCCTGCTGCTGCAGCTCCTCCAGCCCAGGTTCCTGAGACCTCCTAGCAAGCCCAGCTACCTCGCAGTAAGTACCCCCCCCACCTCCCAGCCCCTCGCCCTGCCCCGCGCTACTCACCCTCTCTCCTGCTTCTTTTCCTCTTCTCTGTTCTTCCTCTGCGCTCTTCCTCGGTAGTCTTCTTCTGTACTCTTCTGTCCCTCCTGCTCCCCGTCTTCTCTCTTCATCTGTGTGCTTCTCTATCTCTCCTTCGCACCGCGACCTGCGTGTGCCTCTTCTTCTCTGTCCCTCTTCTTGGCTCTCTCCTCTTCTGCTCGTCGCCCCTCTTCTTCTTCACCTTCTTCTGTATTTTTCTGTCTTCTGCGCCCCTCTTCTTCTTTATCTTCTTCTGTGGTCTTTTGTCTTCTGTTCTTCGGCTCCTCTTCTTCTGTACCTTCTTCTGTGGTCTTCTGTTCTTCGTCTTCTGTCTTCTGTACCTTCTTCTGTGGTCCTGTGTCTTCTGCTCTTCGTCTTCTGTCTTCTATCTTCTGTTCTTCGTCTTCTGTCTTCTGTTCTTCCCGCACCTGTCCTCCTGCTCCTGTCTCGTCTCTCTCCCTCACTCGCCTCCCCCTCTGTATCACCCCTATCTACCCCTATCGCTATCTGCCTCCCTTACTCCTCCTATCTACCTATCTACCTATCTCTCTATCTTTCCCCCCCACTCGCCACCCCCTCTGTTACCACCCCTATCTTCCTATCCTTTCACTCTACCTCTCACCCTCACCCACCTCTACAACCCCCCTCCCCTATCTTCCCAACCTCACTCCTATCTCTCTCCCTAAACTCCTAAACTTCCTAAAACTCACCCCCCACCCTAAACCCCCCTCCCCCAGCTCTTCTCCCCTCTACTTGTCCCCCCCTCCCTCCGCTTTTCCGCCGCCACCTCCTGCACGCCCCCGCCCCCCAGCTCCCATTCGCCCCCAGCTGACCCCTCCCCCCCTCCTCCCTCTTATGGCGGCCACTGCGCGACAGTGGTAGCGACCCTTGACCCAAGGGTAGGTCGCTCCCCCTGCCGCTGCAGCTCCTCCAGCTCCTCCAGCCCAGGTTCCTGAGACCTCCTAGCAAGCCCAGCTACCTCGCAGTAAGTACCCCCCCCACCTCCCAGCCCCTCGCCCTGCCCCGCGCTACTCACCCTCTCTCCTGCTTCTTTTCCTCTTCTCTGTTCTTCCTCTGCGCTCTTCCTCTGTAGTCTTCTTCTGTACTCTTCTGTCCCTCCTGCTCCCCGTCTTCTCTCTTCATCTGTCTGCTTCTCTCTCTCTCCTTCGCACCGCGACCTGCGTGTGCCTCTTCTTCTCTGTCCCTATTCTTAGCCCTCTCCTCTGCTGCTCGTCGCCCCTCTTCTTCTTCATCTTCTTCTGTATTCTTCTGTCTTCTGCGCTCCTCTTCTTCACCTTCATCTGTATTTTTCTGTCTTCTGCGCCCCTCTTCTTCTTTATCTTCTTCTGTGGTCTTTTGTCTTCTGTTCTTCGGCTCCTCTTCTTCTGTACCTTCTTCTGTGGTCTTCTGTCTTCTGTTCTTCGTCTTCTGTCTTCTGTACCTTCTTCTGTGGTCCTGTCTTCTGCTCTTCGTCTTCTGTCTTCTGTTCTTCCCGCGCCTGTCCTCCTGCTCCTGTCTCGTCTCTCTCCCTCACTCGCCTCCCCCTCTGTATCACCCCTATCTACCCCTATCGCTATCTGCCTCCCTCACTCCTCCTATCTACCTATCTACCTATCTCTCTATCTTCCCCCCCACTCGCCACCCCCTCTGTTACCACCCCTATCTTCCTATCCTTTCACTCTACCTCTCACCCTCACCCACCTCTACAACCCCCTCCCCTATCTTCCCAACCTCACTCCTATCTCTCTCCCTAAACTCCTAAACTTCCTAAAACTCACCCCCCACCACCCTTAAACCCCCCTCCCCCAGCTCTTCTCCCCTCTACCTGTCCCCCCTCCCTCCGCTTTCCCGACGCCACCTCCTGCACGCCCCCGCCCCCCAGCTCCCATTCGCCCGCAGCTGACCCCTTCCCCCCCTCCTCCCTCTTATGGCGGCCGCTGCGCGACAGTGGTAGCGACCCTTTACCCAAGGGTAGGTCGCTCCCCCTGCCGCTGCAGCTCCTCCAGCCCAGGTTCCTGAGACCTCCTAGCAAGCCCAGCTACCTCGCAGTAAGTACCCCCCCACCTCCCAGCCCCTCGCCCTGCCCCGCGCTACTCACCCTCTCTCCTGCTTCTTTTCCTCTTCTCTGTTCTTCCTCTGCGCTCTTCCTCTGTAGTCTTCTTCTGTACTCTTCTGTCCCTCCTGCTCCCCGTCTTCTCTCTTCATCTGTCTGCTTCTCTCTCTCTCCTTCGCACCGCGACCTGCGTGTGCCTCTTCTTCTCTGTCCCTCTTCTTGGCTCTCTCCTATGCTGCTCGTCGCCCCTCTTCTTCTTCACCTTCTTCTGTATTCTTCTGTCTTCTGCGCTCCTCTTCTTCATCTTCTTCTGTATTTTTCTGTCTTCTGCCCCTCTCTTCTTCTTTATCTTCTTCTGTGGTCTTTTGTCTTCTGTTCTTTGGCTCCTCTTCTTCTGTACCTTCTTCTGTGGTCTTCTGTCTTCTGTTCTTCGTCTTCTGTCTTCTGTACCTTCTTCTGTGGTCCTGTGTCTTCTGCTCTTCGTTGTGAGAAAGTAGCCTCTTTCTAGCCTTGTTACCCCCACTTTTGGCCTGTTTGTGAGTGTATGTCAGGGTGTTTTCACTGTCTCACTGGTATCCTGCTAGCCAGGGCCCAGTGCTCATAGTGAAAACCCTATGTTTTCAGTATGTTTGTTATGTGTCACTGGGACCCTGCTAGTCAGGACCCCAGCGCTCATAAGTTTATGGCCTATATGTATGTGTTCTCTGTGTGGTGCCTAACTGTCTCACCGAGGCTCTGCTAACCAGAACCTCAGTGGTTATGCTCTCTCATTTCTTTCAAATTGTCACTAACAGGCTAGTGACCAATTTTACCAATTTACATTGGCTTACTGGAACACCCTTATAATTCCCTAGTATATGGTACTGAAGTACCCAGGGTATTGGGGTTCCAGGAGATCCCTATGGGCTGCAGCATTTCTTTTGCCACCCATAGGGAGCTCTGACAATTCTTACACAGGCCTGCCACTGCAGCCTGAGTGAAATAACGTCCACGTTATTTCACAGCCATTTTACACTGCACTTAAGTAACTTATAAGTCACCTATATGTCTAACCCTTACCTGGTAAAGGTTAGGTGCAAAGTAACTTAGTGTGTGGGCACCCTGGCACTAGCCAAGGTGCCCCCACATTGTTCAGGGCCAATTCCCCGGACTTTGTGAGTGCGGGGACACCATTACACGCGTGCACTACATATAGGTCACTACCTATATGTAGCTTCACAATGGTAACTCCGAATATGGCCATGTAACATGTCTATGATCATGGAATTGCCCCCTCTATGCCATCCTGGCATAGTTGGCACAATCCCATGATCCCAGTGATCTGTAGCACAAACCCTGGTACTGCCAAACTGCCTTTCCCGGGGTTTCACTGCAGCTGCTGCTGCTGCCAACCCCTCAGACAGGCTTCTGGCCTCCTGGGGTCCAGCCAGGCCTGGCCCAGGATGGCAAAACAAAGGACTTCCTCTGAGAGAGGGTGTTACACCCTCTCCCTTTGGAAAATGGTGTGAAGGCAGGGGAGGAGTAGCCTCCCCCAGCCTCTGGAAATGCTTTCATGGGCACACATAGTGCCCATTTCTGCATAAGCCAGTCTACACCGGTTCAGGGACCCCTTAGCCCTGCTCTGGCGCGAAACTGGACAAAGGAAAGGGGAGTGACCACTCCCCTGACCTGCACCTCCCCTGGGAGGTATCCAGAGCTCCTCCAGTGTGCTCCAGACCTCTGCCATCTTGGAAACAGAGGTGCTGCTGGCACATTGGACTGCTCTGAGTGGCCAGTGCCACCAGGTGACGTCAGAGACTCCTTCTGATAAGCTCCTTCAGGTGTTGCTAGCCTATCCTCTCTCCTAGGTAGCCAAACCCTCTTTTCTGGCTATTTAGGGTCTCTGTCTCTGGGGATTCCTTAGATAACGAATGCAAGAGCTCATCCGAGTTCCTCTGCATCTCTCTCTTCACCTTCTGCCAAGGAATCGACTGCTGACCGCGCTGGAAGCCTGCAAAACTGCAACAAAGTAGCAAAGACGACTACTGCAACTCTGTATCGCTGATCCTGCCGCCTTCTCGACTGTTTTCCTGGTGGTGCATGCTGTGGGGGTAGTCTGCCTCCTCTCTGCACTAGAAGCTCCGATGAAATCTCCTGTGGGTCGACGGAATCGTCCCCCTGCAACCGCAGGCACCAAAGAACTGCATCACCGGTACCCTGGGTCTCCTCTCAGCACGACGAGCGAGGTCCCTTGAATCCAGCAACTCGGTCCAAGTGACTCCCACAGTCCAGTGACTCTTCAGTCCAAGTTTGGTGGAGGTAAGTCCTTGCCTCTCCACGCCAGACTGCATTGCTGGGAACTGCGACTTTTGCAGCTACTCCGGCCTCCGTGCACTTCCGGCGGAAATCCTTTGTGCACAGTCCAGCCTGGGTCCACGGCACTCTAACCTGCATTGCACGACCTCCTAAGTTGTCCTCCGGCGACGTGTGACTCCTTTGTGCGACTTCGGGTGAGCACCATTTCATGCATCCTCGTAGTGCCTGTTTCTGGCACTTCTGCGGGTGCTGCCTGCTGCTGAGAGGGCTCCTTGTCTTGCTCGACGCCCCCTCTGTCCCCAGACGCAATTGGCGACATCCTGGTCCCTCCTGGGCCACAGCAGCATCCAAAAACCCTTACCGGACGATTTGCAGCTAGCAAGGCTTGTTGGCAATCTTTCTTCAGGAAAACACTTCTGCACGACTCTCCACGGCGTGGGGGATCCATCCTCCAAAGGGGAAGTCTCTAGCCCTTGTCGTTCCTGCAGAACCTTCAGCTTCTACTGTCCAGTAGCAGCTTCTTTGCACCCACAGCTGGCATTTCCTGGGCATCTGCCCATCTCCGACTTGCTTGTGACTTTTGGACTTGGTCCCCTTGTTCCACAGGTACCCTCGACTGGAAATCCATCGTTGTTGCATTGCTGGTTTGTGTCTTTCCTGCAGAATTCCCCTATCACGACTTCTATGTCCTTTGGGGAACTTTAGTGCACTTTGCACTCACTTTTCAGGGTCTTGGGGTGGGCTATTTTTCTAACCCTTACTATTTTCTAATAGTCCCAGCGACCCTCTACAAGGTCACATAGGTTTGGGGTCCATTCGTGGTTCGCATTCCACTTTTGGAGTATATGGTTTGTGTTGCCCCTATCCCTATGTGTCCCCATTGCATCCTATTGTAACTATACATTGTTTGCACTGTTTTCTAATACTATTACTGCATATTTTGGTATTGTGTACATATATCTTGTGTATATTTGCTATCCTCATACTGAGGGTACACTCTGAGATACTTTGGCATATTGTCATAAAAATAAAGTACCTTTATTTTTAGTATATCTGTGTATTGTGTTTTCTTATGATATTGTGCATATGACACTAGTGGTACTGTAGGAGCTTCACTCGTCTCCTAGTTCAGCCTAAGCTGCTCTGCTAAGCTACCATTATCTATCAGCCTATGCTGCTAGACACCCTATACACTAATAAGGGATAACTGGGCCTGGTGCAAGGTGCAAGTACCCCTTGGTACTCACTACAAGCCAGTCCAGCCTCCTACATTCGTCTTCTGTCTTCTGTTCTTCGTCTTCTGTTCTTCCTGCACCTGTCCTCCTGCTCCTGTCTCGTCTGTCTCCCTCACTCGCCTCCCCCTCTGTATCACCCCTATCTACCCCTATCGCTATCTGCCTCCCTCCCTCCCTCCTCCTATCTACCTATCTACCTATCTACCTATCTCTCTATCTTCCCCCCCACTCGCCACCCCCTCTGTTACCACCCCTATCTTCCTATCTTCCTATCCTTTCACTCTACCTCTCACCCTCACCCACCTCTACAACCCCCCCTCCCCTATCTTCCCAACATCACTCCTATCTCTCTCCCTAAACTCCTAAACTTCCTAAAACTCACCCCCCACCACCCTTAAACCCCCCTTCCCCAGCTCTTCTCCTCTCTACCTGTCCCCTCCTCCCTCCGCTTTCCCGCCACCACCTCCTGCACGCCCCCGCCCCCCAGCTCCCATTCGCCCCCAGCTGACCCCTCCCCCCCCTCCTCCCTCTTATGGCGGCCGCTGCGCGACAGTGGTAGCGACCCTTGACCCAAGGGTAGGTCGCTCCCCCTGCCGCTGCAGCTCCTCCAGCTCCCCCAGCCCAGGTTCCTGAGACCTCCGAGCAAGCCCAGCTACCTCGCAGTAAGTACCCCCCCACCTCCCAGCCCCTCGCCCTGCCCTGCGCTACTCACCCTCTCTCCTGCTTCTTTTCCTCTTCTCTGTTCTTCCTCTGCGCTCTTCCTCTGTAGTCTTCTTCTGTACTCTTCTGTCCCTCCTGCTCCCCATCTTCTCTCTTCATCTGTGTGCTTCTCTCTCTCTCCTTCGCACCGCGACCTGCGTGTGCCTCTTCTTCTCTGTCCCTCTTCTTGGCTCTCTCCTCTACTGCTCGTCGCCCCTCTTCTTCTTCACCTTCTTCTGTATTCTTCTGTCTTCTGCGCTCCTCTTCTTCACCTTCTTCTGTATTTTTCTGTCTTCTGCGCCCCTCTTCTTCTTTATCTTCTTCTGTGGTCTTTTGTCTTCTGTTCTTCGGCTCCTCTTCTTCTGTACCTTCTTCTGTGGTCTTCTGTCTTCTGTTCTTCGTCTTCTGTACCTTCTTCTGTGGTCCTGTGTCTTCTGCTCTTAGTCTTCTGTCTTCTGTTCTTCGTCTTCTGTCTTCTGTTCTTCCCGCGCCTGTCCTCCTGCTCCTGTCTCGTCTCTCTCCCTCACTCGCCTCCCCCTCTGTATCACCCCTATCTACCCCTATCGCTATCTGCCTCCCTCACTCCTCCTATCTACCTATCTACCTATCTCTCTATCTTTCCCCCCCACTCGCCACCCCCTCTGTTACCACCCCTGTCTTCCTATCCTTTCACTCTACCTCTCATCCACCTCTACAACCCCCCCTCCCCTATCTTCCCAACCTCACTCCTATCTCTCTCCCTAAACTCCTAAACTTCCTAAAACTCGCGCAAGAGGCATGCCCGTCTGCGCCCGTCCGCGCCTGGCCCGCGACCAGCGCCACGACCCCTGGTCCTCAGCACTCCCAAACCCCACTGCTCCGCTACGCCCCCACCACCCTCCACGCCCTCCACCCAGGTGGCTCCAACACCTGCTTCCATGCCAACCCAAAACGTACCCATGGACCTTTCGCCTGCCACTCCTGCAAACGTATCTTCCACCACGCAAATACCATGACCACCAGCCCACGCGCAATCAACCACCTCAAATGCATCCTGGTCAACGCTCATTCCGTCCACAAGCACGCCGTTGAACTCTGGGACCTCCTGGACTCCACAGCACCGGACGTCGCCTTCATCACGGAGACCTGGATGACCGCCTCCTCGGCCCCAGACATCGCCATAGCCATCCCCGAAGGCTACAAGATTTCCAGGAAAGACCGCACCAACCAAGTAGGAGGAGGAATCGCCATCGTCTTCAAAGACTCCATCAGCGTCACCACCTCCACCGAAGACACCCCCCTCGCCGCAGAACACCTGCATTTCCAGATTCGCACCGACCCCAGGACCACCCTCAGAGGATCCCTCATCTACCGCCCCCCCGGACCGCGCGCCCCTTTCAGCGACTCCATCACCGACTTCGTCTCCCCGCACGCCCTCGCCGGACTACATCCTCCTAGGCGACCTCAACTTCCATCTGGAACAGAACAACGACCCCAACACCACCGCCCTGCTCAACAGCATCGCCAACCTCGGCCTCAAGCAACTGGTGAACACCCCCACCCACATTGCCGGACACACGCTTGACCCCATCTTCTCCGCCAGCAAACATGTCTCCTTCAGCCACTCCTCCGCTCTACACTGGACCGACCACAGCTGTGTCCACTTCACATTCCGACGCGAGACCCGCTACCTCCACACTCAACCCATCCCTCGTCGACAGTGGAACAAAATCCCCGAAGAACAGCTCTTCTCCGCGCTCACCGTCAACCAACCCACCCTCACCACCGACCCCAATGACGCAGCCCTCAGCCTCACGAACTGGATCACCAACTGTGCAGACAACCTTGCTCCCCTCAGACGCACGCATCGACAGGCCAACACCAAAAAACCTCTCTGGTTCTCTGACACCCTTAAGGAATCGAAGAAAACCTGTCGCGCCCTCGAGAGAACCTGGCGCAAGGACCACACCGCTGACAACATGACCGCCCTCAAGAACGCGACCCGCGAACACCACTGCCTGATCCGCGCAGCCAAAAGGAATTTCTTCACCGACAGACTGGACAAAAACAGCCACAACAGCAGAGAACTCTTCAGCATCGTTAAAGAGTTCTCCAACCCCAACGCCAACGGCAACGCCATCACGCCCTCACAAGACCTGTGCAACTCCCTCGCCACCTTCTTCCATCGCAAGATCACCGACCTCCACAACAGCTTCGGACACCAGACCCAGCCAAGCAACACCGAACCCACACCTCCTGCCATCACCCTCAACGCCTGGACTCACGTCAACACTGAAGAGACCAAAACCACCATGAACTCTAACCACTCCGGTGCCCCCTCGGACCCCTGCCCTCACTTCATCTTCAATAAAGCCGACGACATCATCGCCCCGCACCTCCAGACCATCATCAACTCCTCATTTTCTTCTGATACCTTCCCCGAAAGCTGGAAACACGCCGAAGTCAACGCGGGATCCGGATTCCTAACCAACCACAGCACTGAAACCGCCCTCATCTCAGTCACAGATGACATCAGAACCCTGATGGACAACGGTGAAACAGTCGCCCTCATCCTCCTCGACCTCTCGGCTGCCTTCGACACCGTCTGTCACCGCACCCTAATAACCCGCCTCCGCTCCACTGGGATCCAAGGCCAGGCCCTGGACTGGATCGCCTCCTTCCTCGCCAACCGCTCTCAAAGAGTCTACCTCCCACCTTTTCGCTCAGACCCCACCAAGATCATCTGCGGCGTCCCTCAAGGCTCCTCACTCAGCCCGACACTCTTCAATGTCTACATGAGCCCCCTCGCCGACATCGTACGCAAGCACAACATCATCATCACCTCCTACGCCGACGACACTCAACTTATACTTTCCCTCACCAAGGACCCCGCCAGCGCTAAGACCAACCTACAAGATGGCATGAAGGACGTCGCAGATTGGATGAGGCTCAGCCGTCTAAAACTGAACTCTAACAAAACGGAAGTCCTCATCCTCGGCAACACCCGACCGCATGGGATGACTCCTGGTAGCCCACGGCCCTCGGCACCGCACCGACCCCCTCAGACCACGCCCGCAACCTCGGCTTCATCTTGGACCCTCTTCTCACCATGACCAAACAAGTCAACGCCGTGTCCTCCTCCTGCTTCCTCATCCTCCGCATGCTCCGCAAGATCTTCCGCTGGATCCCCACCGACACCAGGAAAACCGTGACCCACGCCCTAGTCACCAGCCGCCTGGACTACGGCATGGGACCACTGCAAAACTCCAAAAACGTCTGCAACGTATTCAAAACGCCTCCGCCCGCCTCATCCTCGCCGTACCCCACAACAGCCACATCTCCGCACACCTGAGACACCTGCATTGGCTCCCAGTCAGCAAAAGGACCTTCCGACTTCTCACCCACGCACACAAAGCCCTCCACGACAAGGGACCTGAATACCTCAACCGACGCCTTAGCTTCTACGCCCCCACCCGTCTCCTCCGTTCCACCGGCCTCGCGCTCGCTGCCGTCCCTCGCATCCGCCGCTCCACGGCGGGTGGGAGGTCTTTCTCCTACCTGGCAGCCAAGACCTGGAACACCCTCCCCACCAGCCTCAGGACCACCCAGGACCACTCCGCATTCCGGAGACTCCTCAAGACCTGGCATTTCGAGCAGCAGTAACCCCCCTTCCCCCTAGCGCCTTGAGACCCGCACGGGTGAGTAGCGCGCTCTATAAATGTTAATGATTTGATTTGATTTGATGCGAGGGGGTGTGCTCTGCTGTCTGTTTTACTTCATTAAATAGTTATTATTATAAATGATTCACGTGACTTGCTGAATGAAGATGCTTTTTCCAGAGCTCCTGTGTTTTCACTGCCTTGCTTTAAGTTAACTCCTTGGACTTTCTTGATTGTACTCCTGATGCCCTAAAGCAGCATTTCGATGCAATATTGACCTACTGTCTTGAAAATATGTTTACCATTAATGACGCAAAGGCAAGGTTTGGTTACTGGAAGCAGTTGTTATTTCTAATATCTGTGTATCTGTGGCTGACATGGAACTGCTACTTAGTCTTAGACAGACCATAATGACTTGGATTGTAATCGTGCAGTCTTTGGTGTTTTCCCGGTGTGCACCTTTACTAATCCTGTAAACGCAAAGTTGCCCTGACAGCCCTTTATGTATATACGGTTTTGCTTTAGAGCCCTCCTTTGACTTCACATCATGGGTATTTGCAGGAAGCTGGCCTGGTGTGTGGTGGGTACCTACGGTATTTACACCTCATACCAGGTATCCCCTATTAGTGAAATGTAGGCAGTGTCTAGAAGCCAGGCTCTCTAGAGGTAGCTGTGGATGAGCAGCCAAGGCTTATCTACGAGACATGCAAAGCTCATGCAGTACCACTGTAGTGACACAGCACTTACACACATGAAAGAATACACTCAGTGTTACAAAAATAAAGGTACTTTATTTTGGCAACACATCACCACAATTACTATAGAGGCAATACTCCCTTAGGAGGGACATAGTACACAAGTTATATACACTAGTTGTCAGAAATAGGCATAAGAATAGTTAGAAAACAGTGCAAATAGCATAAACACAATAGAGAATGGTGGTCCTAGGGGGAGCACAAACCATATACTAAAGAAATGGAATGCAATAGTGTCACCTCTCACCCAGGTAAGTGGAGTGTGTAGAGGGTCACTGGGGGTACTAGGAATGCACAAAGGTAAGAACCGCAACATCCCCTAGCAACCAGGAAAGCAGGAGTAAATCGCTAGAATTTCCCCAGAACACCCACTTAGAAGAAAAGAAGAGAAGTATGACTGCAAGAAACCAATGGTGGATTCCTGAAAAGGAAGACCTGTGGAAAGAGGAGACCAAGTCCAGAAGACACAATAGAGTCCAGTGGGGGCAGGAGCCCCTACCCACCAAGCTAAGGATTGCAGGAGTTGGTCGATGGTGCAGAAGGATAGTCAGCACCGCAGTCCTGGAGTCTGAGTTGAGTTCCTGGAGGATGCAGGTGATGTCCCACGCCGGAAGGAAGATTGCAGTCAGGTTTGCGTGTCCGGATTCCACCAACAAGCCTTGACACAGGCAAGACAAGCGGCTGGTGGAGAGAGGTGCTGCCAGGGACCAGCAAGGCCCAGGAGGACTCAACCCAGGAGGGGGAATCAGAGGGGGCCCTTAGCGTCACAGAGAGCCTACAGAAGCACAGGCAGCATGCACAGGAGGGGGACACAGAATGTGCAAATGGAGTCCACGCAGCACTACAAAAAGGGGTCCCACGTTGCAGGAGAGCCACTCAGGGAGCTGTGCGGCGCAGGAAGGAGTGCTGGGGGCTGGAGCTACACGAAGACTGAAGAACCCTTGAAAGAAGTACCAACAATCCCTGGCAGCTAAAAGGATGCGGTGCACAGGGGTACTGTGCTGCGTGGGAAGGCAAGGGCTTACCTCCACCAAAGTTGGACAACTGGTAAAGAGGACCGTTTAGACCACTTATGACCACTACCCGTGTTGCAGGATCCAGGCAGCTCAGCAGGAGAGGGGATCCAGGCAGCCGGGCGTCATTGCTGCTGATGTCTGCAGATGCAGGGGAGTGATTCCTTCACTCCAAGGGAAATTCCTTCTTCTTTCCAGTACAGACTGAAGACGGGCTGTCCTCAGAGGATGCACGGCTGGGTAAATGTTGCAAAAGCTGGAAGGAGACGGAGAAGCAATGTTGCAGGCAAAGTCTTCATCTTTGTTGCACATTGTCAGGTCCTGGACAGTCCAGATGCAGTTTATTTGGTCAGAAGTCAAAGTAAGGGATGCAGAGGAATCCTGCTGGAATCTGGCAAGCTGAATCTGAGGAACCACCCAAAGGAGAGACCCTAACTAGCCCGAAAGGTGGATTGTTCACTTAGCTGGGTGTCCACCTATCAGGAGGGGGCTCTGACATAACCTGTCTGGCCTGGCCACTCAGATTCTCCCAGATTTCCCTGCCAACCTTGGATTCAAGATGGTAGAACCCAGGGACCCTCTTGAGGATCTCTGGGCACCACCCCTGGGGCAGTGATAGACAGGGGAGTCGTCAGTCCCCTTTTTATTGTCCAGTTTCGTGCCAGAGTGGGGACTGGAGGTCCTGAACTGGTGTAAACTGGTTTATGCATGGAGGGCACCAAATGTGCCCCTCAAAGCATCCCAGTGGCTTCAGTAGGCTACCCCTCCCAAGCCATGTAACACCTATTTCCAAAGGGAGAGGGTGTAACACCCCTCTCCCAAAGGAACCCCTTTGTTCTGCCTTCCTGGGCTTGAGCTGCTCTAGCAAAAGGATGGCGGAAACCTGGCTGTGAGGTGGCAGCAGCTGGGGCTGCCTGAAAAACCTCAGATGGCTGTGGAAGCAATGCTGGGGGTACTCGAAGGTGCCCCCAGAGTGCATGGAATCATACAACCAATGCTTGCAAAAGTATTGGGGTATGATTTCAACATGTTTGATACCAAACATGGCTAGGTTCAGAGTTACCATTATGTTGCTGGGTTAAGACCTATGTCCAGTACACGTGTAAAATGGGGTCCCCGCACTCACAAAATCCAGTAAAGTGGTTCTAGAGTTTGTGGGGGCACCTCTGCTAGAGTAAGGGTGCCCTTACACACAGGTACCTGCACCCTGCCCTCTGGGCTGAGAGGGCCTACAATAGGGGTGACTTATAGTGACCTAGTGCAGTGACCGATAGAGAAAAAGGGTGCATGCACCCGGTTTATGCAGTCTGCAATAGCAGTCCTGCAGAATCCTTTGCATGGGCTCCCTATGGGTGGCAGAATGACTGCTGCAGCCCATAGGGATGCCCTGGAGCCCCAATGCCCTGGGTACCTAGGTACAATATACTGGGGGCTTACCTGGGGGTGCCAGTATGCCATTTGTGGGATGAAATCCAGAGTTTTGGGAGAGAGAACATAATCACTGGGGTCCTGGTTAGAAGGATCTCAGTTAACAGTTAAACACACTGACATCAGGCAGAAAAAGTGGGTAACCATGCCAAGAAAGAGGGTACTTTCCTACAGTAGTTAAATGTTGGAAGCATGTCCTTTTGTTATCAAACCGCTCAGTCATGAAAACCATGTCCTTGAATTTGGGACTGAAGCCCCTGAGTTTTCAGACAGGGGTCACTGCTCTGCATTTCTATGCTAAACTTTGCAAGCACGGGTGTTTGGCAAAAGCTGGAGATTGCCTCAGGACACTCATAGAAAGGAATCCTCTGTCATGCAGGCAGGGAGGACTGGTGTTAATGGGCACAAGGGGTGTTGCCCCACCACCCTCGGGGCGAGGCAAGGACAGGGAAAAAACACAGAGCAGCTGAAAAGAAATTACTGCTCCAAGGTAGTGTGCTGAATCTCCTGGGTGAACTCTAGGTTTTCCCTGTTATTGCCTCTCCCGTGGGAGTAGCAGGGCAATGCTCCTTGTGCCAATTAACACCAGTCGCCTTTGACTCAAAGGGTGAATGGATGGAGGAGTTAAAAGATGGATCAATGGATGATGAGAGAAAGGATGGATGAAGGGAAGAATGAGTGAAAGGATGGATGAGTGGGTGGATGGAGTAAAAGTATTGATGAATGAGCAAAACGATGGATGAATGAAAGGATGTATGTAAAGATGGATGAGTAAAACAAAGGATGAATGAGTGAAAGGTAGGGTAGATGGATGTCTGGGTGAAAGGATAAGAGGATGGATGCATGGAAGGATGAACTGATGGATCGATGAATAGATGGATGGCTGAGTGAGAGTATGGATGGCTGAGTGAAAGGGTAAATGGAGGCATGGATGAGTGGATGGGTGGAGGGATAGATGGATGGATGGGATGCAGGGTGGATTGATGGGATGCAGGGTGGATGGATGGGTGTAAGGATGGATGGCAGAGTGAAAGGGTGGATAAATGGATGAGCCAAAGGGAGGACGATGGATGGATAGAGTGAAAAAATGAATAGATGGAGCAAAAGGGTGGATGGATGAGCAAAAGGATGAATGGATGATTGAAAGGATGAATGAATGGATAAAATGGGGATAGATGAGTGAAAGGATGGATGACTGAGTGGATATGTTTGATGGATAGGTGTCCCAGGACCAGTGGTGTGGCTGTCCTTTATGGGCTCCACAGCTGCACTACACCCTCCTTGTTTGTAGTCCATTTTTATTGTATTAAGAGTGAAAAATGATTTACTCTTAGTATAATAAAAATACAATTCAGACCCGCTTCTGGTGCAGCAACAAACTAAGGGGGTTATTCTAACTTTGGAGGAGGTGTTAATCCGTCCCAAAAGTGACGGAAAAGTGACAGATTTACCACCAGCCGTATTACGAGTCCATTATATCCTATGGAACTCGTAATACGGCTGGTGGTATATCCGTCACTTTACCGTCACTTTTGGGACGGATTAACACTCCTCCAAAGTTAGAATAACCCCCTAAGTCAGCTAGTGGAATTATCTGTTTGCTGACACATGTGCATGAAGGTTCAGCAGTGTGAGCATGTCTGTGTGACTGTGTGTGTGAATTAAGGTCAGAGACAGTCAGTGAAGGAGTGAGTCAGAGTTAGTGAGAATGAGTGACAGTAAGGACGAGTAAGTGTGAGAATGAATGTGAGTCAGGGAGAATGATGGAGTGAAACTGAGTGTTACTGTGTGTGAGACACAGCAAGAATGAGAAATGCAGAATGAATACGAATAAGTAGGACTGAGTGAGACAGAGTGGGTCAGAGTAGAATAAGTGAGACCGTGTGAATTAGTGAGACTGAGTGAGACTGGGTAAGTCACAGTGGAACAGTAAACTTAGTGCAAGAAAGTGTGAGAGAACCCTTCAAGAAAAAGGTCATTGGAATTCGAGCCAAGGATTAAGCCCCACCACTTTTAAAGGTCACCAACCACCACAGCATGCAGGATTCCCCAGTTTTCTTTGACTTCATTAACCATAAAAATTTAAACATGATAATCTAAACATATCAATCTTTAAGGATGCTTATGAGAGTCCTAATATTGCAGATTTAAGAATGACTTAGGACCAGATGTGCCTAAATTATTGTACCTGATTCTTATCTTCAACCACTTCTCCTGAAAATAAAGATGTGGGTTCCCGTACAGGAGAGGCCAGCAAAAGTGAAGAGCAGGTATAGGGTTGATGGGAAATGTGAGTGTGCTATGAAATTATGGGCCATCTGTACAAACACATTTTCCCCCTTAGATACATCCGGCCCAATGTGAGGCTGTTGTGCACCTCCTGCTTATTTCTCGATATTCTTGTATTCTTAGTAAAATGTGTTTAAAACAAGTTTGAAATGATATATCATTTCGAACAATTGCAGCAACAAGAAACTTGGGGCCAGATTTATAGAAAGTGGCGCTTCACCGAGTGCAGCGCCACTTTCCCTGCAACCCTTTGCACCCCCCCCATCGCCACCATGTGTGCGCCGTAATTAAAATGCGCTGCATCATGGCACAGGGTGGAGGACAATCCAGTCATTTCTAATGACTCTATTGATGTACTCTGCAGGAGTAGTGCAAACTGTTGGCGCTACTTCTGCAGAATACATAGGGGCCCATTCTAAAGAATGGAAGCCCCCTTTTAACGCCTGCTCTTGAGTAGGCGTTAAAAGTGCCGTAGTAAATGGTGCAAAGAAATCCCATAGATTTTCTTGCACCATTTTACCGGCTGCCTAACGGAGGAACGCCCCCTTTGCATACATTATGCCTGGCGCAGGCCTTATGTAGCGCAAAGAGTTACAGGATGGGGGAATGCATGCATTGCCCCACCCTGTAAATACGTGGAGAGGATTTTGGCCTCATTGGGCCACAACAAGGTCAAAATAAATGATGTTAATGTGGTGCAAGGTGGCACTAGGGGCCTATAAATATGCCCCTGGCTATTTAAGATAATGATAGAGGTAGCAATACCTGTTGGGGAATTTATGAAGTCAGCAATGACACAAGAAAAGTTTAAATTTGACACTGTGATTATTGTTCTAAGAACGCAAATTAATTTATTTTGTCTTTTACAAAACAGTATTATAAAGTATGTTTATATGGACTTGGAAGTTTAATAAGCGTAACTGAATTAATTTCTTAAAAGTAAAATTGGTATTTCTTGCAAATGTGCTCAACTGAACTTTAAAGGTTCTCACTCATTTCGTAAACGGACAAATGTGGGAATTGAGGTTGAGGTCTTCCCGAGCTATGAAATGTTCAAAAACATGATAACTGAGCTGCCTAGGCGTCAAGGTGCTGATCTTAAGAGTTAATCAATCCCTGATGGTGGACACTGGACATTAACAGATTTCTCTCAGTACATAAGGGAGCAACAATATTAACAGGAGCAAAGTTAAAACACTTCCTCATGATATCTCTTACCTAGTTCTTTCCAGTTTCTTTCTGTAAAGGATAAAAAAACGATATATGTTTAGTTTCCATTTTTAAGACAAACCCCATAATGATATGCAGTATTATTGAGGACAAGGAATGTGTGTGATTCAAACAAAAGTATCTATCTATCTATCTATCTATCTATCTATCTATCTATCTATCTATCTATCTATCTATCTATCTATCTATCTACCTATCTGTCTATCTATCTATCTATCTGCAGTCATAAAACTTGATAGTTAGACCGTCGTTACTAGTGACTGTTAGTGTGCTAAATTTAGTGAAATGAAGGGCAAGGACTTATTTTCACAAGCAGGCAAAAACACAGTAAATTCATTCTTTGTCAGATCTCCAGTCACATACCCTCAGTTTAAGGTGCAACTTCCTTTGTTGGCCCCCATTTATGCGTTGAGAGATGTTTTAATAAAAATGTTTTGATCATTTGTACTAGGAATAAAGCTATCTATTTAAATGCAAATGGAACCCACATTTTTAAACTTGCAAACACAACACAATAGGTTTCCTCTTACAGGCCCCATTAAAAATTCCCTATTAAGCATAAGCATTTCCAGACAATACCTCCCCATGAATTAAACTCCCAACAATGAGGAATAACCTGCCACACCTGGAATTATCTGGTACTTTTAGGGAGGTTTTGCGCAAATCTAACAAGTTTCGCTTTACCACTGTGCAGCAAATGGCTACAGGAAGCTGGTGTGGGTCAGGTAGTCGTGAGTAGGGGTCGGGAAGGCTATGTGTGGGCACACAGTGTCCTGGCTCAGGGGATCGTTGTTTGCTCCCCCTGTGGTTCTGTAGAAGGAGAACGATGCCCATCCTGTGCATCTGCGCACAGCTCAAGCCCCTCTCCAACAATAGTTTTACTGGGTGAAGATTTGAAACTGGTAAATTTGGATCCAGTGTTTTTGGATCTAGTAATTTTGGGTCCTGGAACTCAAGGCCACTCATAGTTGCTCAATGTAGTGTCACCCAAGGAGATACCACTCTAAACAACTCGTAAGGGGTGCCTCAATTAACCCCAACACTTTAAATCTTGGTGTTTTGGGAAGGTATCTGGAACATTACTCCAGGGCTATGACAGTAAGAATGTCTCTACAAAAGCTTTAAGAATTTTAAAACTCCCATATAGATCAAATATGGAATTTCAACTGCCAATTCACAAAATTTTAAGAGTTGTGGTTTCCATCTTTAAATACTCATTCCATCAGGATTTTAAATGTAACTTTTGGTCAAATATGCACGCTCTTGGATTTTCTGTAGCAGAGAAATCAGTCTTCAGAGAGTACGTCCTTGCTATGCACTGTAAAATCAACTAAATCAATGTGTTGCTTTTTGCTGTTTGAAAATACTTACAGATTTAAACATTGAAGATACAATTCTCATCTACAGTGAAATCCATGAGCATGTTCAGAAAACAAATTCTCACTTTGTCTCTGAAGCAAACCAATTACTGGAGCACAAAACCTTGTGAAGCATTAGGACCTGATTTAGAACTTGGCAGAGAGGTTACTCCATCACAAGGGTGACGAATATCCCATTCACTGACATCTAAATTCCATTATGTCCTATAGGATTTAGATTTTGGTGGCCCAGATATCCATCACTGTTGTGACAGAGTAACCCATATGCCAAGTTCTAAATCAGGCCCTTAGTCTAAAACGCTACCCTAAATAAAGTCAGTTCTATATTCAAAAGCCTCATTCCAAAGGTTAGAATCTGGGGACATTTGAGTGTGGAGTATCAGTAGGTTCAGCCATGTGTATGAAATGTTTCTCAACAGTAAGTGCCACTTAGGGAAAGGGAAGTAGATGTTCTCTAGGGAGTCCACTTTGAATATGTGGTCAACAACTAAAAAGTAATTTCTTTTTGGGTATTCACCAATATATGCAATACATTCTCACATTTAAAAGCACTTCTAATTTTACACTCAGGCGACAAAGGCATGAGTGTCATGGAAATGGGGAAATATCATCCAACACCCCATTTTAAAGGGAATATGGTCTAAATAGAGAAAATTATTTTCTACCTGCAAAAAGGAAAATATAAATGTGAACTTTCATATTTACTCTCAACTAGGCACGAGGATTTTCAAGGCTGATTGGCTTCAAAGTCTGGCAGGCAGTCTGTGCAGTAAACCTATTCTTAAAAGGAATATCTGAAATTGACACACACACCTGGCAAAACAGCAATGCTCAACAGAACAAAATATTTAGAAAATGTGGTTAAGATGGACGAGGCATGTGTGATAACACTGAATTGGGGCTGTATGGTGGATGTGTGAAATATGTTATTGATGGAACTAAGAGTGAGTTTGAATGCATTTACAAACTTTAAAAACAAATTGATGAATCTCTGCATGATGAACTAAGTAAATACAACAGGGCAGTTGTAACCAACATTCAAAGGTAAAGATTAACAGAACTAATTAAAGATTGCTGTAAAAGCACAAAATGCTCTACACGATTTTGCACTCATTAACAAGAGTATGAGCACCAATCACATTTAAAATGCAGATTCTCGGTTGGAAGAAAATGAAGCAGTCTAAAATAGTAGAAAGATTCATAATTTGGATAGTGACTGCAAAAATGCAGAGAAGTATTCTGAAAGCATTTTCTCCTCAGTTAGTTTGAAATAGGCATTTAAAAGTTGTAAAATTTGCAAGCAAAGTTGTGACCTTGTTCACAGAGCTAGGACTATCATAATATTGCAGTTGCGTTTTCTACCAGAATATCGAGATTTCAGTATCGGCTTGCTGAAAACTCATGGACACAATATCGACTAAAATAATATCATTAAGACAGTATGTGAATATATATATATATATATGTATATATATATATATATATATACATAAATATATATATATATATATTTACTATTTCTAACTTTAAATACATGTACTTTGGTGATATAAACATATGTTTGAACTACTTATATGTGACAAGATTTAGACTACTCAGTCAAAGTGTATGTGGCCCTCCTTAGCTACATGTGGCAGCCCCAACACATACATAGAAGTGGAAGTATAAATGGACCAGGCACTGCACCTTTACCTGACTTGGAACAACCCCTTCCTACACTCTTGGCACTACATCCCACTCCAGTGCACCCTACACAAGGCAATCCACAATTGTAAACCAGCTGAATGACAAACTATCCAGGCAGCTTCAACAACTGCTTGGCTAGCAATTGTTGGCACACCAAGTTCAAGAAACCTTGGCCCATATTTATACTTTTTGACACAAACCTGCGTTAACGCAGGTTTGCATCAAAAAGTATACCAGTGGCTAGCACCATTCCTGGACGCCAGCCGGGCGTCATATTTATGCTATGACGCTAGCCAGAAGTAATGCCCAGTTGGCGTCTAAATTATTGAAGCTAACTGGGTGGGGGAGGCGTAGGGGAAACTGGAGGTTGTGCGTGAAAGAACAGCGATAGTCAGGTAAGAGTAAAAAAAAGGACTCTAACCTGATTAGCGTAATTATTTCCACGCACAACCCCCATGGACATGACTCCAGTCTAAGTAAAGACAGAAGTCATGCCCTCCAGCCCAATGGCCATGCCCAGGGACACTTAAGTCCCCTGGGCATGGCCACTGGGCACCGTGCCATGTAGGGGGGGCCCAAGTTAGGCCCCCCATGGCACTTTGCAAAGAAAAAATAAATACTTACCTGGACTTACCTAGGATGGGTCCCCCATCCTTAGGTGTCCTCCAGGTGTGGGAGCGGTTCGGTGGAGGTGTCCCTGGGGGCAGGGAAGGACACCTGTGGGCTGTATCCATGGTCTCTGACCATGGAAAAAGACCCGCAGGTCCCCTAACGCCTGCCCATACCCAGGCATTAAATAATGGCGCTAAACAGGCTTAGCTTCATTATTTAAGGCCCTCCTCCTCCTGTGCGTGATTTTTGCATGGGAGGATAAATAAGGAGCTAGGGCCTTTGAGTCATTTTTTTGCCCAGGAATGCCTACCTTGCACCTCATTGATGCAAGGTAGTTTTCCGCAGGCAAATAATTATTTTAACTCCAATATTTTGGCACTATACATGTCTAGCGCCAACATATAAATATGGATTTAAGTTTGCACCGGATTGGCTTTAAAAAAATGATGCAAATCCGGCGCAAACAGAGTATAAATATGGGCCTTTGTATGGCCCAAGAGGCTAAATAGGGCAAGGATGCTTTATGCTTTTATTTTCAAATTAACTTATGTCAGCATCCCCCCAATAAGTCCCAGGTTTTCCAAAATCCTGTTCCGTCCCAGGTACTGGAATAAACAAAAAAACAGAAATGTCTCTATGAAAGCTGTCAACTTTGGAAGTCTCCTGCTTCTCTGCTTCTTGCTGAAGGAGACAACACCTGTTTTGCCTACATCTGACATCCTACATTTTTTTCTACCTTGCAATCTGTACTTAAGCCATCTTTTCATGCTAGAAAAATTACCTTTTTTCATATAGCAAGTCTTCCCATGTCTACCATTTCTACAGTAAATAACTGGTGCTATGACTAACCTATTTAATGGTAGTCACTATACCAACCTCAGAAGGATGGAAGATGGAATTCACCTTGCTGCCATTGCACTCCTGACCTGCAGATGGTAGCAAAAGTTGGGAATAAGCATGTAACTCACAGAGCCAAGTATCCTTATTCTTCCTCTCCACTAATTAGTCCCATCCCGGCCCCTCCACTCTTCATCCATCCTTACCACGCCTTCTTCTCCAGCACTCTGAAGGATGTCATACCTGCATGGGTAAGTTATAAGAATCCAATAGAAAAATGTATGAATACATAATTAAGTGGGTCTCTGCTTTCTAGCAGTCTCTATTGATGGGCTTTGTATGCCACTGTTGCAAGTGTCTAATATGAGGTCTTCCAAGGCCCCAGGGGTCTCCAACCTTTTCTGTAGTGAGAACTGCTTCTGATCAGTGAAAATCATTGCAACCTACTGAAGGTTAAGGAACTCATGCATTGTCACCAGCCACTGGGAGGATGATGCCTGCTATGTGTAAAGGTGACTCTTTGAACTGGGAGAAAATTTAACTAAAGAGTTACATTTTTGTTTATATGGATACCATAAAACAAATCATTTAAATGTTCTCCCAGTTCCAATTCTCATATTTACAAGCAGCAGACATCTTACTCCCAGTGCCTTGTACATACAGTGCCATATTTATAACAGGAAAATACAGCCATTTGTTTAAATGGGAGAAATTGTAAGTGAAAATGAAAATACTTAATTAAACATTGACATAATTGACTTAATTGAAAGTGGAGAAAGACATTAAGACATAATGGCCCATATTTATGAAAAGTTTGCGCCACCTTTGCGTAGTTTTTTTAAAATGCAAAAGTGGCGCTAATTTAACTCCACATTTATATTTTGACACTAGACCCATCTAGCATCAGAATATTGGATTTAGTGCCATTTTTTAGGAAGCGCCAACCCACCTTGCGCCTCATTGCGACAATGATATGCAAGGTTGACGTTCTCTTCCTAAAAATGACACTAACCCTGTAGCACCATATCTACTTCCTGGCGCAAAAATGACACATACCAAGGAAACAGACCGCAAAAATTACGCTAAGTCCGATTAGTGTCAAAATCTAACGCCTGGTCAGACCAGGCATTAAAAAGAGGCCCACCCACCACCACTCAAGGAAAACACACAGAAGGAACATTTGCAACCTCTAGGACAACATGGAAGTGGTACTGCTCCAGCTAGGCACACACCGCAGACATCAGCTAAGAGAGCAGGTCTCTCCATCACCACCATAGCAACCCCAAACACCACCACAGCAGCCACAAAGGCTGCGTAGAAGGCGGGAGAGGATCCTCAGACAGCAAGATGTCATCAGGATGTACCGGCTGAACCGGGAGTCCATTGTACGCTTGATGCACCACATTACACCACACATCACAGCAAGGGTACAAACTGCCACAACTATACCACCCACTGTCCATGTATTGAAAGTGTCTGGAATAATTCATGTATTGGAAGCTAGGAGATATTACTGCACCAAATGTGTGATACACACCCTTGTACACTTGATGGCTGGCACAACCGTCATCTGCCACAAAGGGTAACTAAGTGTTGTACTGCATGCATAGTGCCACTCAGTAACATGGATAGCACAGTTTGACTTTGTAGGGCTACCATGATGTCTCTACATCTGACACCATTCTGGTGCAAGGAGGTGGTAGGTTCCATCCAACAATAGGACACTGCCTCAAATATGCACTACACAACACATTTTTGCAATAGTATAACCATCAGTTTGGAATCAATATGAAAATTCCCAGGTCCCCGGGCCACTACCCAAGATTGTCATGTCCATCACCACAAACCTATGAAACCATTTCACAAGAACAGGAACATACGCTATACAAGAAGCAAGTCAGAGTCACCACTCCACCTACAACTAACAACTGCCATGATATATTCCAAACCACTATCAAGTTTTACCAACACATCTTCTCTAATTCCTTTACAGCGGATCAAGTTTACAGCATGCAGCCATGGGTAATACTCAATTTGCCAATCCCACAACGGTGGAAGAGCATGCATACAATGAAGGGCACAGAAGAACAGGAAATGTGGTGGAGAGGACATCTGGGCTTCTGAAGTCAAGATTCAGGTACCTGGCCCTGACAAGAGGAAGCCTCCTGTATGCTCCACCACTGGTATGTAAAATCATACTGGCATATGCAATCATCCTAACATATGTATAAGAACAAATATTCCCTGGGATGAACAGGTTGACACCCCCAACGAGGAGGATGATGATGATGGAGCAGCTAATTTGGAGGAGAAATAACAAAACACTGCTGCAGGAATTTGAAGGAGACACAGTAGAGAACCTTTATACATAGTGACTGGACTATCATCATCACATTGTAAATAGCACAAATAAAATACTTTGCACCTGAATCTCCTTGTTCTACTCATTCTCCACTACATATACCATTGGAATGTAACTCAAACTTCAGGGAGCACATAAGAAACACAATAGTTACAAGTATGGTAGCAACATCGTTTGTGATGTAAGAGGGTATTCTGTCTCTATTTCACATATCAGTGACACGCAATTCACAGTCATGTGACTCCTGAAGGCCTATATCCATGCACCAAGTTTATATTGTGCTGTCAAGTGGGCAAGGTGCTAATTCCTAGCCCTTTCCCCACATCAATACCGTGCCTACCAGGATGTATGCAAGGGGGCACACATAAGGTAGGGGCTGTGATCAAATCTTGTTTAAGTATTGTCGGAACTGAACACTGTCAAATCTCAGGGTGATTGCTGTTTGCTTGCACGGTGCAGGTGTGACACGGGGGGACATCATTAGTAACTATGGACCTTCAGTAATTGTACAGGGATTGTAACCAATGTTAGAGGCAGTGCCTGCACAGTGTATCCATGGGATTATGTCCTTGCACTGCCATTGGGCACAACCCTGACACATGGTGGACTGTACCTCATTTATGGCACACACACGTTGGCTGAGGAGTGCACTACGGGTGCTGAATCACTATCCAAACACATGACCCATTGTCAGGATCTAAGAATTAAATGGGACAATGCATCACCAAATAATTGTCTGGGTGGAATATAGGAAGTGTGTGTTACACTCCCTATGTACAGAAGATGCACACGTTTCACACAAATCTGCTGTCCTGACACATGCCTACAGCAATTCCAGATAAACAGGTGAAGACTGATGTACGGGTGTTTGTCCAAGGTAGCAAAGGGTTTGCTAGTACCAACAATGTACTGCATGTGTCAGCATGGTTACCTAGTATGCTCTATAACAACATCACAAAGCACATAGCATTATACACTACCCAATGTCACTGACATACCAGAACAAGTGCACGGTAGCAACACTAACAAATTATCCCATACATGTTTGGGGCAACAACATGACAATGAGGTGTGGGATGTGCAACAATGCCCAGCAATGTTCAGAAATGTCAGAGAACCATCAAAAATGAATGGGAGTAGGAGTAGCCTTATATGTTGCATCTGTCTAATGAAAAAAGCTGAAATATTGCTGTAGATAATGTGTACAAAGGGCAAGCAGCCTAAAGAATGGGAGTAATGTAGGAGACAATACATACCTTACCAGTAATGCAGGGAGACATGGAAAAGGAACACACATAGATCAATACTGATTGTGCAATACATCAATGTCTACATGTCAACTTTCAACATATGTTCAGAGAGGTTGGCCAGGTCAGTACATAACCCAGTCATGTTTGTCACTACCATAACCTAGTAGTTGCCCATTGCATGTCAACATGACAGGAGGCATTGACAGACAACACCATCTATACCCTGGCAAGTTCCCAAAATAGAAGTCACAACAGATCTACATCCCCTAACCAACCTGCCCATGGAAATTACTAAGGACATCAAATGATGAGACATGTCCTACACGTGCAAGTACCCAGTCCGCTGTACATGAGAGGGGAAGGCTGACATCAAGTACCGCAGAAGAAAATGTGATATCCCGGTCTGTTTGATCACAATTGTGCATGTGTCTGTCAGCAGGAAAGTGTGCATTGTTCTGCTGAGTAGCAATCATGAAGAGTGCAAGTATCCAGTCTGCTGTACATGAGACGGGAAGGTCTTACATTAAGTACTGCATGGGAAAATGTGATATCCCAGTCTGTTTGAGCAAAATTGTGCATGTGTCTGTCAGCAGGGGACTGTGCATTGCTCTGCTGAGTAGTAATTATGAAGAGGTTAGATCCCCCCTCAAATCACCCTAACACCACTGCTCTGGCTACATAAACTTATGACATGGTCAGGGGCCTGATGCATGTGCACATTGGGCTGAGTAGACTGGAGCTCCGTAAACCTGCCCCTTCACATGCAACCATAGATTTGTGTTGCCATATAAACTGTAGTGATGATGAGTAGGCTGCCAGCTATGCCAGACTGCAACACTGCTACACAGTGGTATGCCATTGTATGTGACAGTCATAACAAACATGATTTGGACAAATGTGAGTGCCTAGTTGGTGGCATGCACACATATACCACATATCTCAGCACACATGTACCACTGTAATGACTCAGGCATGGTAATGTGTATAGGATTCTGAACAAAAGGCAACCTAGCACAAAAGCAAGGGCATAGGTATCACAAGATCAGTGACTGAAAGAAATGACCTTCAGATGTGTTTCCACATACGGAAGCATAAGTGGCACTAATATGACTACACATGCATTTGTCAATGTCCAACAGGAAGTTAGTAATGTGAGGTTTCACATCCCATGAACACGCCACTGTAGTTATATATTACTGAAATTACAATACATATTTCTTTACACACACACAGCATATACCAACCTTTTGTGACACGTGTACATACCATCTCCTGCAACTAAGATGCATGGGGAACTATATGTCACACATGTTGCAGAGCATCGTGAAGGCAAACCCAACAACACACCACAGAGTGGACACACATGCACTTGCAAATTGGCTAGGGTAACATGATATCAACCTAGTCCTAATCAACTGCATACTCTGAGTACAAATTGTCATGGTTGTCACATGCCTTACCATGTGTTGGACATAGATCATCATACATTTTGTGTTGTTGGTATGTGTACATTTGTATATCAGACATAACAATGTAGTACTCCCCAAAATTGGTATTAAAACACATATGTACACTCATAGTACACATGTGCTAACATGTATGTGGACACAGTGTAGCTACACATTCACATATGCATAAAGTATGGGTAATCACATGCAGCAGACTCATAAACAAACCTATAGGTTCAACATACCAATGTCATTGTAAAGACATGACTGGATAGTTACACACATGTAGCCATACCATAATCACAACATTGTTGCATAGCCCATGTGACATGGTGAGTGAATCTGGGTGCACTCAAGGCCTACATTGCAAAATTCCATGCATTTCCCTCATGTGTGAAAAAAATATGCAATCAGTAAAATGACGGCTGGCCCCTGAGCATCTATCACACGTTCACAGTCCTTTTCACGCACCATGGTGAAAAATCAACGCATGACCATCATGCGTCAAAAACATAGATGCAAATGCCTAAACCTCATACTTTTTTCCACAGATAAAAAAAGATGGCTGGACCTTGAGGATCTAGCGCACATCCACAGGCCTTTTCAAACACAATGTGGAAAAATGTGACCCTTGCGTCAAAAATGTACACACATACGCATATACCATACTATTCTCCTAAGCTAAAAGGCACCTAGTCCCTGAACGTCTCTCGCACGTCCACAGGTTTTTTCATGCACAATGGGAAAAAATCAAAGCATGACCAACATGCATAAAAAAAAACGACGCATGACTGGAAACGTGACGCACAGGCCCAGAAAGTGATGAAACACGACATCCTGCCTGCATACATGGTACAGTGAGTCCTCTTTCACTTTCACTTCACAGTCACATTGTCTGTGACTGTGTGAGGGTGTGTGGAGCTGGTGCTGTTGGAGTCTGGGAGTATTTGGAGTGTTTTTTGTGTTGTATCCTGTAGCTATCTTTTGCATTGTAAGTGTTCTGTATCTGTCACTGTATTGTGGGGTATTTGTTTGGGGTAGTTGTTTGGGTATTTTGGGTAGTTGGGGTAGTCTTAGGGATTTTTTGGGGGGGTCAACTGCATTTGCAGTCCATTATGTCAGGGAAAGGGAGGATGGCCAGGATGTCGGCTGATGAGCTGGGGGGCTTCATATGGCTGGTACAGCATTACCTCCCCATGATGCTTGTACTGGGTGGCCGTGTCATACAGGGCTACCCCACAGAGGCCAGGAAGCTGCGGTGGCGCAAGGTGCTCCACCACCTGACAAGAGTGTTTGCCACAGGAAGAAATGACCACCAATTGGAGCACCACTGGGCTGACCTCATCACGAGGGAGCAAGATTTGCTGGATCACCTGGGTATTGAGATTGGTGGAGCAGTTGATAATTAACCAATTTCCTTACAAAGTCCATTATTTGCATGTGCATGACAGGGGCTGATACGGTTGAGTGCAGGATGTCATGGTTATGGATCTGGACATGTTGTATGCTGCCTGTATGAAGAGCCCCAGGGCCACCGTAGGGCTGGAACTCCAATGTACAATAATGAAGCCGAGGCAAGGCAGATGTACCCTCTTCCCTGCACAATCATTACAAAGTGTTGTGATGAATGCATAGGTCAACTCGGCTTAGAGCAGCACAACATGAGGTCTGCGTCATGCATCATGTATCAGAGGGAGGCCCAAAACCTATTTGGGGGCAAATGTGAAAGCCTCTGGGAAAAATGAGAAATACCTAAATTCCATATTTTATTCACTTTGAACGGATGCTGAGAGCAGGTGTTATTTGGGGGCATTAAAATGTATGTGATGGGCCCCAATGTAATCAGCAGAAATCATGATGATCTGTTGTGCTGCAACTCCTGCTGAGTACATAATTTTCCCACACATAAATAGATTCAGTTGTACCCTACCTGCATCATGCTGTGCCTTAATTCTCATTAGGCACACACATGGCGGGGTAGGGGGTGCACTGAGGGCCACAAGGACTGTAGTGATGCAGTTGGTGCTGCACCACATGTCATTCAATCTGCCCCTTTGTGTCATTGGCCAAGGAATGTAAGGGACCTTGATTATGCACTGGATCCAGACTACTAGCACTTTCCTCTTCCTGTACATCGTGTATCACATACACCCTAAACTATGTTGATTACCACACACACATGTGCTGATTTAGTTCCACAGGCCGGCCACATCTTACTGACAGTATGGGGGTGCCCTGCATCTGTTCCATCGCTGGCACATTACTCAGTAACCTGCACCAACAAATGCATCCTTGAACCACAGAGCCAGAGTGTCTGTGCTGAGGCATATGTCTAGGCCCATGTTCTAATCTCTCCCCGGACAAATAATGGTATACCATGCCAAAAATGGCTAGCCACACTCTATTGGCAATACATCCATAATTTCAATCAGTCAATGTGCAGGTAGGTACAACTATTTTGACATGAGTAAACTCCCATTCCATTATTGCTCGTGTGTGTGTCTTGTGATGGCACACACATATTAGTTACTTCACACAAGGATGTATAACAGCATTCCTCAACACTTTGGAATACCCACACAACCCCTAGGCAGTTGTTTGTCAGTTTGCGGTGACAATGAGGTAGATGTCTACAACATCTGGGGTAGGCTCAAATGCTATGGGTGTCACAATGGGATAGTTACTGCCACAACCATTTCATGTCCCTCTGATGCAGTACACAGTGTCATGCAGTCCCATATGGTCATGGAGGTGTAAAGCTAACAAACACCTGCATGACAATGCCATGTATAAATGGTGCAGTGAAAAGCACCACAGGAGTGTCTGGGAAAGTGATGGCTTGTAGGTGCGTGGGTCTACATTATCTGAGACTATGTGTGATTGACTGATCATAGATGTTTGTCAGTTGCTCTGATCTACCACTAGGATGACTTGCTCACTCAGCCTAACAAGTTGATAGTGAACAATGATGTACAAATTTCACTAAGCAATGTTTTCCATTCATATCTTGCAGGGGGACCTCCGCTCTACACCTTTAGTGAGGTGGCCCGATCTGAAGACCACAATGCAGCCGGGAAGTGTCATCTTGTGCTTCATGTGTGCCAATCCAGGGTTAGGTGTGAGTCATTCTGATGTGTGGAATGCTATGAATAATGGTTTTGCCTGACCAATGATATGATATTATTGGTGTACGGATGCTGACATCATGTCTGTTGGAATGTTGTGCAATGAGAAAGGCTTGCTTGTGGCACAAGGGGCAATGTGTGCTGGCATGGAATTGTTTGTATTGGGAAATGGAATGGCTGGCCGCATATTGATTGATGTCTATCATGATAGGTGTCAGAGCAGCTGTTTATGTACATAGCATGCCTGTTGACAACTACTTTGTCACAGCACTATTGATAGCACTGTGTGCCACACATATCTTACACTTACTCACAAGATAAAAAAGAGATAGGTTATATCTTTAGAGGTCTCTAGGGGTCTTATGTAGAAGACACATGCACCACAGGTGCCTCACCACCCTTCAGATTTATATTGAGACTGTAGTACTACAAGGACCCATATTGTGCTGGACAACAGTCAGCAGTGTACACAACTAGGGGACAACTCAGCTCCAGATGGTTGTGGGAGAAGTATATGATTTTTCCCAAGACAGATCTCAGCAGTATTCACAACATGGTCCTGCCACCATATTATTTGTGAGCGATGTAGGTCACATCACATGTGCATATGATGTGAATGCTGAGTGCTTACCTGGTACTTTGAGGATGTCTGACATACATATGCATATGATGTTCAATATATCAGGATACTGTTGCAGCATCCAGTGCAGTGCCAAACTCACTGTGGGCCTAAAGGCACCCATACAGCCATCATGTGTGTACCGTTTTACACATGTAGTACAACATAGCACAGGGTAGAGGGCTTTAGTTCTGTAATGTGTAGACAACTTTGATGTGAAGGTCAGGCTTTGGTCAAACTTTCTGGGGACATTTCATTAGTTGTACATGTGGGAACATCATAGGCAATGGTGTGCCCCCTTGTAATGTATGCTCAGCCCAGGTCTTACACCAGGACACATGAATGATGATTTACCAAATCTTAGAATAGCTGGTGGGAAGTTTCCAGACCCCCTATCATGTGGCCCCCACCTTACATCCATGATGGCTGGGCAAGCCTTGATGTTTCACCAGGGGTATCAAGGTAGTGGATTGCATGCACGGCCACCTCATGGACAGGGACACAGGAAATCCAGACTTCTTGAGGTACGTGATCTTCACAAGTTTGATGATGCAAATGTTGATCATGGACAATTTAGTCCACTCCCCTCTGGGTCCTGATGGGCAACAATGGATAGCCGTCATCCCAGTGACATGTTCATGATACTGTAGATGGCTGGTAAGAAATAGTTATAGATAAGGAGTAAGTCATTGTTGAGGAATGTGTGGTGGACAGTATGTGTTATCTGCAGAGGCAGTGAACATTATGGCGGTCATTCTGACCGCGGCGGTCGGCGGTCCCCGCCCGCCAAGCGGTTCCCGCCGAAAGACCGCACCGCGGTCAAAAGACCGCGGCGGTCATTCCGGCTTTCCTGCTGGGCCGGCGGGCGACCACCAGAAGACCGCCGGCCGGGCCAGCGGGACAGCCCCTTCAACAATGAAGCCGGCTCGGAATTGAGCCGGCGGAGTTGAAGGGGTGCGACGGGTGCAGTGGCACCCGTCGCGATTTTCACTGTCTGCTAAGCAGACAGTGAAAATCTTTGTGGGGCCCTGTTAGGGGGCCCCTGCACTGCCCATGCCAGTGGCATGGGCAGTGCAGGGGCCCCCAGGGGCCCCACGGCACCCGTTCCCGCCATCCTGGTTCCGGCGGTGGACACCGCCAGAAACAGGCTGGCGGTAAGGGGGTCGGAATCCCCATGGCGGTGCTGCAAGCAGCGCCGCCATGGCGGGTTCCCTGGGCCAGCGGGAAACCGGCGGGAAACCGGCGGGAAACCGCCGGCTCCCCTTTTCCGACCGCGGCTTTACCGCCGCGGTCAGAATCGCCCAGGAAGCACCGCCAGCCTGTTGGGGGTGCTTCCGCCGCACTCCGCCATGGCGGTCATGGACCGCCAAGGTCAGAATGACCCCCTATATGTCTGTTCAACCTACACCCAGTGCTGAATCTGATGCTTGATTCTCCTCATTTACCTGACCAAAGGCACGCATTCCACAAGAGGGCAGAACGTTACTGGCACATTATGGAGGTGGATGCTGGATACCGCAGAATGGGAAGGAGGTTCCGTAAAGAAAAGGCGACTGGGGAATGGCATGCGTTTGCACTTGGGGGACCTCCACAGCAGCCGCAGCCAAAGAAGGACAGTGTTGGGAAAATATCAGGGGTGCAGGGGGCATCTGCAGGTCCAAGCCCCTCCACCACAGCTGCACCTGTTAGGAGATAGGCACCTGGTCAGCCACCTGCTGCAGTAGTAAGTAGCCAATTTGAAATTGACATGAAACAGGACATGGCCAAGATAATAGCCAGGCTTGACAAATTGGTGGAGGAGAGTGCTGACGTCAGCAGCATGTTGAAGTACTTAAAAACAAAACCGAAGAAAAGCAAAAAATTAAATGATTTTGTTCAACAGCCTCCCAGTTCCGTGCCCTCCCTTTTACTGTTGTACATAGTTTAAAATTGGGTTTTAGATGGATAGCATCAGGTTAGTGTAGGGGAGGCATAGGTTAGTTTAAGAATAGTGGGGTTGGGTTTTTCTAAAAAAATGTATTGGTGGGGGTTGGGTGGTGGGTCATGTTGGGTTATTCGTGTAGTAAAAATATATATATATATATATATATATATATATTTATATATATATATATATATATATATATATATATATATATATATATATATATATATATATATATATATATATATATAAATATATATATATTTGTTTAGGCCATAGGTTAAGTTACTACATGTGTAGTCTTAGTTTATGTTGTCCTAATTGTATCTTGTCTCTTAAGAGGGGTGGGGGGACAATGTTTAGAGTGTGGTGTTAAGATAAGTTTAGAATAGGTTAGATAGGTGTAGTTGTTAGTTACGTTAAGCTAGTATAGGGAAGGTTTTAGGTTAGTAGTAGGTATATGGTTGTTTTAAATTTTACAATAAATCCTGTTTCTATATGACTATTTTTTATTGTAAGTTGATTGAGTGTCTAGGGAGTTCTGGTGAGTGCACTGGCCAAGTTGGAGGAATGGCCTCGGGTATGCTTACTGTCTTGATTTCCAAGGATTACCATGTGCACCCCCTATGACCAAGGAGCTGTCAGATTGGCTGCTAAATAACGTCGACTAGTCCATATATTTGCCATCCACTGTTCCAGTCATTCACAATGTGTATGTGTACTTTATAATTTACAAGTAAGTATGGAACTTCATCTGTCATTGGTGGGGACCTGCAGTTTCATTGCTGGCAAGTGTGGCACATCTGACAACAGGCAAAATTAGAACTGTATTCTGCAACACTGACAGGTGCCCATCACTGATAAGGTTAGCTTCTCCTGTACCACACAAATAAGTTGTAGTGGTACTCCCATCTGGGTAGATTACCATTGACTTGGTTCAGAGCCATACATGCCGATTGTCAACTCCAAAGGATATCTGTTCAATATTTGTATAGAATAATCAGTAAGTTGGTTGTAGTCGATAACACCAACATTTACCTTTCTCATGTTAGGATCCTAGCGTGTGGCTTTTTGTCTGACAGTCATGCACTTATGTACTGATATTCTGTACTCATTGACATGGATTCACACAGTGCAATCATTTAGCTCAGTAGATTGATCACAGTAAACGTAGAAATGCTACATGTGTACAAGGTGCTTTATTTACAGGTGCAGGTGTATTTGTGAATTCTATACAATGTCCAGTTCACAGACCCTTTGAGTGAACGTTAGCCATATGTAGCACAATCAGAGTCCAGCGTTGGGGGACATGTCATGAGACATGATTAGGAGTAGTGTGCATTAGTGAAGAGGTAAGAAATTGCCAATTGGTAAGAAAGAAACAATGACAGTACATAGCAGACAAGTAAACAGTGGTTGTGTGAAGAGGGCACAATTGCTACTATCACAAAACTGGCATGAACTTAAGCCCAGAACTAAGAAGAAACTGTCCCTGTGGCACAGACAGGTGCTACCGGGTGTTTTTCCTTGTGAATGTTATTCCTCCCACATCTTCTCACTCTTATGTGTGTGGTGCCTCCTGTGCCATGGCTGGTGCTGTTAAAGAGATAGGGAGGGCCACACACACTTCAGGGGATAGAGATGTGGAGTCAAAGGTTCCAGCAGCTGCCATTTGTGGGAACACATAAGGCATCACTGCAGCAAGGAGAAACCGCAGATTTTTTAACACCGCAGCAACATCATGGTGGTAGGATGCCATGTTTTCCCTGAAGGAGGCCACTTTTCGCTGTATGGACTCCAGGATATTCAGTATAGCCCCCAGCCTGTTGTCTGTTACGCTGCTGCCAGATTGAGAGGGCAATTGTTGTAGCCTCTGCATCATGACAGCAGTTATGTTGGCCAGAGACTGCTGGAATCCACCTAGCGGGGAGTGGATGCCTCTGATGGTAGCTGAATTGTCCTTATTTGTACTGAGGCACGTCTGCACTTCCTCTAGGCTGCCTGCCATGGTCTCCATCTCCACCCACACCTGCTTGGCCAGCTCCCGCTGGACTCCTACCACTGTTCTCTGAAAGGTGATCTCTGGGTCCTCGGAGTCCAGGGCTGTGTGAGTACTTGCTGATGGCGTGTGTTGGTAGTTGGATGGTTCATGTGGAGGCCCCGCAACACTGTGTGTCCTCCCTGCGACTGGAGGTGGTGTCTGGACGGATCCTAGGACATACTGGAGAGTCTGTTCATTGATGGTTGAAGGCTAGTCATCCATGTCATCTGTAACATCCAGGACAGGCAGCTCAGCAGGAGGTAAGCCATCATCCTCTGCAAAGAGATAATGTAAAGTCAATCTTAGATTGTTTTGGCTGTTGACATGGCACATCATTTACTTGCCACTGGAGGCTCAGTGACATGTTACTGACCCAAGGTTGTAGTTGTAGCATTGTGGATCACACATGGGTCAAGCTCACAAGGTATTCTGGGGCATATGTAGGTGCCCCGAGTGCCACCTGAGTGTCACTTTTGGTGAGGCTCAGATGGCGCAATGCCCTGCGCCGAATTTACAAGGTGACATAAAGCCACTTTTTTTGCCTAAACGCCATATATATATATATATTGCCCCTTCATGTGCAGCATTTTGCATGGAAGGTGTGTGCAAAGGGTGTTACTGTGGGCGTGCCACAGCAACACCCATTGCGTTTTGACACTACCTCAGATTTACGACTTTTCGTAAACTGGAAGCTGCGCCAAAATCTAATGCCAACCCAGGGGTGGAGTTAGCATCGCAAAACTAGGAGTAATGCTTACATTTCTATTAGTTTTTTTGTTTTTTTTCTATGTGTGCTGCATTCTGCAGCACACATAGAAAGAGTAAATTGCCCTTTAAGTTTGTTGTTGTGTAGGAAGGTGTTCCTTCTTGCACAAAAACAATCTCTCCCTCAACGCAGCCTTCCTTGCACTATGGTGTAGGGTGGCTGAGTTGGCGCACATCAGCTAACTTACTGCTTGTATAGGGGGTACACAGGGGTGCGCAGTATTCTTATGAATATGGCGCATCCCTGCGTTTTAAAAATGACTGTGTGCGATACTGCCTAATTTGGCACAGCAGCATGCACCATCATTTTTTGTTTGGTCTGGGCCTCTATCTTGTCAGATGGTGAGATTGCAGCTACATGTACAGCTGCACACATGATGTTCAGAGACATGCTCCATGTGTTGTATGTGTTTTATTTTGTGGCCATTCCCATATTGCACATATGGCTGTCTCTGAGTTGTTGTGTGTTCACCCTGTATGGGTTGTGTCCACATGTTGCAATCTTTAGGACTGATTTTTCTCATGTGGCATGGCTCAAGGCAGCTGCAATATGTGTTACACTATTCTGCACCAGTTTAAATACGCAGGGATGTGCCATGTTTACTTGAATATGGTACAGCCCTGCAATTCCCCCTGCGCCTGCACAGATTTGTTCTCCCTACACCAACAGGCATTGTTGCAGTATGATGAAGGGGTGCCTGCCTTGAGGGGATGATTTGTTCATGTGCAGG
Organism: Pleurodeles waltl; assembly: GCF_031143425.1. NCBI lineage: Eukaryota > Metazoa > Chordata > Amphibia > Caudata > Salamandridae > Pleurodeles > Pleurodeles waltl. Next base: position 558,425,051 of record NC_090446.1, on the reverse strand, counting down.
GACGTGTCCCTTTCTGCACATGTGCAAACTATTTTTGCTAAGGTGGCATTTCAATGTGTGCTGCAAGATGCAGCACACATGAGTATAGGATATATGACAAGGAGGAAGGGAAGCATTTAGGCCAGAGACACCACCCTGGCACCACCCTTGGGGTGGTATTGACTTCCGTCCTAGTCTCTGATGTCTACGTTGGTACTTGGGCCTTGACAATATGCAATGGGTGTCGTCATGGCACAGCCACAGACACACTATTTGCACATCTCTTCCAGGGATTGTGCTGCATATTTACATGGTGGAGTATAGCCATAGTGAGTGGCCTATGTTGACGTTGTGTATATGTTGGAGTGCATAGCACAACCATAGCGTCAGTACATGTGTGGCTTGGGTGGGGATGGCGCATCTGGATTCATTGCCTATATGTCCCGATGCAACCCTTTAGCATGCATTGAGTGTGTCCTATGCGCCTCCCCCTTCTGTCATTTGTGGAACTCCAGATAGTCCCCCCTGCAACTTACCCTGCATTTGTGGTGGTTGTTGGTAGTCTGCGCCATCCTGTCCTGCGACTCCAGTTACCAGGCCCTCCTGGATGACCACTGCAACCATCTCCTCCATCTCATCATGGTCCTCCTGTGGTACAGGACTACCACCTCCAGTCTGAAGTGCTGCCTTTCGGTTCCTGGCCAGTTTCTTCTTAGTCCTGCGCATGCAATTGTGCCAATGCTTCTGGCACTTGGTGACAGTCCTCTTCACCTCTGCCACATTGTTGACTTTGTATACTATTTCCTGCCGTATTGTGTCTCTCCTACCAACTGGCAATCTGGAAGTGACGAAAAGCTGGTGTTGGTGCTCTGTCACCTTTCTGACCGGGATGTCATGCTCCTCCTCGCTAAAGCAACACCTGCGCTTTCTCTTCTCCCTCTCCTAGGACTTTACTGGACCCTCCTGGCTGGTACTTGGTTGATTGTGGTCTCCCTGGGGTCTCTCCTGGCCTGAAAACTCTATCTTCTCTTCAATTTGCACTTTTTCCTGCTTGTGCATTTTGTTTTTACACTAATGCAGTAAAAAAATGGCGCTAACCCTTTTGCGACATATTTACGTGCCCCAGAAAGGCCTAGCGCCACTTTTGCAGCATTAGCGTAATTTTACTTTACAGCATATCGCAATGGTTAATGTAATTTTTTTTTTAGGCTAACCATTCCTTAGTGTTATCATCCGTCATTTCTTAAATATGGCGCACAGAGGGCGCTAAGGAATGTCACTAACTCGCTTTAAAAAAATGACGCACAATTGCTCTGCATCATTTTTCTTAAATATGGGCCAATATTTCATAGAAATATGGGGCAGACTTAAGAAAATTGTGCAGCACCACTTTCCTTGTGCCCCTTAGAGCCCCCCTACTGCCACCATGCGTGTGCCATATTTAAAATACGGCGCCCCATGGTGCAGGATAGGGGGCGATAGCATCCTTTTTTTTGACAGTACTGAAAAAAAGTTTGGCGCTACTCCAGCAGAGTACTTAGGGTCCCACTATAAATAATGGTATGCCCCCTTTTAACGCCTGCTCTGAGCAGGCATTAAAAGTGATGAAAAAAATGGCGCAAGGAAATCTCTTAGATTTCCTTGTGCCATTTTTTCTGCCCCCATAACAGGGGAACGCCCTCCTTGCACACATTATGCCTGGCATTGCGCCACTTTGTAAATATGGTGCAGGGAAAATGCCACTTTAGCGCGCCTTAGCATCAACAAAATTACATTATGGCGGCACTAACGTGACACTAGGGTCTCTTAAATCTGCCCCTATGTTTCTTTTTAAAATTCTCCCATTTAAAATGATTGTATTTTTCAGTTACAAATATGGCACAGTATCTACTGGCCACTGGGAGCAAAAGACCTGCTGTTTGTAAACGTGACACTTTGAAATGGGAGAAAATTAAAATGAGGAGTTAATCATTAAGGTAACATTTCATTTTAATTTTCTCCTATTTAAAAGCATTCAGAAACATAATTTTGTTCTTACTCTTCAATATTGAGTGGACAAGGACTTTTATTTAAGAGTTAAATACCTCAGTGCTTCAGTTCTTCACCTCTGTGACCCAGCATGGCTCAAAAATCTGACTGACAACTGCTCATTTCCAGGCCCTGCTGCTATCTGCAGCCTGATGATATTAATGTAAAGTAAACACAGCCTTCCCTTAACTTTGAAACAAAAATGTGACCTTGTGCTTATTTACCAAGCACTGACAAAGCCAATCTGTCTTGCCTATGCCAGCTCTACTGGCTTTGTCAATGTTTATTTTAGCAATCTGGTACAGCAGCAAGCATTGACTGTGTCATTGTGTTTTTTTCCATTCATTTCAACTATGCTGTACAGGAGCCATGCTGCTGTACAACTTAGCTAAAATAAGATTGACAAAGTCAATAGAACCTGCATAAAGAAGATCTATTTGCTTTGCCAATGTTTGTCTTTATTTCATATGCTAGCACAATCTCATGGATTCGTGGCACTGTGAGCAACTGTTGTTAGTACTGCTGAATTACTGAACCATGCGCTAATGAGGATAAAAGATTGAGCAAGCTCACCATGAGGCATATTTATAGTGCCCTAGCGCCACCTTGCGCCACATTAACGTCATTGTTGTTGACATTAACGTGGTCCAACGAGACTGAAATCCCCGCACCTTAGTGCCACTCTGTAACTCTTCGTGCTACATTATGCCTGCGCCAGGCATAATGTATACAAAGGAAGGGTTTCCCTGTTAGGGGAGCCGGAAAACTTTTACGGCACTTTTAACACCTGCTCAAGAGCAGGCATTAAAAAGGCCTTCCATTCAATATTTTGGCACTACTCCTGCAGAGTACATCAATAGCGTCATGTAAAATGACACTACTGCCCCCTACCCTACACCATGGTGTACCATATTTTAAATACGGTGCACACATGCTGGAGGTAGGGGGGTGCTAAGGGGCGCAGGGAAAGTGGCGCTGCACTCTTTGCAGTGCCACTTTCCATAAATCTGCCCCCATTGGTGGAATCAGTGACCTGCCCGTGACACATGCGACTTGGCAAGAGGCGCGTCAAACCACCATGCTGACTCATTCGTCTAGTCGGTCAATATGGTATTCTCAAAAGATCCCATGCCACTGCAGTGCTGCTTTTATTTCATCTATGTAAAAAAAGGGTACTAGTGGAGGAAATTCGACCTAAGAGGTTACATATGGGTTTCATTGAATCCAACTACAGCATTTAGTATGTATTTGGCCATATGCATGTGCTTGACAAATTAAACCCTAGATAGACATCGCCAGGTATCAGAAACCACTAACAAAATGCAACAGAATAAAATGAAATTCCTTCATAGCTGTCGAGTGCTTGCCACAACCATCCTAAAGCCAGCAACTGGGTCCATAGGCACCCACATGATTTCCAGGGCTTGGAAGACATTGCTAAGTGCCACTCAAGCAGAAGGCACCACTCGGGCAGCTGGATTATGTCTCTGTCTCTATGCATAACTGCCTTCATGTCTGCCCAGTGCGCCCTGAGGTGACCAGAGGCTAGCAACCAACTAATTACATTAACTTACGGTTTCATGTGACAATGCATTAACCCACTGTGTTATCACTCTTGTTTAGTTGGTCTGATAGAAGTGGTCTTGAAATGCACAGTTCCAATTTTTATTCTTTTCACGAAAGCAGTACACAATTTAAGGGACATTAACCTATTCAGTGCGGGCGTCGGCCACTAGCTCACCGTTCAGGAAGGCCTTGTTTGAAAGGGGAGATTTTCCCCTTTCAAACGAGGCCAACCTGAAATGGTTTCCTGTTGAGGGCCAGGAAACCCCACTAGACACCAGGGATTTCACTTGGGGGGGGGTTTGCCCCCTCTGGAAACGGTACGCCCCCTCCCCCCCGGCATATTTTTTAAAAAAAAGTAAGTTTACCTCTAGGGATTAAAAAATTATTTATTTATTTTTAAATGATATTGACAGGGGGTCGCCTATGAGCAGGGCGAACCCCTGTGGGGGCAATTATTTTTTTAATAGTTTTATGGTTTCCCAGGGAAATGCCCTGTAATTCACATGCTAGTATGGGGACCCCGGAATTCAGAGATGTGCAAATAACCACTGCTTCTCAACACCTTATCTTGTTCCCATTTTGGAAATACAAAGGTTTCCTTGATACCTATTTTTGACTCTTTATATTTCACCAAATGAATTGCTGTATACCCCGTATACAATAGAAACCCATTGCAAGGTGCAGTTAATATATATCCCCGCAACCAGAAGAGTCCAGCAGTCCTAACGCTATATTGCTTTCATAAATCTGCCATAGCTGGAAAAAGTTATAGAAGAAAAGGTCAACAGAAATGGCTCTTTTTTTCACTTCATTTTCAGTACATTATTATTTTAGCTGTTACTTTCTGTAGGAAAACCTTAAAGGATCTACACAAATGACCCCTTGGTGAATTTAGAATTTTGTCTACTTTTCAGCAATGTTTAGCTATCCAGGCTCAGACATTGGCTCCACACCAATTTCTGTAACTAACTAGAAGGAGGCTGAAAACACAAAAAAATAGTAAAAATGGGCTATGTTCCAATAAAATGCCAAAATTGTATTGAAAAATGTGGTTTTCTGATCCAAGTCTCCTTGTTCCTGAAAGCTGGGAAACTGGTGATTTTAAAACCGTAAACCCTTTGTTGATGCCATTTTCAGGGGAAAAACCACATGCTTTCTTCTGCAGCCCTTTTTTCCCATTTTTCTGAAAAAAACTAAGGTGGTCATTTCAACCTCGGCGGTAAAAGGTGCTTACCGCCGTTCAGAAGACCGCCATAACACCGCCGCGGCCGCGGTAAACCGCCACGGTTATTCTGACCCACAACAGTCAAACCGCCAAAATACAGACATCCACAAAAGTCCGCCACACCAAAGGGCAGCGAGAAACTGGCGATGACCAAACCTCCACCGTCACGCCAACAGAAATACGCCCACACTATCACGACACACGAATCCACGCGGCGGTCTTTCAACCGCGGTATTCCATTGGCGGTACACACCACCGCGCTCAAAATACACACACACTTACAAAACACAGCCACATTGGACAATTCGAAATACACACACCTGATACACATACACACACCACTCCCACACACCCAATACAATATAAAACACACACCCACATCACCCACAAACCTCCACTCCTAGAGATTCATGAACACGCACCGAGAAAAGACATCCAAGCACCCAGACGCCCATTTCACTGTCACCCAGCAATATTTGCACGCACTTCACACAACACAACAAAACACATCACCACACTTAGCACCACACAATCCACCCTACACATCACCCACACCACCCCATGGCACCGCAAAGACACCCCAGCTTCTCTGATGATGAACTCAGGGTCATGGTGGAGGAAATTGTACGAGTAGAGCCACAGCTGTTCGGGACACAGGTGCAGCACACCACCATTGCCAGGAAGATGGAGCTATGGAGCAGAATAGTGGACAGGGTCAACGCTGTGGGACAGCACCCAAGAAATCGGGACGACATCAGGAAGAGGTGGAACGACCTACGGGGGAAGGTGCGTTCCATGGTATCCAGGCACAACATTGCGGTGCAGCGGACTGGCGGCGGACCCCCACCTCCTCCCCCAGAATTTACAACATGGGAGGAGCAGGTCTTGAACATCCTGCATCCTGAGGGCCTCGCAGGAGTAGCTGGAGGTATGGACTCTGGTAAGTCTCATCTTCACTACTTCTTCCCCCCCACCCCACCTGCATGCCAACTCATACCCCCACCCTCACCCCCATCACACCTACTCCTTTCAAATGTCTCACCATCACAACCAACCCATCCCAACACCTAGCCCTGCATGCGTCCACAAAGCATGGACACCCATCACCTAAGCATGCCCACTGCACATACACATACAACCCCCCCCCCAACCACCGTCACAACAGCCCCCACAAAGGAATGCCAGCACTGGGGTACACGGGCTCCCACCCATTGCACGCTATGGCACACACAGAAGCAATACCCATACTTTTATAACCCTGCAGGACCCGAACGCCAGGTCACCGCGCAGGAGGGTCCACAAATGTCCACTCCACCCCCAGAAGAGGCCCACAGTGAGGACAGCAGCTCTGTCTCCCTGGATCTAGATGACCAGCCCGGTCCATCGGGGACCTCGGACAGTCGGTTCCCCTCACACAGCCACAGGCCACAGCAGACCTTCCCCCCTCTGGAAACACCAACACAGCACCCATTCAGCGGGCCCATACCTCTGTCCCCAGGACACGTCAATCAGCGGTGTGTCCACCACTACAGGGAACCCAGGCTAACCCAACACCCCAACAACAACAGGGACCTGGGGGCAGTGGTAGTGGGCACACGGTCCAGGGGACAGAGGCCCATGGAAACAGGGGAACTGGGAGGGCTGCTGTGCGACAGGGGGGGGACAGGCCCAGGGAACCCACTCTCCACGAGGCCCTCTCCTCCATCATGGGAGCATACCACCGCTCCCAGGAGACGATGGCGACGGTCCTGGCCAGGTTTCAGGAGATCCAGCTTCTGCAGGAGCAACAGTATATGGGGTTCAGGGAGGAACTAAGAAACATCAGTTCCGCCATGGGTACCATCGTAGTGGCCCTGAATGAGGTAGTCACCACATTGCGGGACACCGTGGCACCTCAAAGGGCCCCTGACACTAGCATGCACCAAGAACTACCTACCACCTCCGCCGGCGCTAGTGGACAGGAGGCCCCGACACAAGACCAACAGGCCACCAGAACCCCACCCCCTGCAGAAGGAGAACCACCCCGCAAGCGGGCCCTGAGATCCAGGTAGAAGACAGAGTAAGATGTCAAGACCCCCGCCAGCAAAGGATACCGCCCTGATTGTCATCCCACTGTCCCACATTGTCACCCTGTCCAACCTTAAACTGCCCCTGGTCAACTTCCCACAGGCATTTGGACAATGCACCTGTGAAACTGATAGTCTGGACTCTGCCATGGACAATCCTCCACCATCACCCCTCACTGATTTGCAACCACCCATCCAATTTAGAGCACTTGAATAAAAACACTTATTGCACAAAACAATCTGGAGTCTGGCTGTGATTTAGAACAAATGTATTAGACATGACCATGCCAAAATGTTCATTCACATTGTGATGCCAACAAACCGCTGTCACACAGCTGTAGTCCATGGGGAAACAAAGCAGATGTCACGCAGTGGGGCCCACATCTCTGAAAACGGAAGGGAAAGTCACAACACAGTTACCATACACTGGGGGAAAAAGTCAGACAGCAGAGAGGTAGGAGTCTTTAAGTAAATGTAATATGCCGGTGTGTATTCTTACCTGTGTGTCACTGAAAATACTGCTGTATTACTGTGTTCCTGTTCTCTATGTCGTCCTCTTCGGTTTCCTCCTCTTCACTCTCCACAGGCTCCACAGCTGCTACAACACCACCATCTGGACCATCCTCCTGCAGAAAAGGCACCTGGCGGCGCAAAGCCAGGTTGTGAAGCATACAGCAGGCCACGATGATCTGGCACACCTTCTTTGGTGAGTACATTAGGGATCCACCTGTCATATGGAGGCACCTGAACCTGGCCTTCAGGAGGCCAAAGGTTTGCTCGATCACCCTCCTAGTCCACCCATGGGCCTCATTGTACCGTTCCTCTGCCCTTGTCCTGGGATTCCTCACTGGGGTCAGTAGCCATGACAGGTTGGGGTAACCAGAGTCCCCTAATAGCCACACCCGGTGCCTCTGGAGTTGACCCATCACATACGGGATGCTGCTATTCCGCAGGATGTACGCGTCATGCACTGAGCCAGGGAACTTGGCATTAACATGGGAGATGTACTGGTCAGCAAAACACACCATCTGTACGTTCATGGAATGATAACTCTTCCGGTTCCTGTACACCTGTTCACTCCTGCTGGGGGGGACCAAAGCAACATGTGTCCCATCAATGGCACCAATGATGTTGGGAATATGTCCAAGGGCATAGAAGTCTCCTTTCACTGTAACCAAATCCCCCACCTCAGGGAAAATGATGTAGCTCCGCATGTGTTTGAGCAGGGCAGACAACACTCTGGACAACACCTTGGAAAACATAGGCTGGGACATCCCTGATGATATGGCCACTGTTGTTTGAAATGACCCACTTGCTAAGAAATGGAGCACTGACAGCACCTGCACTAGAGGGGGGATCCCTGTGGGTTGGCGGATGGGTGACATCAGGACTGGCTCCAGCTGGGCACACAGTTCCTGTATAGTGACTCGGTCAAGCCTGATGTCAGTATGACATGTCGTTCCTCCATTGTCGACAGGTCCACCAGCGGTCTGTACACGGGAAGATTCCTCCATCTCCTCGCATGTCCCAGCGGACGGTGCCTATGAAGGACAACAGCGAGCACAGAGTCAATCAACCCACAGGTACGTAACCACAGCTTGCACATAACACGATTCCCAATGCATTGAAAGGTTTGTATCAGTGTTGGTGCAAGGCCTAGGTATGTGTGACGCAGTTGGTAATTAGGCCATGTGGGCCCTTGAAATGGCGGCTGCCTGACCTGTGAAGTGCGACAGTGGGATGTGAGGTCAATGCGCTGGCGTGGCACACCGCGGCGGTACGCACCGCCGCGGGCGTGACCGCCATTTTCTATCTGCTTAATCACTCAATACCTGATCTTCGACAGGAGAGGACCTACACTGCAAGTGCTGCTGTGACCTCGGTCTGGAAGAGACAATGGCTCATGCGACTGGGAAAAGGGCCCCTGCCTTCACTGCGGAGGAGTTGGAGAAACTTGTGGATGGGGTCCTCCCCCAGTATGCGCTACTCTACGGTCCTCCAGACCAACAGGTAAGTACACTGGGACCATGCTTAGATGGCAATGCCTGGGTTGAGTGGGGTGGATGAAAGATGGTGGGGAGGGGAGCGATTGAGGCATGCATCAAACGACAGATGAGAACATGTGCCACATGGCAAGGGTGGGGATGGGGGGCCACTCACATCGAGCATGCAGAAGGTGATTACAAGTATTCTCTCCCTGTACATGTCACATAGGTCAGCGCCCACCAGAAAGTCGCGATTTGGCGTGCCGTCGCCAAGGACGTCCGGACCCTGGGGGTCCACAACAGACGGGGCACCCACTGCCGGAAGAGGTGGGAGGACATCCGACGCTGGAGCAGGAAGACGGCGGAGGCTCAGCTGGGGATGGCCTCCCAACGTAGGAGGGGTGCCAGTTGTCATTTGACCCCCCTGATGTCCCGGATCCTGGCGGTGGCCTACCCCGATTTGGATGGGCGCGTGAGGACATCACAGCAGACACAAGGGGGTGAGTACAAATACATTCTGCTGACATTGCGTGCAGTGGAGGTGTCTGGGTGAGGGAGGAGGGCTGTGGGTATCCCTAGGCCAGGGCGATTTCTGTAGGCTAGGCCCCTCCGTAAGACATGGCCCTGTGCCCCCGCCCCCCACCTCTGTAGGGTGCCAAGTACAGGTATCCATGGCCCTGTGTCATCTGTGTGTGCAGTTGTCGTCCATAGGCTTGTAGGCCATGTCCCACGGATTGCGTAGTGGACCCCAAGTGCGCGACGTAGTGCAGGGGGCTTCTGTGTCTGTCCTCTCCACCAACGGTGTCGCCAATGCATGCACTCAACATGTCTTTATTTCTCCCCCCCCCTTTTTTGTGGTCTTCCTGTTCATGTGTGCATTAGCATCATCAGGCGGAGGAGAAGTGGCATCGGAGCACGAGGGAGCTGCATCCCACATGGCCCTGGAGGGCCATGCAACGGAGTCCGAATACACCAGGGGGACGGAGGGCGAGGGGAGCTCCACAGCGGGGACTCGTGCTGATGTCAGTGACAGCGACTCGTCCTCTGAAGGGAGCTCTCTTGTGGTGGCGGCAACATCCGTGCCCCCGCAACAACAGGTACAGCCGCCACCCAGCGCACCAGCACTGCCCTCCCAGCAGCCCCTCAGCGTTTGCCCCGTGCCCGCTCACCCAGGAAGGTGGGCATCTCCTTCGCCCCAGGCACCTCAGGCCCTGCCCCTGTCGCCCCTGCTGCCCTCAGTGAGGAGGTCATTGACCTCCTGAGGACCATCATTGTTGGGCAGTCTACCCTTTTGAATGCCATCCAGGGTGTACAAAGGGAGGTGCACCAGAGTAATGCATACCTGGAGGGCATTCATTCGGGTCAGGCTGCCCATCAGCGATCGTTCAACGCTCTGGCCTCAGCACTGACGGCAGCAATTGTCCCTGTCTCTAGCCTCCCCCCTCCAACTTCCTCCACCCAGACCCAATCCCCTGTACCTCTGCCTATCCCAGACACACCATCAGACCAGCCTGCACACACCTCAACACCCAAGGGAAGCTCATCCAGACATAAGCACCACACATCACACAAGCATTCACACAAGCAACATCCACATGCAGACATACCAACAGCCACTGACTCCACTGTGTCCCCCTCCTCCTCGTCTCCCTCCTCCCTCCCTGTGAAGTCTCCACTCACACTTGCATGCACAACATCTTCAGCCACTACGTCCATCACCAGCACACCCACCAGAACACTCCGCACACGTGCAGTCACCACCCCCACTACCATTTACACGTCCCCTGTGTCCTCTCCCAGTGTGTATGTCACCCCCTCTTCCAAACTACACAAACGCAGGCAGCCACCCACCCAACAGCCATCCACCTCACGACAGCCTCCAGCCCAAGCACCTGCACCCAAAGACACCAGACTTCACACTCCTAAAACCACATCCTCTTCCTCCACTCCCATACCCACTACACCTACCCGTCCCTCTCTTTCCAAATTGCTTTTCTTTTCCAAACTTGACCTCTTTCCTACAACTCCCCCACCCCGTCCATCTCATAAGACTCCAATCTGCACCTCAGCCACCACAAAAAGGGGACCTGTAAAGACTGTTTGCCATGGACTGTGGAGTCCCCCACCCTCAAGGGCATCCAGTTCAGCTAGGAGCCAAGGCACGGCCAGCCCACCCCCGGAAAAGCATCCGAAGATTGCCAGTGCCCGGCGCGAGAGACCAAAGACCCCAGGGACCAAAATCCCTACATTGGCTCCGGCAGGAAGTCGGGTGCCACCTGGCACACCGCCAAAGGTGGGAAAGGGCCACAAGCGTACAGGGAAGGGTGGGAAGGGCAGCACGCCCGACAAGTCCGGCAGCAGGCCAGCTGGCCAGGAGGGCCCCACCAGCCCCATCCCAGGTGTACAGGAGGACACCCACAGGCCCGGTACTGCAGCCCAGGAGGGCCCCGCAAGCCACCAGACAGATGGGCAGGAAGGCCCCGCCAGCCACATGTCAGGTGGCGAGTGACATCCATGCCTGGGCCGGATACGCTGACCAGGACACTCATCTCAAGCACCGCTCCGCTGGGCACCGCCATCTCAAGAACCGCTGAACAGGGCACCGCCGTCTCAAGCACCGCTGAACAGGGCACCGCTGTCTCAAGCACTGCTGAACAGGGCACCGCCGTCTCAAGCACCGCTGAACAGGGCACCGCCGTCTCAAGCACCGCTGAACTGGGCCCTTCATCTCAAGCACCGCTGAACAGGGCACCGCCGTCTCAAGCACCGCTGAACAGGGCACCGCCGTCTCAAGCACCGCTGAACTGGGCCCTTCATCTCAAGCACCGCTGAACAGGGCACCGCCGTCTCAAGCACCGCTGAACAGGGCACCGCCGTCTCAAGCACCGCTGAACAGGGCACCGCCGTCTCAAGCACCGCTGAACTGGGCCCTTCATCTCAAGCACCGCTGAACTGGGCACCGCCGTCTCAAGCACCGCTGAACAGGGCACCGCCGTCTCAAGCACCGCTGAACTGGGCCCTTCATCTCAAGCACCGCTGAAATGGGCCCTTCATCTCAAGCACCGCTGAACAGGGCACCTCCGTCTCAAGCACCGCTGAACAGGGCACCGCCGTCTCAAGCACCGCTGAACTGGGCCCTTCATCTCAAGCACCGCTGAACAGGGCACCGCCGTCTCAAGCACCGCTGAACTGGGCCCTTCATCTCAAGCACCGCTGAACAGGGCACCGCCGTCTCAAGCACCGCTGAACAGGGCACCGCCGTCTCAAGCACCGCTGAACTGGGCCCTTCATCTCAAGCACCGCTGAACAGGGCACCGCCATCTCAAGCACCGCTGAACAGGGCACCGCCGTCTCAAGCACAGCTGAACATGGCACCGCCATCTCAAGCACCGCTGAACAGGGCACCGCCGTCTCAAGCACCGCTGAACAGGGCACCGCCGTCTCAAGCACCGCTGAACAGGGCACCGCCGTCTCAAGCACCGCTGAACAGGGCACCGCCGTCTCAAGCACAGCTGAACTGGGCCCTTCATCTCAAGCACCGCTGAACAGGGCACCGGCGTCTCAAGCACCGCTGAACAGGGCACCGCCGTCTCAAGCACAGCTGAACAGGGCACCACCGTCTCAAGCACCGCTGAACTGGGCCCTTCATCTCAAGCACCGCTGAACAGGGCACCGCCGTCTCAAGCACCGCTGAACAGGGCACCGCCGTCTCAAGCACCGCTGAACAGGGCACCGCCGTCTCAAGCACCGCTGAACAGGGCACCGCCGTCTCAAGCACCGCTGAACAGGGCACCGCCGTTTCAAGCACCGCTGAACAGGGCACCGCCGTCTCAAGCACCGCTGAACAGGGCACCGCCGTCTCAAGCACCGCTGAACAGGGCACCGCCGTCTCAAGCACCGCTGAACTGGGCCCTTCATCTCAAGCACCGCTGAACAGGGCACCGACGTCTCAAGAACCGCTGAACTGGGCCCTTCATCTCAAGCACTGCTCCGCTGGGCCCTTCATCTCAAGCACCGCTCCGCTGGGCACCGCCGTCTCAATAACCGCTGAACTGGGCCCTTCATCTCAAGCACTGCTCCGCTGGGCACCGCCGTCTCAATAACCGCTGAACTGGGCCCTTCATCTCAAGCACTGCTCCGCTGGGCCCTTCATCTCAAGCACCGCTCCGCTGGGCACCGCCGTCTCAATAACCGCTGAACTGGGCCCTTCATCTCAAGCACTGCTCCGCTGGGCCCTTCATCTCAAGCACTGCTCCGCTGGGCACCGCTGTCTCAATAACCGCTGAACTGGGCCCTACATCTCAAGCACTGCTCCGCTGGGCCCTTCATCTCAAGCACCGCTCCGCTGGGCACCGCCGTCTCAATAACCGCTGAACTGGGCCCTTCATCTCAAGCACTGCTCCGCTGGGCCCTTCATCTCAAGCCCTGCTCAGCTGGGCACCACCGTCTCAAGAACCGCTGAACTGGGCCCTTCATCTCAAGCACTGCTCCGCTGGGCACCGCCATCTCAAGAGCCGCTGAACTGGGCCCTTCATCTCAAGCACTGCTCCGCTGGGCCCTTCATCTCAAGCACCGCTCCGCTGGGCCCTTCATCTCAAGCACCGCTGAACAGGGCCCTTCATCTCAAGAACCGCTGGCCCATTGGCGGAAGGGGCAGGCCCGCATCTGTGTCAGGCAGGGCTGCACGAAGCACTCTGGGCACTAGTCCCCCTCCAGTACCAGTGGAGACTGTTATCCACTTGAGAGACTGTGGCTTTGCACTCCCCAGGATGGCAGAGTGGGCAAGCCACCCACTGTAGAGACTTGAGAGACTGTGGCTTTGCACTCCCCAGGATGGCACAGTGGGCAAGCCACCCACTGTAGAGACTTGAGAGAATGTGGCTTTGCACTCCCCAGGATGGCACAGTGGGCAACCCACCCACTGTAGAGACTTGAGAGACTGTGGCTTTGCACTCCCCAGGATGGCACAGTGGCCATGGAGGCCCCTCGTGGATCTGGCGTCGTGGACTCATCTGGCTGAGGTGCCCCCCTTCCCTTCCCCCTGAGGTGCCTGTAGTTTTCCTATCTGATGCCCCTGCAGTGTTCTCTCCGTTGGAGGCAGGAATCCTGTGTGGGCTTTGCCCATGTGTTTTGGCCCAGTGGCCCACGAACAATGGCTGATAGACATATCGGACTGGACAATTTATGTATATAAAATTATTGATGTGTGATATATTTTATACTCAGTCTTACAATATAATTCTAAATTTATAATCATTTCCTTTTGCCTTTGCATTCTTCTGGGGGGTTTGGGGGGGTAACTGTGATGTGTTGCTATGCATTGATGTGTGTGTTGTAGTGGGTGAGGGTGGGGGTGGGTGTGTCGCGTATGTGTGTCCCCGTAATATTTTCTCCTCCCCCCTCCCCTGTGTCGTAGGTGCAGTACTCACCGTTGTCTTCTGCGTCGGAGTTCGTGCTCCTGGTAGAGGAGCAGGAAGACAATAGCTGGGAGGATGTGGAGTTCGAGTTCCATGCTGTCCAGATTCCTCGTGGGGTGTATGGAGGTGAGCGTTTTCCGTTTGAAATGTCTGTTTCCGCCGTGTTTTTATCGGCGGGACTACCGCCCCGGAAAAGGTGGCGGATTGGTGGGTTGTGATAGGGTGGGCGGTACATTGTCTCCCGCCTGTCTGTTGGCGGTGACCGCCGCACTGTTTGTTTGTCCCGACGTGGCGGGCGGTGTGTTAAAGTGGCGGTCTCTGTTGGCGGTTTCCGCCAGGGTCGGAATTGCATTTTTTTTACCACCAGCCTGTTGGCGGTTTTGCCACCGCTTTAACACCGACCGCCAGGGTTGGAATGACCCCCTAAATGTTAGCTGTATTTTGGCTAATTTCTTAGTCTCCTACAGGGGAACCCACAAACTCTGGGTACCTTTAAAATCCCTCGGATGCTGGAAAAAAAGGAAGCAAATTTGGCATGGATAGCTTATGTAGACAAAAGGTTATGAAGGCCTAAGCACAAACTATCCGAAATAGCCAAAAAAGTATTCAGCCCTGTGGGGGGTGGGGGGAAAGGCTCAGCAGCTAAGGGGTTAAAACACTCTGCTAGTCTTAAAATGGCTGTGTTTTGTGTTGTTGAAATGCATATAGATGCAGAAAATGATCCTAGAACACCTGTGTACATTTGTAAAACATATGTTAAGCTTCTTCTTCCCCTTTTCCATCCAAAACCGCCAATGGATGCACTCTATAATTGTCTTTGTCTATATGTAGATGCACTCTCCCTGTGGGTGGTCCAGCAGGTGCAATAATCCAATTCAATTTTGAATTTCAATTAATTTATTAACCCACTGAGCTGTCGAGATTGTTGTGTTCGCATGAAAGAAGCGGTTTCCTTGTTTGTGCACATGTTCAAATGGAAAGCGTTGCTCCCTGTACTCAGCGACTGGTGTTATCTAAATGTATGTGGTATACCAAAGGGGCCCAAAGGTGCAGTGACTCCGCATATATGTGCTTAACATGTATCAAATACATTCATTAATAAACTTGCAAATCTCCATAGTGAATGCGTTAACATATTCAGGCAAAAAGTTGCCTTATTGGTCTAACACAAGTTGTCTTCAAAGTTGAAGCCACATACAATTTCTTCAGGTTTACTCTACTTCCAAAAAGTGAGTACATGATGCTGCGCCTCCATGCACTGGGGCCAATATTTACACTTTCTGATGGAAAACTGCGCAAACGCAGTTTTGCGTCAAAAAGTATAGCACCGACTTGCGTGATTGTAGGGTGCCAGCCGGGTGCCAAATTTATAGAATTCCACAAGCCGGCGTAAAGGGTGGGCTAGCGTCTCGGAAAATGACGTTAGCTGGATGGCGGTACGGGGGCAGGGGGGTTTGCACAAAAAAATGACGTTAGGCAGGTTAAAGGAAACAACATGCCTTTAACCAGCCTAGCGTCATTTTCTGACGCAACACCATCCATACCACATGACTCCTGTCTTATAAAAGACAGGAGTCATGCCCACCACCCCAATGGGGAGCACAGGCAACAAGGGTCTCATGGGCATGGACATTGCACCCTGTGCTATGCAGGGAGCCCCAAGTTTGGCCCCCGATGGCACTTCCAATTTAAAAAAAAAATACATTCTTACCTATACTTACCCTTCTTACCTGCGATGGGGTCCCCCATCCTCCGGTGTCCCTCTGTTGGGGGTAGGGTGTTCCTGGGGCTTGGGAAGAGCACCTGCGGACCCATTCCATGGTGTTTAACCATGGAAATGGGCACACAGGTCCCCTTGGTGTAAAAAAATGATGCAAATTCAGTGCAAATGGAGTATAAATATGCCCCTTGATCTGTATCAAAATACGTTTGCATGTTTTTTATTATTTTATATGTTGTCCCAAAGGGTATATTAGACTGTACTGCAATAAGTTTGTTTACCAAAGCTTTTTTTGCCCAATATGTGCTATTGAAAGTACTGCATGAAGAGGATAGGCACTATATGAGATGCCAGGGTGTATTGTAGGAGGGTTGGAGGGACTCAGAGTAGTGTTATAGGATGGACATGGAAGAGACAGTGGTGAAGCAGGGGTGCATGGGGATCGTATTTACCTAGAGAGACTCAATGGTGTGGTCTTAAAGCAGACAGGTGCATGAGGTGCTCTGGAAATGGTGGGGGTTGTGAAAAAACACTGATTCCGCCTTTAGGGTCAGAAGTACAAAAAGTGGCGCATCGGTCCCTATGCACCACTTTGCTTGCACCACCCCTGCCTCACCTAACGACACCATGGTTGCACCATACTTACAATATGGTGCACCATAGCACTTGTTCCACAATGGCATCATAATTTATGATGCTATTGTGGCGCTTGGGAGGCCCATCGGTCTGCCCCGAGCAGGAGTTAAAAATGATGGAAAAAATGTTGCACTCAAATCTTGTAGATTTCACAGCACCAATTTCTGCGGCCTCCCTGTGTGGGAACGCCCCCTTGCATAGATTATACCAAGAACAGGTATAATGTGGTGCAAGGGGTTACAAAGTGGTGCAATGCTAGCATTTCCACACTTTGTAAATATGGCAAATAAGAATTGCCTCCTAATGCCACATTAGCATCATAAAAAATTACACTAGTCTGCTGCTAAGAGACGCTAGGGCCTTGTAAATCTGGCCCTTAGTTTCACATTAGTCTAACACAAAGCCAAAATAGGAGGTATTCACCACCGCACCCAGTAGGCACCTCAACTCACTCATAGAATTTACTGGGTGTGATAAATACCTCACTCTTTACTGAGGCACAAGGCCTAAAGTGTGTCCTGTAGCAGTGGAGGCTCCTAGCCCACCTCCAATTGCATTAACCGAGCCCTTTTCTAATCTGCCTATTATGCCTCAAAGTATCAATCGGAAAGGGGGGGGCAGCTGTGATGGTGCTTTTGTGCCTTGGTAAAAGGAATGGGAGCCTTCCTAGTTTGTCATAGAACCTCCAACCGCGATGAGACTTGTCAAAGACACAGCAAAGGCTAATCTTAGGATCCCTGGCGATGTGTATTCATTGTTATGGATGTTCTCTCATCCAAACATTGTTTTCATCGGGCATCATTGTCTTCATCAAAAATAATAAACCTTACCTAGTTGTTTTTCCATTGTTTCTGTGGGGGGGAAAAATAAAGATATTTAAAAAGAAAAGTAAATTTTCAGGTACATAAAGTCTGTTTGCGACTACCAAATGTGAAACATTATGCAGCAGAAACAAATTAAGAACAGTACATTAAAGCAATCATGACAGGTGTATTCTATTCCAATGTTTTTGGCTTCCTTCTGCCATTAAATATACTGCCAACTTTTGTGCAAGTCAAACCCTGTGTTTGCCAAAGAAAGACAGGTAGATTTCCATCTAGCTCACAAAGGGTCAGATTTGCAAGGCCCTAGCACCTCTTAGCGCCACACCAGCATAATTTTTTTTACATTAATGTGGAATTAAGGAGGTCATTCTCCTTTGCAATATTTACAAAGTGCCACAATGCTAGCATTGCACCACTTTGTAACCCCTTGCGCCACATTATTCCTGCGCATAGTACAATGTACGTAAGGGGAACAGTCCCATGCAGGGAGGACACCACAAACGGCGCAGTGAAATCTACAAGATTTCACTGTGACATTTTTCTGTCATTTTTAACATCTGCTCGGGGCAGGCGTTAAAGTGACAAGCACATAGTAGCCTAAAGCAACGCACCACAATAGCGTCATAAATGATGACGTTATTGTTGAAACGAGAGCCATGGTGCACTGTATTGTAAATATGGCACACACATGGTGTCGTTAGGGGGGCACAAGTGTCACTTTCTTCTAAATCTGGCCCAAAATCTGTGGCTTACAGCAAAAGCAAAGCCCAGCCAAGGTATTTCATTTAGAGACTGCTTAATTTGAGCCAGTGGTTTCTAGTGGAAGGCCCGGCACTTATGATTTCCAATCAGACTTTTCCCAGAGCAAGCGAGGGAAAGAATGAGAAAGAGAAAGACGGAAAAATCGTCACCAAGGGAGAAGCAGGAACCTGCATCAGAGAGATAAAGGGCCAGGGAGTGTCTGGAAATGGATTAATAAAGATCAGCCTTGGTATTCGACGTGCTGACATTTTATAGTGCCGACCTAGGGCCAGTGGCGTAACAAAACTTGAGGAGGCCCCCCTGCACAGTACATGGAAGAACCCCTATCTGGACTCATGCAAGATCTCTCAGGCCCTGTAGCGGATGGTAATTTTAGGAGGGAACACTCACACTCATTCATTCACGTGCACACACACATCCATTCACAACACTCATCAAATATTCAAACATACATGCATGCACCAACCATTCATTAAAAACACACACACTCTCCCTCGCTCTTACCTTCAGCTCTGCCTCGGAGGTCCTAGGAGGGTTGGGGCTGCTGTCTTCCCTCACTGGCTAACCTAAGGTCAGCCATTGAGGGAAGGTACTGCTGACCCCACCCCACTCTGACGAGTGTCAATGATTGATTCTCTGCTGTTGGCACTTCAGGTCTTAAAACTGAAGCGACCAGGTCTGAAGCAATCAATGACATTCCCCATCATCATGAGGGGGAGTGCCTTGAGGTACCTTTGCTAGGCTGAAAAGGTCACGCCCACAGGTCTGTGACTTCTTCAGCCCAGCCAAGGTCAGCACAGGTGGCTGGTAGCCTGTGCAAATAGTGCAAGTCTAGCTCCTGGCTGCCTGACCTGAAATGAAGTGTCTGTCAGGCTGACCTTTGCTCAGCCTGACAGACACCCTTCTTGAGGGGCATAAGGTGGGGGTGTGTGGCCCCTCAGCCCCAAAGGACAGGCTGCGGCTGCTCAGGCCTGAGTACTGAGCTGAAGGGCCCCCTTGAGCTCAAGGCCACCCCGCACTGCAGAGGCTTCGAGGGCCTTTGTTACGTGCCTGCAGTGGGCTATTGAGCAGTGCTTTGGGCACCAGCACTCATTATTTTACAAATAATGCTCTGTATAGAGAATAGATAGACTCACCAACTCTGGTGGAAAGATCACCTGAAACAATAAATATGTACAATAAATATTAATGTTGCTAAAACAGCTGAGCAAACAGATTATCAACATTTAATCCATATCCCTTATTAAATGGATATACAGTAAAGTACAAGAAAAAGGGTCCAGCAGAGACTTCTGATCCTCCTTATAAACTGTCTATCAATACTTCTGTCAAAAATATTAGATATGTGTTTTCCCTGCAACCATAACAGTAAATCGCACCTAGGGAGCTCAAACCGGATTACCCTTCCCCTGGAGGAAATAAATTGATCAAATGTCTTATCATGAATTAAATTTAAAAAGTATCAAAGGAAAAAACATCCTAACTAATGTGACTGTAAAAAGGACGTTTACTTTGACCCACGCAATTGCACACTCTTAATTTCACCTCTTCTGAAATGCAAAACTTACGGTTAACTGCCTTCAATTGATCTGTGGAAAAAAAAGAGAAATAATTTAATTAAGGTGTAAATTTCACTCCAAATATCCTTGCCACATACTTGTCATTAACAAACACTTTTTGAGATCAGTTCTGGAACATCCGCCGGGCACCATGTACAAAAGTGATACACTGTAGGTAGGTCATGTTTGTATGTACGCATGGGGATTCTCTAGCGCAAACTTATCTCTGGGCATATGGGTCTGTACGATAAAGGGAAGGAGTTAACTGTTGATGACCAGATGTTTGAAGGGCAAGGTCGTGCGAAGCTTTTATGCAGGGAAGGATGGATGTTTGTAGGGTAAAGCACACACCATAGGTAAAGCACTAACATACAATTTCCAGATTAGCAATGGACAAGTTATCCAGGGCCATATTTATGACGTAGTTTGCGTCCCTCTTGCACCATGCAACAAGTCAGATTTTTGAAGCCACGCATAGCCACTTTGCTTGGCTTTGAATGTCTTCAAAAATCTGGAGTGATGCAAAGAAGCACAAATCGCTGTGTTGCTTTCCTGTACTCACATGGGGTATTCCAGGTGTGCTGCTTGGGTATTCTCACACAGCTCCTATGGATTTTGATTAATTTTACAGATTTACCAAACATGGTAAACCTGGGAATGTTCCAAAAGACATGATTCCCCAGGAAAGGAATAACGAGGAGAAATATCTTTATTTCTTCTCGTTTTTTCCTCTTTCTATGAGTGTTGAATTCTGCAGCATACATAGAAGGAGGAAAAAGCCTCTTAGGATTGCTTTAGTGTAGGAAGGTGTCCCTTTCTGCACAAAAACAGTCCTGCCTACAACATAGGCAGCCTTGCACTATGGTGCAAAGGTGCCTGTGTTGGCTCTAGACCGCAATAAAGGCGCCAGCGCAAGGGAAAAGGACAGGAATGTGCAGTATTGGATGAGTATGGCGCATTCCTGCCCTTTCCCTGTGACGCAGGGTAGTGCAGCAAGGTGACTTGCTACGCTGCACTGTGCCACAAATGTTATAAATAAGCCTCCCAGTGTTTATGTCTGAACCATCCACTGGTTGATGCCTTACGCCCTCCTTCCACGGAGTGACCCCAGAGTGGTTGTTAGGAGCTCACCTTTGACTATCAGGAGGTCTATCAATTTGTACATAGCAAAATCATGGAACCCTTCAAAGGGTTCTTATTGGGCACCCCTTCAAGCGCCACTCTTCCACATTTGTACGGGAAACGCACAAGTGGAGGGCTGGAGGAGGCCGCAACTTACATTCATTATTGTATGCAAATGTATAAAATATTCACTGGTTAGGGCCCTACGCACAGGAACATTTTATTTCGTAGGATCGGACTGTATGATGTTTACATCTCTTCATTTGGTTCTACGTCAAGTGCATGCAAAAACAGGATGCCATCTTTGAAGTACAAGCATCTTACCTAATTCTCTTTGCAGCTCACAGGCCGACTTTTCTGAAGAAAGAAGAGAAATGTTTGTTTAGTCATTATTTATTGAAGCTGATCAACGTACTTAGGTGATGGAGTGGAAGGGTAACACTTGGTTATAGACTTATCACAATATATAAATACAGCAAAACAGGAGTCAGTACATTTTAGAGGACTAGGGGCCTCGTTTAAGAGGTTTTGGTGCAGAGCAGCACTGCAAGTAAGATTGCTGTGCTGCCCTGCGTCAAAAGAAAAAGGCAGGAATGTGCCGTATCTATAAGATTCGGTGCATTCCTGTCCTTGTCCCTTGTGCTGTGCAAAAGGGGCTGCCATGCGCCAACGTAGGCACCCTTGCACCATGGTGCCAGGGTTTCTGCATTGCAAGGATGATTGTTTTTGTGCAGGAAGGGATACCTTCCTGCAAAAAAACAATCACAAGAGTTGTTTTCCTTTTTCTATGTCTGCTGCAGAATACAGCACACATACGAAAAAAGACAAAACAAGGAGAAATTAATGTATTTCTCCTCTTTGCGGCTTTCTTACTCCTCCACCAGTCACTGAAACCTTGTAAATCTGGGAATGTGTCAAATGCCATGGGTGTTACGTAAGACCACCCACTGTAACACCGATGGCACGCCTCCCTGCTGCAGTTGCTGCATTGCCTAAGTCCATATTTACAAGGCCATGAAAAGCAACGCAGGGAGACTTTACGTGGCTTTGTAAATATGGCCCTGCAGTGTGCGCTGCCAGGCTGTCACTAAAAGTGACTTTCCAATGGTGCTTAGGGACTTGTAAATAAGCCCCATAATGCCAACGAAATGACCCTTAGGTCATTTAGAGCCCAGAGTCTGCAAGGCTAGTGGATGCTGCCTGTTATATTGAGGAATCGCTCCTCACCTCGTGGGGGGGCGAAGATCTTTGTGACTGAAATGGAAGTAGGTCCAGGGGTTGGGACCTTTAACCTTACCTAAAACAAATTCCAGTGTTTAGGACTCTTGCCTGAATGGAAGTACATTCTAGATTATGAACTTTCTGTTCTGACTGAAAGTAGATTTCTGAGTCTGGGGACCTCTGTCCTGAAGTGAAGAGGACTGAGGACCTTACAGTTTTCTGGACTAAAAGGATGGCGATACCAGAATCAGACCCTATTACCTTAATTAAAGCAGGTTTCTGAGTCTGGGCCCTTTGGCCTGTGTGGAAGAGGTTTCTACGTTTAGCACTCTTGGACAGTGCAATATATGTGCCCCACATCTTTCTATAGCCTTAGTACTGCACACAGGCAGAGATATATCAATAGGCCAATGCTCCTTGAAAGCTGCTACAGAATCATTCACAGATCATCTCTGCTGCTAGTCACCCTTCCTGTAGTCCAGGAAGTTTCCAGCCAAATGACACTCTGGAATGCATCATGTCTACCTGGGAGGTGCTTTTCTGGGTCATTTCCGCACGTAAGCTGGACAGCAGCAGCTCCTGAGGATTAGATTCCTCATGTTTGAAAGATGCAGAGTCGAGAACACTTCATTGCTGTGCTTCCTACTACCCTTCTGGTCCAAGAGAGGTCGACGCTCCAAGGTACTCGAGACAAATTATTAGTATTGTTCTTCTACACCAAGATGCATAATGTTGCCACTGTCTTGTTGAAATTCAGAATTCAGCATGCAAAAATACGTTTGCAATTCTGAGGGAATCCTGAGCAATACTCTAAAGACTTCTAATCCCTTCTGAAAATAAAGTTTTCACAAATTTCAGAAGAATTCTGCACAATGCTATTAACTAAATTCAAAAACCTATTACTCCCATTAATCTATCTTTAGAAAATACAGGCATTTGAAAACCTTTTGTGAAAACACACTGGAGTTCCCATTGAATGAACAGTCTAAGGTAAAGCACACAAGTTCTACATTCTGAAGTGGCACAGATATCAACTGATACAAACTCTATAAACTTCTGTGACTGTCAGAAGGTTTGTAAAGATAGACCAGTATTGCCCCAGCAAGATTGGAGTAACGTGTGCAACTGACCTTTCACTTCCAATACAAGATCTCTTCCAGTGGTGACATTGCCAAAGTGAAACTGGCAGTGATAACTTCCTCCATCAGACGCACTGACGTTACGGATCATTAAGGCCTCTACTCTTCCAGTCAGGATGTCCTTTATCAGCTCTGTCCGCCCTTGATAGTCTGGATTCTGATCTTTATCATCATCCGTTCCATTGCGATACAGATGAACCAGCGTTCCGGACGGTAGCTTTGTCCATCTGACTTCCATGTCTTTTATGGTGACATCAGGTGATAGCTGACATGGCAGTACCACATCTTCACAGAAAGTGTCCACAATGGGATTGGCGGGTCCAATAACTGAGAAATTTGCTGCTGAGTGATCTATAAAAGAGAGTGAAAGAAACATTAAAACAGGGTCTCACTGCAAGTTATGGGCCGTAAGTCGTGTCCAAACACTCGTGAATCACTGAATGGATTTGACTATGGTGATCCTTGCTGCAGGTCTTTATCATTTAACGTCATAGAACTACATTTTCAGTACATTTAGAAATTCTTTGTTCTAAAAAAGCAATTTCTTGATCAAAGCTACAGAAAAGCAGGAGCTTGATCTTACCTGAAACTGAGCTTTGAACACATGCAACCAGAAGGTGAAGAAAACCAATGGTCCAGAACGCAGTTGCTGACATCATGCAAACTATAGAAAAACAAAGAATGAAGCTTTATTCTGGTGCACTGCTGTCAATGTATAAAGAGTCAATCAACCGTCTTATTCAAAAGAGGTTTGTTCTCTCTTCAAGATCCAGCTTGATCATACATTTGTGTCCATGTTGACTCTTCTTTATACACATATGCCCTTGACCGTATTCTTGTTGTGTCACTTGTTGTCTTTTCCTAGCCTCGGACTTGGCTGTGTACTGACTGTGCTGTTAGTTCTTGCTTCTCACTACACATCTGGCTCTTCCTTAACGAAGAATCCCTCATTGGCACAGTATGCACTACAGCCTGGAGGTTTATCTTGTCCTTCTCATTCAATAGGATTAGCTTCTGAAAACTGAATGCCAGGCATAGTGTACTTGACCCGTCCCTTCCAGACAGACCCCATCAGTGGTTACATGGCACATGCTTTGCTCAAACGCACTCGCTCTCTTTGCTTCCTCTGGCCCAGGGCAGAAGTTTGCACTCTGAACTGCACCGATGTCCTTCAAGCCAATGCTAACACTGGTGGGTTTCAGGCACCATCAAAAAGTGCTCACAGATGAGAAGTCTCTTGAGAGAGATTGGCTCTTGCAATCGACAATCCTTTTAATGACCTGTTCTTTCCTAGACCTGCCTATATCTTGGATCCTGATACCGCCTGTCTGATTTTGTCTTTTCTACACTTTGCTCTTGTCTTAGTATTTGAAAATGTTTAAATAAATTATTTACTTCCTAGTTCTCATGATGGAAATGTTGTTATTATTCATCTGCGATGACTTAGTTCTAAACGGGATCTTCCACACTTATGAAATAATTCTTTCAATTATTTCTCATCTTCACTGTCCCTGCTGTGGGGTGACTTCCTACAGATAGCGTTTTGTAATGATTTTTGTTAGCCCTTATGCAATTCTGTCATGCAGACGTCAAGCACCAGGTTGGCCTGCCTCTAACCAGATCAAGTAACCATTAAAGGCATGTGAGAGCCAATTTAGGCATTTGTATTTGTGGGTTCACACATCAAACCTCCTGTTAGATCAGTAGTCAGATGTTAGTCCTGACTAACTATACTGCTACACTAACTATATACACCAACTATAACTCGTGCCCTAAGGTAACTGTAACTCGCACCCTCGCCACGCGAGTGGAGGTTTCCTCTGTTTCCCTGCCCACAGAGATGCAGGCAGGGAAACAGAGAAACATTGGCTGATCGGCCCTGGGGAGGGAGGCCACACGGCCCCCTCACCCAAAATAATATATAATTAGGCCGGGCCTCAGGGGATGGGATCCCAGGGGCCGAGATTTGCCAGCAGAGGAGGGCTGCAATCCCCTCTCTTACACCTCAAAAATTCAATATTTAGGCTGGGCGCTAAGGTATGGGGTCATCCGGCCTGAGATTGGCCTGGGCAGAGGGGGGCCACGTTCCCCCTCTAACCCCCCAAAAAAGTAAATATTTAGGCCAGGCCCAAGGGTATGGGGTCCCTGAGGCTGAGATCGGCCTGGGGATGGGGGGGCTGCGTGCCCCCCCCAAAAAGAATAAATATTTAGATCACGCCCCAGGGGGGGTGGGGGATAGTTAGAGTTATCTCAAGTAACTATAACTCGTGCCCTAAGGTAACTATAACTCGCGCCCTCACCATGCACTGCTAAGTACCCCACAAATTAGGGCACTCAAGACATCTTTGATAACATCATTAAAAATATCAATATAATATTTGCAGTAAACTTTTTGATGAAATAAATGTGCATGGCGAAGGGTGCGAGTTATAGTTACCTTAGGGCACGAGTTATAGTTATTGAAAATAACCCTATCTATAACAAGTGAATTACTATGGTTGGGTCTACCTATTTATCTATGTATCTATCTATCTGCTCTTTTTAGCAAATAATAACTCTGACTGGTCCTTGCCATCTTGAGATACCTTGACTCACTTTTCACACCACCTCCTTTGATATAGGGTTGCTCACCTGGAGAGTCAAGGAGCCTTGGAAGGCCAGCACCTCAGACCTCGCATCCAGTGAAGTGTTCCTGCGACTGCAAGATTTGAAGAACCGAACATGGACCAATTTGGAGCACTTGCCTCAAATTAAGGATACTCATATTTGGGCCCATATTTATACTTTTTTGTGCCGCATTTACGTCATTTTTTTACGCAAAAGCGGCACAAACTTACAAAATACAATTCTATTTTGTACGTTTGTGCTGCATTAGCGTAACAAAATGATGCAAATACGGAACAAAAAAAGTATAATTATGGGCCTTAGAGTTTTAACATAACCCAGTCCTACATCAGAGAAGTGAGATTTTGGTCAAGCTTAGCAATTTTAAGCTCGGCCTTTTTCATAGGGAGGTATTTGTGGAAGGGCAAGATTTTGACAGACTATGGACCTGATTTAAGAAAAGTGTGACTGCATCCAGTACTTTTAATGCATGCTATGTGTAGGCGTTTAAAATGTCGCAAATAAACGGCGCAAAAAAATCTTTTAGATTGCTTAGCAGCATTTGTTTGGCCCTCCTAACGGGGGAACGCCCTGCTTGCATACATTATGCCTGGTGCAGGCATAATTTAGTGCAAGGGGTTACAAAGTGGTGCAATGCATGCATTGTACCACTTTGTAAATCTGGTGCGGTGCTTCTGGCCTCATTGGGCCCCAGTGTAAAAAAATGACACTAATGTGGTGCAAGGTGGTGCTAGGCCCTCTTACATTTGGACCCATATTTTTTCAGGGAGCGTTTTTGCAGTCTGTGTTTCACGTGGGACCAAATGTTTCCCCTAATTTGATTTTTCCTGTATATATCACAATCCTCTACTCTGCTGAAAACCATACAGATGATCAGCATGAAGGGTGAAAGAAAGTTGGAGTAATTTTGATTTTATAGATGTGAATTTTAAACACATTTGTGAGGTGTTTTGTTTACCTACAACGGTCCACATCCTTCACAGAAAGCAGTTTTCCCACAAAATAATCTAATTTACCACGCCCGAAGGCACTGCTCTGGCTCCCCATAATGCAATGAACTGACTTAAAAGTAATTTAACTGGTCTATACAGCCATTCATGGCTCACTTCCTCTCTCACTCATCAGATCGCTTGGATCCTGCCAGGCTCCGAGTGAGATCACTTCACAGAGCAATTCCCCAAAACGCTGGACTCTAGTTTATGGAACTCCTTCCAACAGAACTTGCAACGAAAAATTTACTTCCTAAAAAAACATAAAAGGTGGACAACCCTCCTGTTCACGCCTCATAGACAGGAGCATTGTCCCATTTTCCTGGATACAGTCACAAACATTTGGTTTTTTTTGGTACTGTTAGTGACAATAGATATTACATATTGTGTTTCACTCCAATTACATTCCATTGTGCTATTTTATTGCTTCATTCACTTAGGCCCATATTTATACTTTTTTAGCGCCCCATTTGCATCATTTTTTGACGTAAAAGCGGCACAAACATGCAAAATACAATTGTATTTTGTAAGTTTGCACCATTTTAGCGTCAAAAAGCAGCGCAAATGCGGGCGCTAAAAAGTATAAATATGGGCCTTAGTATATAGTTTTTGTTATCTATTTATCTATCTATCTATCTATCTATCTATCTATCTATCTATCTATCTATCTATCTATCTATCCACTGAAAAAAAACAAAAATTACAGGGACGTTGTAGTCAGGTACTGAATTTCCTCGCACAAAACCATTGTAATTCAGCATGCACCCAAACTAAAGCTGCGCACGGCCGTCGACAGAGCACAGCATGACGTTTGATGCAGTGAGTGTTTTATTTTTCACTTTTTCTCTAGATCCTCGGCTCCACCAGTGGATTGACCAGTGGATCGGACAAAAAAAAAACTAATTGGGCAATTTTTTTCCAAGGCCTCTATGTGTCCTATGGGGTCAGGAATCCTGTATCCAGACTCCTTATGTGTTTATTTGCACGCTTCTTTTCCCACCCCCAAGTCGATGCGACAAACAAAATGGCGGCCGCAACTTTTCAGTCAGGTTGCGGGAAGCCAATCAATACCTTGTTTTTCCACCGGATTAGGGATCCGGGTCTGGATCCGTATCCCTATATATCTATATTTCTTAAACTCTAATATCTCAGAAACTACTGAACTGATTCACACCAGATCAAAAAAATTTGCTTTCTACACCAAGAGCTAGCTTTCTGGCAAATTTGGGTGATAGCATTCAGTAGATCGGGCTGTAGTCATGTTCAAAATTGACATACAAGGGGAAAAAAGTGTGCTGGGAAAGTCTTTTTTCTTGGCCCCTGCTTGAGGGATCACCCCAAAACTTTCAAGACAGCAGCTGAACTGACCAAAGTATAAGTTTGGAAAATTTTGTTAAGATTGATCAGACAGCGCCAAAGTTGTTGGCAAAAAAAATGAGCCGTCTATGGAAAAAAAGGTCCTAACTATAACTACCTGGTGGTGACCTCCACTAGGTAATACTAATACATATATATATATAAAACCTAGTGGTGGTTGGCACTAGGTAGTTATAGTTAGGACCTAGTTTCTATAGAAAAAGCATTTTGTTGACTTGCCTATATCTTTAAAAATTTGATGCTCAAGCCAACTGCTGTCTGGAATTTTCACCACGACTTGCTGTGCATTCGCCGCAAATGTAAAAAAAAGCAAGCATGGGCTCCTGTGCTTGTTTTGTAAACAGCCCCCGGGTGGGCCAGGTCCTAGGGGTATTGGAAAAGGAGGGGGCGCACAGGGGCTCCTTCCAAGGCCTTAGGTTAGCCCTGGGCACCACCAACCTCCTCTGGGTTATTATGTCAAAATATGCATGGGTGCGGGGGTTCTACTTGGCTCCTCCATGCCCCGGTGACCACCACCTCCCCGAGGCAATATCTTTATAGAAAATGGGGGAAGCCTGTATGGCCTCTCTCAAAGCCCTGTTGACCGTCACCTCCCCGGGGCTAAAGATGAATTAATGTAGGGGGGCTGCGCGATACCCCCGCACCCCAGGGACCACCCCCTTCCCTGGGCAAAGTGTTTGTTTGAAACAGCAGTGGCACTTATGCCCCCCCCCAAGCCTTGGGGACTGCCACCTACCTGGGGCTAACTATGAATTAATGTGTAGGGACCTGTGCAGCCCCCGCAGATCCATGACCGCCACCTCCCCCGAGACCACCACCTCCCTGGGGCTAAGTCAATTGTTGGAGGGGGGCCACATGGCTCCCTCGAGGAGCCATAGATGGCCCTGGGGACCGCCATCCCCCAGGGCCAGCTCCTGCTATGTCCAGGTGTGCCCAGCCCCGCAACATAGCTGTTTGCTGTAATTTGCCGGGAACTTTGACAGTTCCTGTCAAGTCATAGCAAACACTGCAGTTCCAGCAAGTAAGAGCTGTCAAACAATGCCTGCTCCTGCAGGAGGAGGGGAGCTGGCTGGGACTGCAAGGGCCTTCAAGCTCCCCCCACGGTCCTCAACAGTGGTGACTGGGTGCCGTGGAGGGCACCCAGGTGACATGGTGCGGCTAAATGGATAGGGTCCCCAGAATCAAAACCAGCCATGGGTGGGGGTCAGTTTCCTGAGGATTTTTCTCATCATAGTCTCAACTGCCCTATTCTGTTATGTGGTTCAGTACTAATAAGGCCAACTAACTCTGAACTGCTGATTTGTCCTATGTGCAGCTCATGTTCTGCACTGTCCTGATCCTGCTGCCAACTGAAGACAGAAGATGGTGAATATTTGCTGATGAATCAATGCTGTCTGCTGTCCCATGAGGAGAGGTATCACTAAATGGGGTTTCTTGTTTTCCCTTTTTCAGGAGTAACTTACACCAGCATAATTTTATAATTACTTACCCTAGTTATATGTTTTCCAGTTTATTTTTGTTTATTTTATTTTAGCTTTTGCCCACACGTGTTAGCCTGTTCCCACACATGCAAGTCACAATTCTGGTTATTATTAGGAATGGCCCAGCTCTGAAACCTGAAATCTGAAATTGATTGCTAAAACTCTATTTTGATGCTTTTCTGATGTCACTATTATCTGCTTTGAAGTCTGACAATAATGTGCATATTGTGCTGTTGCTAATCTATATTGTTCTTTTGGAGTGTCTGTCAGTATTGATGTTCAGTAGATTGAATCTTATCAGACTCTTTGGTCAGCCTATGATCTTCATGTATGTTTATAATTTACTTTGTGCACCATTTCTGTGACATTGATTTTGGGATTGTAATAAAGCTTTGAACTTTTATTCAGTTTGGAGTTTTGTTTTACTGATGAATTATTCATGGTGTTTAATATTGTTGATTGGGTTTTATGTTATTGATTTGTGGTTGTTTGATCTTAACTATTGACTTTGTCATCAAGTCCAAAGGTTCAGTCGACCTCTGATGGTGAGTATTTAGGATGATATCTCATCTGTGAAAGCTCCAGCACCACCATCGGAGCGGTGAATGTAAGGGCACCCAGCCCCAGTGCCAGTGATGCTCTGCCAGAGCCTAAATTAATAAATCATGTGATCACTGCACAATAATGCCACATGCAGACCTCCTATATGGTCAGTAATTGGGAAAGATGATCAGAAGGGGTTAAATCTGTATAAAGAGATACAATAACAAAACCTATCCTTAGGCACAGTGCTGCTACATGAATTTGGGAATCAGCATGCGTGTTCCTAAACTAAGCAAATTGCAAATTGCAAAACATACCACTTATTAAAACAGGGAACCTTATTAACCCATTGGGAGCCTTTTGGGGGAACCCTGGCTCTCACTTGGAACCTGTAAGGCAAGCCTGTATTCTGTGGGGAACTTGAAGGCAATCCTGCATCTCAAGGGCGACCTAATGGGCAATTCTGCATGTCCTGGGCAATCAATAGCGAAGCCCACTATGTTTGATCTCAGGGATAACTTATAGAACACTCATATTTCCCAGGGGGACCTGTAGAGCTGTCCTGTACCCCCATTGAAAGCTTGTGGAGGAATCTTGTACCCTATGGGGGGCATATTGGGCAATCAGTTATTCTCTATTTTCTAGGGATCCAGTTTGGCAATCCTGCATCATCTACCCCATGGGGAAACCTGTGGGGTAAAGTTGTACCCAATGGGGTACTTATAGAGCAACCTGTTCTATATTTCCTGGGAAACCTGTTGAGCAATCCTGTATCATGTACCCTGTGGGAAACCAAAAAGCTATTTTGTACACCATGGGGAGCAAATAGAGCACTCATCATCATCATTATCAACCAACTTTATTTCGGTTCAAAGAACCAATAAGGTACACAGTGAAATCATTTCTTCTATATCTCACGGGGAATTTATAGGGCAATCCTGCAACACATGGGATCCTCAATAATGACATCAGTAGGTGACCCACGGTTAAACAAGCAGTGCAGCGCAAAGTAAGTCAAAATACCTGTAAAGACCATTGACCCAATGTAGTTACAAGTGAAAACTGCTGGAATGTGTAGTAACAATGAGCTAAGAACAAAACACAGCATGTAAGTGCCCTGGTGGTAGCCACTCCTAGATTCGAGCCACTTTTGCATAAGTCTGTTACAACACTAGAGGGAGCTCTGTTGCCACCTCTGCCACCGAGATGGTTTCTCAACACATACATTGTGCAAATCGGAATGTTTCAGAATGTCCCAGGACTTTGTCTGATGAAAGATGCTGTTTACTTCAAGCGCATCCGATGTACACAAACACCATTACTCGGCCTCAATGCTGTAATTATTTCTAGAAAAGCTGTCAAATGATTCTATTTAATTAGTTACCTGTTCCCCACCTGTTAGGAAATGAATGTTCCCAAGTTGGCCGGTTGGTCATCGGTTTCAATGGTCGTGATGTGGTCCTCCATGCATCAGGAGCACAGGGGTGAGACTCCTGCAGTGGTTGTACAAGAACCTCGCGCAGCGGTGTTGATAGTTCCTTCATGAGGTGGCTGAACCCACAGTGCAACAGTTGTCTTCCGTTTAAATGCCTGAGATGACCATTAAGGATTGCATTGCTGTGGTACATAGCACGCTCTCTATCTGGGTACCCTTTCGTGTAGAAGACTATCATTTAAAGGTACCATCGCTTGATAATGTCTGTTATTTTGTTGATGTTTGGCTGTGTTATGGAAGGTGTGTTTCTGCTATGTCGGCAAATATAATAACATCCAGAGCTCTACAGACCATCACAGCCGCTGTACACAGTGTTACCATTCCTTCTAAATCATAAAAAATTGACATCATACACCACTAGGTCATCACTACCGGCCCTGGTGACAACAAAGGCAGTGAATACCACATGACCTCTGATCCTAGAGTCAGTCACATATAAACAAACTTTATTGAAAATAAAGAGTGACTGTTGGATACACACACCCAGCTATCAAAAGATCAACGACTAAAGGAGGGCACGTATGCACTCAAACTATCAGTGGGTGATTCACAGAGGTTCCAAAGCAGCCCATAGAGGTTGTAAGCAGTGGCTAAGGGACGGCAATTGCTACTGCTGTGCACTCGTAAATGATGTCTCTGGTTGATTGGATCTCTTGGTAATTGCTGAAGTCAGGAGGATTCAGCCCTGATCTTTCTTCTAGGCTTGGCGCTTGTCCACCCCGCCACAGCCCTGTGATCGTTTAAGTGCCTCGGACAGAACCAAATAAATAAGGGGTTCATGTATAGTATTATAATTGCATTTAGCTAGCACTTACTACCCCCAACGAGTCCTTGAAGTGCATTTTGCTAGGCAAAACATGGCTCCAGAATCCAAGCTTAGTCGTAAACGAGAGGGTATGGTTATTGGGATTAGCTTTGTGCTCTAAAGGTGACTATTTGAAACATTTACTCCAGATTATCTGCAGTTAATTACATAAATAGAAGTTCGGTGTGATCATTAGTGGGGGATATGTGAATTCATGCAGATAGTTAATGGGATTATAGATATGCCAGAGGAGATTAGGTATTGTTAGGTTGCAGGGTGTGACTTTCAAAGACAGAGAGGCTGTGAGGTTTGAGAAAACAGGTGTGGGAACTTGAAGAAATATAATATTAGAGGTTAAGGCAGACAGGCATGCAACTTAAAGTGTGCTCTGTTCAGAAAGAGGATGCATGCAAAGGTTGGAAAGCAAGGAGAGGGTCAACCAAAAGAAAAAACAAGAGACAACTATTGGAGGTTTTAAGTCAAGGTTACTTTTTCCTGCAGGAATTTATGAATATTGAGGAGGCTTTTTGAGGTAGCATGCAATCTGAGGATGCAACATTGTGGAAAGAAATTATGTTGTTTGCATGTGAGATAGTGCTATATCTGGCACAAGGGTGATGAGAACAAGCTGTCCACTGCCAGCCTACTGCTAGACCACTGCTTCAGTAAGGACAGCTGATCAGCTCAGGGGCTTGTAGCGTAATGTAACTGCTGGACGCATACACAGCTAAATATTGACAACATTCAGACACGCTCAAAGGAACTAGAAGTCTCCCCCGTGGTTTAACATGGCACAAGAGGGAGTTAGGAAAGTATCCACAGATTGTAGAAGTGTAGTTCCTGTATTCGTGTGAGTGGAAAGTGGACACCCAACACTGAAGTGAGGAGGATGGAGTCAGGGCACCGTTAGCTATTTCATGGACATATAGCCCTCTCAAAGTAAAGAGCAATTCAGTTTCAATACAAAACTGACTGCTGGGGCTTCATTTTAAAGAACTGTAACAAACCAAACTGGCTGCAGCAGAAGCTCATTGACAAGCTGGTCAGGCAGGACGGTGTTCACATCTGAAACTGGGGGCAGTTCCTATGTCTGAGATGGAACTGTTCAGATACCAAAGACTACAAGGCCCATGTGAAGAAACTCACCAAAAAACTAACAGAGAGAACTACGCCCCTCACCTGATCAGAAAACCTAATAAGAGAGCCCTGAATAACAACAGGGAACAATTACTGTCCATTTTTTAAAGCGCCATCCAGGGCAGATTGATTTGTGTCACAACTTTCAATTAGCTGTCTAATGACCTTCAAAAAATATTAAATGAGAACTGGGGCATCTTAGTGTCAGGGGGCCTTGGGTTTAGCAAACCTATGTACTCCTTCAAAAGAGCCAGCACTTAAAAGATATACTGGTACATACACGCCCCAAATAAATCCTCCAGTCTCAGAAAATAGACAAACAAAATTCAGTTGGGATACCGCCACCAGTAGGTCATTCCCCGTGTGGCAACTGCAGTATGCACCCCTTCATTAAGAAAGTGAAGGAAGTAGATGCAGGGCTTAAAACCCCCCTGGAGCTATTGCCCTCTTACACCATTGCATAGTTGTTTTTAGATGCACCAGAGACTACTAAAATTAAAGGTGAAAAAACGGTTACCTCTAGGTACTTTTACTTTGATTTGGATCCCCTGCTTGTCCAGGAAATACCTTATCTAAGAACTCCCTCCATCGGATCCATATAGAGGGCAAGCCCACCCTGGTGGTCCCCTACCACGGTGGGGAGAGGTGGCCTATGATGGAGCATGCCACATTACATGGGTGAGGTTTCCTCTTGCAAAAGATTGGTTTTTGTCGACTACCCGTTTCCGAATCAGGACCTCTGTAAACTTAATTAGGGAAGTAGTGATTTGAAAACACTGATGAAAAAGGATTTGTACAGCCATCTAACTTTATTGTGTTTTGGCTCTATTATCTAGGGAGTATGTGCGGTGGCAAAAATTCTCCCTCTCTACTTTGTGATTAGAGACACATCAGAAACTTCCCATGCAGTCCACTTACTTCCCCCAGCACAACCCCGGAGGAAGAGATCGATGTGCCTTACCCTGGAGCTGCAGGCCACCTCCTTTCTGTTTCTCTCAGCAGTGGCTCCATAGCGTTCTGAATTCTGTCAAGCAAATTTAAAGCACTTAACTGTTCCCATTCCACCAAGCTTGACTGTCTTCAAACAAAAGCCTAGCGCAGGTTACCAGCAATCCTTTATGGGCACACTCTCTCTCTATATGCATCACCAAGTATTTTTAATGTTGATTGTAAACAAGGCCCCATGAGAG
The DNA here is from genome assembly GCF_031143425.1 of Pleurodeles waltl. Taxonomy (NCBI): domain Eukaryota; kingdom Metazoa; phylum Chordata; class Amphibia; order Caudata; family Salamandridae; genus Pleurodeles; species Pleurodeles waltl. Next base: position 558,390,160 of record NC_090446.1, on the reverse strand, counting down.
ACATTGGAAGAGTTTGGAAAATGAAGAGCTCTGTCTGCAAAATGGAGAAAAACAGCATCCTGCCAACAGTAAGAAACCTGTTCACATTCTGGCCTTACAACAAACAGGAACTAAACAGCAGCCAGGTGATAGTCATGTCACTGGAAATATGCTGCAGGAGAGGGCCAAATTATGTGACAGAGTTGAGTAAATTATGTGCCAAGGAAAGGCAAATTATGCAGCATAATGCAGCACATTTTGTAACAGTATTACTTCATTATTTCAGCATTGTTAAACTTGGTAACCCTGCCTGGGTGATGGATGTACCTCATTAGTACCATTTTAATACCTAAACATAGTAATAAATAACAAAAAGATGATCAGTCCAGCTGTGCAAACAGGCGCAACATGTCTCTGCATTTTTAGTAACTTTTGACCCGTCTGAGATAGAATTAAAATTATTTATTTTTCTTAAATTATTCATCACATGATGGGTTATGTGGCAAATGTGCAGAATTGCCAACCTTAAGAAAGATGTCACTGTGTGAGAAGGGGGGCATGGCCTTGGAGGGGTGGGGCCTTGTGCCCAGAATTACCTAGGAGCACTTCTGCACCCTCTTCCACCGAAACTTCTCCTCCTAAAATGCCCTGGGATGTTTTCACACCCCATAATAAACATCGGCTTACAAATGCCTCCAAAAACAAGCTGGAAATCCACTCTTTGCAGTGGTTTTCAGCTTGCTTTTCCTGCCACAGTGTGTTATCAGCTCCCCACTGGGTGACCGCGGGAACGGAGCTGATTTTGTGTGACACATTGGCTTGGTTGCACAATCACACATTTCTAGTTGGCTAATTGGCTTTTTTATATTGCTAGTCATTAACTTTTAAATGACTCTTTATCGGTACATTTCATGCTGTGTAGAGTAGAGCATTTCCCTATAGGTTGTTCCTGGGTCTCTACCACCATTTAAAGCATGTATTTCTAAGCCAGACCTAGAAGAGAAAACCTATTTCCAGCAACAAACATTTTAGGTCTGGCTAAACAGCACAGCTGTTGCCAGATATTCTGTGATTAAAAAAAAGAAATTTCAGGAGTACTTCAAAGAGGAACGGTTGCTCCACCCAGATAGTTAGTGATCTGAGTACGAATTTTCATTTGTCCAAAGCAGTGCGCTTCCACAGAAAGGGTGATTGACCTCCAAAAAGCAGATATTCTTTGTTTATCCAGCTGATTGAGTCAGGCTCTCTATCAAGCAAAGCCACTGTGTTTGACCTTTTGACCACACATACGCTATTGTGATGGATGGAACTTACCTTTTAATACCCCACAAATGCCAGTGCAGTTCTATTAAACAACTGTTTATAGATAATGAGACCATTATGGGTTTTGTTCTTTTCTAGTTGCCAGATGTGAAAGTTTACGTTCCATTGCAGGGCTTTATTGGTTATGGTGGCAAACCAATTCCAAGGCTATAAGCTAGATCCGTTTATTATGAAAAGATATGATAAAGTCAGTGAATCAAACATATTTGTTGTGAAAAGGATATGTTAAAATTAATAGGCATTTAAGAGTGGATTGTTATTACTCTAATAAATTCTGCAGAGAGGAATTTTTATTACATGGAATCTCACAGTTTACCATAGTTGGAAAGGGTTTTAGCATTGGTTACACCCTCTAGAAAACTTTAGGGCTCAAATGTGGACCCTTTGTTAGTATTTGTTATGCACTCTGAAGAGACCTAGGGGCTGATTTAAGAAAATGGCACTGCACCCAGTGTAGCGCTACTTTCCTTGTGCCCCCCTACCGTCACCATGTGTGCACCATATTTAAAATATGGTGCACCATGGCGCACGGTAATGGGGCAATAGCATCAGAATTCCTGATGCTATTGATGTACTCTGCAGGAGTCAACATTTTGGAGCTACTCCAGCAGAGTACATGGGGGCCCATTGTATTTAATGGTATGCCCCCTTTTAACGCCTGCTCTGAGCTGAAAAAAATGGCGCAAGAAAAGTTCTTAAATTTCCTTGCGCCATTTTTCAGGGCCCCCTAACTGGGGAAAGCCCCCCTTGCATACATTATACATGGCGCAGGCATAATGTGGCACAAGGGTACACAAAGTGGCATACTGCATGCATTACACCACTTTGTAACTATGATGTGTGTAAAAAAGCCACTTTAGCACCACCTGAGCATAAAATAAATTACTCTAAGGCCATTAGAGGCCCCTAGTATTTTGCTTTACCATCTGTAATGTTGTTTACATTTCTAATTTTGTGACTGTATGCATGATGGTTGTCTTGTTGAGAATCTTACGCTCAATACAGTAGGCCTGAATTGGGTATTGTGATAAGGCAATGATAAAGGCTACAACCTGATTGATTCACTCATAAACGTTAAGTCTGAAGTCATTGGTTTGTTATGACTAAGGCAGTAGGCTTGGCTTATTATAGTGAAAAGCTTTTTAAACCAAAATGTCTATAATGGTGGATTGTTATCAGGCTATGTTACTGTCTGTAGACCAGTATTTTGTTAAATGAAATTTCACAGATTTCCAGAGTATGCAAGGGCTTGGGTGTTTTCCATCTTCTGTGAAAACCCTGGGGATACTTTTGAGAGAGGTTGTATATTATTTTGACAACTGTAACGTTGAACATGTGTAATTTTGTATCTGTGTGCTTGGTCGTTGTTAATAAATGCTTATTTCAGTAGGTCTGTGTTGGTTATAGTCTCAAGCCAATAGTAAAACAACAAAAGAACAAGGTTAACTCGTCTTGGTCTCAGGGTTGTGATAAGGTATGTGCCAAAAAAAATTATAATTGTTTTTTTGCTGCTATTTTCAATACAATTACATTGGTCTATTAGCATATAAAAGTGATGCCTCTTCAGTGGAATCCTGACCGGAGTTGTCTTTGCTTATCAAAAAGGGTGAGGCGTTTTCCTCTTTTTGAGGTGTGCACTTACGTCACAAGGTGCTTGCTGTGCTGTACCACTGCATTTGTTAAATCATATATAGATATGAAATAAAAAGAGGAGAGGGAAATAAATCTGATAAGAAAAACGCTGTCACTCACAACTCAGTCGAACCAATGCCATAAAGCCATGCAGTAAAGTCAGTGGCTGAAGCACTCCACTTGCACCCATGATAACATTCAGCATGGAGCAATGGGTTAGCCACTTTGAGCACTGTATCTGTTTCCATGAATTAAACCATTTTTCTGATCAAGTGCACATCCACCTGAAAATACGTGCCCTGCAGTGCCAATACTGATGTCCAGACCTCCAGTTTTCCATTTTTTCATCTCTTTTCTTTCGCTTGCATCTGTTTGTCTTCATTATTTTTAGAGCACACTCGTGCAGTGCCACCAGGCTGCTCACTTACCATTCATTTTATCTGCAGAGCTCGGCATTCCGCGAGGCCACTACCTCTAGACCAGTTAATTGCCATGGAATGATACTGTCCATAGCTTCACTGTTTTATGATTCCAAGATGGCCAACAAATTGTTTCTGAATGTAGCAGCCATGCTTGAACTTGAAAACAACATTAAACCAGTACAATAGCCTTGCAGGACGGCTACCTACTGCTACATTTACATGTTTTTGCCATTGCCAGTCCTGTCACGTTTCCCAGATATGTGCATGAATAGCTGATCCACTCCAAGTTTTCCTTTGAGTTCTCAGAATTGCAATCTTGTTTATTCCATTAGAAAATAAGAACTGCACATCCCAGGCTTAAAGACAAAAACCTACACTGGAGCAGCTCATCAGAGATGGACTTGCAAATTTTGGCAGCTTTGTGTTGCTAGCATATGCCTGTCGTGTTTAAGTTGCAGCATGTTCACTTTTTAGGGTCAAGCGCAACGCGCTATGTCCCTGGTGTAATCTCTCTATGGGCTTTTAGCCACACCCATGAGTTTGGCTGGTTTGAGGGCTTGCCTTATACAATTCACTTCATTTCATTAGTGAAAGGCATGCATACGTCATGTCTTTTCCGGTGTTTAGCCCTCCTCGAGCGCACCGGCAACTACTGAAAACATACGAGGCTCCATGTTTTCCATATGGTTTCTGGACTACTTTTTCTCTTTATTTCGCAGGCAGCGCGATCTCGCTGAGCAGTAGTCGAGCGCTTTGCATGACATTGACCTTGTTACATGGCTAATTGCACTTTTGCCGGTACATGGATAATTGGACTTTTACCAATACGTTTCCTTGCATGCGAACTTCTGTTTCCTTTTATGTGTCTCTGTCACACTTCATTGTGGCCATGGGCTTGCTTATGTGAAACTGTTTTACTTTTCAGTTTATGTGGCAAGAAAAGTCCGGTTAGGAGTTTAAAACGCGAATAACTCTAACTCGAGCAAACGCGAGACCCGTTGCATTGCAAATTCTTGTACTACTTGTATTGTTTTCATTTATTTTATATATGTTTTTGAGTTTGTATATGAGTGTATTGTGGGTGTGTAAGTGGATGAATGCAAGAATGTCAGTAGAGAGTGAAGGGAAACATGAGTACTATGATCAGAGGCGACTGATGTTCATGGGCAAAAGGGGCATTGCCCTGCTACCCTCAATGGAGAGGGAAGAACAGGGAAAATAAACACCAAGCAGCTGAAAAGAAATGACTGCTCTTAGGCGGTGTGTTGAATCTCCAACGTGAACTCTAGTGACCCTTGCAGATAATAAACTTGGGAGGGTGAGTGAGTGAAAAGAAGGAAAGGTGGATGGATGGATGAAATGGTAGATGTATACATCCATCGATGAATGAGTGAAAGGACTGATGCAAGAATGGAAGAGAGAAAGGGAGAGGGGTGTTTGAGTGAAAGGGAGCGGTGATGGATGGATGAGAGAGAGAAAGGAAGGATGGAGGAATGAGTGAAAGGATGGATGAGTGGAAGTGTAAATGGATGGATTGAAAGTATGGATAGATGAGCAAAAGGATGAATGAGCAAAAGGATGATTGAATGAAAGGATGTATAAAGATAAATGTGTAAAACAATGAATGGGTGAGTGAAAGGCAGAGTAGATGGATGTCTGGATGGAAGGGTGGCTGGATGGATGAGTAAAAAGGTGAAGCGATGGATGGATAGATGGATGAGTGGGTGAAAGGATGGATGGCTGAGTGAAAGGGTAAACAGAGGGATGTATGAGTGGATGAATGGATGAATGGATGGATGAATAGATGGCTGGAAGGGTGATTGGGCGGAGGAGTGAAATAATGGATCGATGGATGATAAGAGAAAGGATGGATGGAAGAATGAGTGAAAGGATGGATGGATGAGTGGAAGTGTAAATAGATGGATGGAGTAAAAATATGGATAGATGAGTGAAAGGATGAATCTGAGGAAAGATGAGTAAAACAAAGGATGGATGAGTGAAAGGCAGGGTAGATGGATGGATGAGTGCAAGGGTGAATTGATGGATGGATGGATGCAGGAGTGAAATGATGGATAGCTGAGTGAAAGGATAAATGAGAGCTGTATGAGTGTAAGGAAGGATGGGGTAAAGTGAGGATGGATGGATGTAAGGATAGATGGCTGAGTGAAAGGGTGGATAGATGGATGATCCAAAGGGAGGATGATGGATACATGGAGCAAAAAGGGTGCATGGATGACCAAAAGGATGGATGGATGATTGAAAGGATGGATGAATGGATGGATGAAAGGGGTGGATAAGAAAAAGGATGGATAGGTTTGATGGATAGGTGTCCCTGGACCAGTGGCAGCTCGCCTTTATGGGCTCTACAGCTACACTACACCATCCTTGTTTTGTGGCCCAATTTTTTTGTGTCAAGAGTGAATAATTATTCACTCTTGGTGTAACAAAAATAAAATGCAAACCCGCTTTGGATCCAGCAACAAACTGAGGCAGCTAGTGACACTGTTTGACTGCTGACACAGGTGCATGAAGGTGCCGCTATTCCAGCACTGTGAGCATGTCTGTGTGACTATGTGCGTGAGTTTAAGTGAGAGACAGTGAAGGAGTGAGTGAGAGTGAGTAAGAATGAGTAACAGTAAGGACGAGTATCTGTAATAATGAATGTGAGTGAGAGAGACTGACAGTGAGCGTGACTGAGTGTTACTGTGTGAGAGACACAGTAAGACTGAGTAATTCAGAATGAGTGATAATAAGTGGGACTGAGTGAGACAGAGTGAGTGAGAGCAGAATTAATGAGATTGTGTGAATTAGTGAGACTGAGTGAGTCAAAGTGAGACAGTAAACTTAGTTCAAGAAAGTGTGAGAGAACCCTTCAAGAAAAAGCTCTTTGGAATTTGCGCCAAGGACTACGCCCCATCACTTTTAAAGGTCACCAGATGCCGCTGGGTAAGATGAGTGACAGAGTATGATGACTTAGTGAATGTCTAAACCCGTAACTGTACAGGGAAGCACATTTATTTAAAAGCTATACCTGTATGGGAACGCATTGGAAAACCCAAATAGAAGAAACGCAGGCACTCTTGCACCATGCTGCAAGGGTGCCTGCATTGCAAGGAATGATTGTTTATGGGAGGAAGGTGTCCCTTCCTGCACATAAACAATCAGTAATGGCGATTTGCTAGTCCTGTGTGTGCTGCACAGTGCAGCACACATAGGAGTAACAAATCATCATTATTTAATGAATTAATGAAGGGACACCTTCCTGCACATAAACAATCATTAATGGTGTTTTGCTCTTCCAGGTTGCAGCGCACACAGGAAATGCATAAACAAAGAGAAATAAAAAAAAATCTCCTCATTGTGCCATGCAAACACCACCCCTGGGGTGGTGTCAGTTTTTGGTACTGCCTCAGGTTTATTAAGCCTCGGCACAGTGGAACGCCCACAGCAACACCCATTTCATGCCCCTGTCACGCAAAGTGATGTGTGTAGAGGGGCCGTATTTACAAAGTGTCCTTAAGTCACACAAATTGGCTTAGTGCAGCTTTGTAAATATGACGTTCCGGTGGTGCAATGCCCTTTTAAATGAAGGCCAAAGGTCATTATGGCCTGTGGCACGTGTAATACAGCAGATGAGATGCCTGTCACATTTTGACGAATCATTCCTTCCACCAAACTCTAAATAAGACCCATACATTGATTTGTCACAGTTCAATTTTATATGTTTTTGCTCTCAAAAAGACAGAGAGAAACAGTGCAACGTAAATGTACTAAAAGGACCTTTAAAGACTACTGCTCAATGAAGTGAGAACTGCTGGGCTGAGTGCTTAGGTTGTGCTAAGAACAAAATATAACATCTTTAACCCCCAGGTCCCCCAAGCCCTTGTCACATTCATCACTAATTGGAGCTAACTATCTCCACGACAGAAAAAAAGAACATGAGGAATGCTGGAATACCCCCTTCCCAGCCCCTCCCTCTGGTAGTACATAAGCTGTACTCACCTAGCATTTCTCCTGTTCTTTTTTCTGTCATCCGACAGACTATGGATGTAAAGATGTCGTCCCTGCTGGGCTTGGACGGCGGTTGTTCGGGGTACGCTACCCTCCGTTCTGCTGGGCTTACTGGGGGTGCGCCATTGTTTGCTTCTCAGGGGCCACTGTGCAGGCCCTTCATTCCTGTTGTCCTGGCTCCCTGGTGCGGTGCTGCCTCATCCTACTGGAGCTCATCTTCCTGGATGTTTTCGTCAGGTTGATGGGCCCTCCAATTGTGGGCTGAGGGTCTGGTTCCTGTTGTTGGCGGTCAGCTTTTCTCATCTCCTGGCCAGCTGGGAGGTGTATGGTGAGAGCCGGATGCATGGTGCTTGCCTGACTTCCTGCTCGTGACACGGGTGTTACGGAACATGCGCGGGAACTGCGCTTTCCGGCTTGGCAGCTGACGGTTCCTGGGGTGAGTACCGCTTGGCGGTGTCTCTGTTTTTTTGCAGGGGCTCGCATTTTTCCACATCAATGTCCCCAGAAGCGTCTTGCTCATGCTCGCAGACCCTCCAGTTGCGGGGTTGGGTCTGTGATGTGTGTCTGACAGTGTTTATTTTCTTTTTCTGCAGGTTGCGGGTCTTCTCATGAGGTGTTTCTTTTAGTTGTTTTCTGGCTCCTGCCTTATGCGGTTTGGCCAGCCCATCTCCATCCAGCAGTGGTGGCTGGCGTCAGCTGGTGCTCCCGCGGCCGCCAGGTCCTCCCTGGCATACTCCGGGCAATGTCTTCCTCGCAGCGGGCTTCTCCTCCTGTGTTTTTGATCTTTGGGCTCATGTGTGGGAAATGCTGTTGTTGCCATCCCCTCTGAGGTTTCCAGTCCAGGAGCATTTGCTGGTGGGACGGAGGTCACCCTGGTCTGGTCTGAAGGTGCTCCTTCCTGTGTCTTTCTATCCACAGTTCATGTGGTCACTCCCTTCCTTTTGGCCCTTGCCACAGCTCTGGCTGCTCGGCCCCCTGCGCACAGGTGGCATTCCGTTCGGCACTGTCAACTTTGGTGCTGTGGAGTCTGTTGGCTCTCTTTTTGTTGGGATTCCTGTGGTGTTTTGTTTGGTATCCCTTCTTGAAGTGTTGTGTTCACTCTGTCTGGTTTTCAGAAGGCCGGTTTTGCCTGCTTGGGTATACTCCAATTAGTGATGAATGAAAAGAGGACTAGAGGGACCTGGTGGTAATGCTCTATTACTTACCGGTAATCTTCATTACTCCTGGTCCTGTTGTCCTCATCCCATTCATCACACCCCTCACATACTCCCGTGCCGCAGGCCTTATGTTGGGGCTTGGTAGTGCAGGAGGAATGCTGGGTGAGTACAGCTCATGTACTACCAAAAGGAGGGGCTGGGGAGGGGATATCCCAGCATTTCTCATGTTCTTTTCTGTTGTGGATATAGTTATCTCCAATTAGTGATAAATGGGACAACAGGACAAAGAGTAATGAAGTTTACTGGTAAGTAATAATCCTTGCGATAATCTGCCAAGATTTGTCACTTTTACAAAAGCCTATTGAGCTAATGAAGGGAAGATGTGGTGTCATGTATACCCCTGACGTGGTTTCTCAACACCTAAATTGTGCAAATTGTAATGTTTCGAAATATACCAGTGGTTTTTGTTGTGATCATAGTTGCTGTTTGCCACCAGCACATTCTATGCACACAAAGTGCAGTGAAGACTTAGAAGTCTTTCAATATTTCAAAGTGCACTAGTACATTCAGATACAGAATCTGGTCTCTTCTTTTCATCTCAAACCCAGGCTTTCTGCAAGATTTTGTGCAATATCTTATTTCATCCATGACGTTTAGCAAAGCAGTAGATCGAAAGACCTTGCCTAATCGAACTTCAGTTCGATCTTCATTCAGTACTGTTCAGGCATGAAGGGCACTGGGCCTGATGCAGGGCAGAAGGGAGGCAGTGCAATGAGGCAAACCCACCCTTTGCAAATGATTAATTAATCCTTTCTTTCAGCAAGGGTGTCGCGATATTGGGGTGCACACAGCTTGCCTCATTAATGAGGCAGGAATCAGACGTGCTTCTTATTTCAGTGGTTCCACTCTGCCTGTCCTCAGTCGTCAGTAACCAATCCATACTTTGCAAGCACTGCTGCGACCCTAAAGCATCTGTGCGATGAGTTTTAAAGAGGGGTAACGTTCCTTTGGGTCGCTTGATTGTGAGGCTGTCAAGTGCTCACATTGTGTAAACACGCGTTTTAAAGGGGTATCGTTCATTATGAATAGGCGCTTTGTGTTTGCGACGTCCGCTGCGCTTTCTTGGCGGATGCAAAGAAGTTTTGTCAATCTGGCTCCCTGTGTTGCACCAGGGCAGGACTGGCCGAAGCAGGCATCGGGAGTTTCCCCAGGAGACTGGAAAGGCGGGGGCCGGTTTCGTTCCTGGGGGGGGGGGGAGTTTTGCAGCTATGCCGCAATATCGATCTCCAGTAACAAAAGCAGCAGTGCTTTACACTTGCTGCACCCCCCAACCAACTCAGGGGCTGGTCCGACAACATTTCCAGGGCTGCTTTGGGTTCCCGTCTGGCCCTGTGTTGCACAGAAGCTCTGCATGGGAGCAGCACATTCTTATGACTGCATCTCTTGGACCAGTGGTTTTAGGATCCAGATAAGAAATGTCGCCTTGCCTTTGCTTTTCTTGAACACTGTAACTAACTTCTACAGCTGCTGGCTAAGGGTGGAAGATTGATATACTTCACTACCCAGTGGCTGAATTGAAAATCATACCTTCTGATCTGGGTCAGACTTCAAATCAAATCAAATCATTAGCATTTATAAAGCGCGCTACTCACCCGTGCGGGTCTCAAGGCGCTAGGGACAAAGGGGGTGGTTATCGCTGCTCGAACAGCCAGGTCTTTAGGAGTCTCCGGAAAGCGGAGTGGTCCTGGGTGGTCCTGAGGCTGGTGGGGAGGGAGTTCCAGGTCTTGGCCGCCAGGAAGGAGAAAGATCTCCCACCCGCCGTGGAGCGTCGGATGCGAGGGACGGCGGCGAGTGCGAGGCCAGAGGAGCGGAGGGGGCGGGTGGGGACGTAGAAGTTGAGCCGTCTGTTGAGGTATTCCGGTCCCTTGTCGTGGAGGGCTTTGTGTGCGTGGGTGAGAAGTCGGAAGGTGATCCTTTTGCTGACTGGGAGCCAATGCAGGTGTCTCAGGTGTGCGGAGATGTGGCTGTTGCGGGGTACGTCGAGGATGAGGCGGGCTGAGGCGTTTTTGAATGCGTTGCAGGCGATTTTGGAGTTTGGCGGTGGTCCCAGCGTAGAGGGTGTTGCCGTAGTCCAGGCGGCTCGTGACGAGGGCGTGGGTCACGGTTTTTCTGGTGTCGGCGGGGATCCAGCGGAAGATCTTGCGGAGCATGCGGAGGGTGAGGAAGCAGGCGGAGGACACGGCGTTGACTTGCTTGGTCATGGTGAGAAGGGGGTCCAAGATGAAGCCGAGGTTGCGGGCGTGGTCTGCGGGGGTCGGTGCGGTGCCGAGGGCCGTGGGCCACCAGGAGTCGTCCCAGGCGGACGGGGTGTTGCCGAGGATGAGGACTTCAGTTTTTTCAGAGTTCAGCTTTAGGCGGCTGAGCCTCATCCAATCTGCGACGTCCTTCATACCCTCTTGTAGGTTGGTCTTGGCGCTGGCGGGGTCCTTGGTGAGGGAGAGTATAAGTTGGGTGTCGTCGGCGTAGGCGGTGATGATGATGTCGTGCTTGCGTACGATGTTAGCGAGGGGGCTCATGTAGACATTGAAGAGTGTCGGGCTGAGTGATGAGCCTTGAGGTACGCCGCAGATGATCTCAGTGGGTTCTGAGCGAAACGGAGGGAGGTAGACTCTTTGGGAGCGGTTTACGAGGAAGGAGGCGATCCAGTCCAGGGCCTGGTCTTGGATCCCGGTGAAGCGGAGGCGGGTGATTAGGGTACGGTGACAGACGGTGTCAAAGGCAGCCGAGAGGTCGAGGAGAATGAGGGCGACTGTTTCACCGTTGTCCATCAGGATTCTGATGTCGTCTGTGACTGAGATGAGGGCGGTTTCAGTGCTGTGGTTGGTTCGGAATCCGGTCTGTGAGGGGTCGAGCAGGTTGTTGTCTTCCAGGAAGGTGGTCAGCTGTTTGTTGACGGTCTTCTCTATTACTTTGGCTGGGAAAGGCAGAAGGGAGATGGGGCGGAAGTTTTTCAGGTCGCTCGGGTCAGCCGTAGGTTTCTTTAGTAGGGCGTTGACTTCGGCGTGTTTCCAGCATTCGGGTAAGGTAGCAGAAGAAAAAGAAGAGTTGATGACGGTCTGGAGGTGCGGGGCGATGATGTTGTCGGCTTTGTTAAAGGTGAAGTGCGGGCAGGGGTCCGAAGGGGAGCCGGAGTGGATAGAGTTCATGATGGATTTGGTTTCTTCTGTGCTGATGTGGGTCCAGTTGTTGAGGGTGATGGTCGGGGATGTGGGTTCGGTGGTGTTAGGTTGGGTCTGGTGTCCGAAGCTGTCGTGGAGGTCGCTGATCTTGCGATGGAAGAAAGTGGCGAGGGATTCGCATAGATCCTGTGAGGGCGTGACGGCGTTGGCGTTGGCGCTGGGGTTGGAGAACTCCTTGACGATGCTGAAGAGTTCTCTGCTGTTGTGGCTGTTTTTGTCCAGTCTGTCGGTGAAAAAATTCCTTTTGGGAGTGCGGATCAGGTGGTGGTGTTTGCGGGTAGCGTTCTTGAGGGCGGTCATGTTGTCAGTGGTGCGGTCCTTGCGCCAGGCTTTCTCAAGTGCGCGACAAGTTTTCTTTGATTCTTTGAGGGTGTCAGAGAACCAGAGGGGTTTCTTGGTGTTGTTCTGTCGCTGCGAGCGTTTGAGGGGAGCAAGGTTGTCTGCGCAGTTGGAGATCCAGTTTGTGAGGTTGAGGGCTGCGACGTTGGGGTCGGTGGTGAGGGTGGGTTGGTTGGCGGCGAGTGCGGCAAAGAGTTGCTCTTCAGGGATCTTGTTCCACTGTCGGCGAGGGATGGGTTGAGTGCGGAGGTGGCGGGTCTCGCGTCGGAATGTGAAGTGGACGCAGCTGTGGTCGGTCCAATGAAGGGCGGAGGCGTGGCTGAAGAAGACGTGTTTGCTGGCGGAGAAGATAGGGTCGAGTGTGTGTCCGGCGATGTGGGTGGCAGTGTTCACCAGTTGTTTGAGGCCGAGGTTGGCGAGGTTGTCGAGCAGGGTGGTGGTGTTGGGGTCGTTGTTTTGTTCCAGATGGAAGTTGAGGTCGCCTAGGAGGATGTAGTCCGGTGAGGCGAGGGCGTGCGGGGAGATGAAGTCGGCGATGGTGTCGCTGAAAGGGGCGCGAGGTCCGGGAGGACGGTAGACGAGGGATCCTCTGAGGGTGGTCCTCGGGTCGGTGCGAATCTGAAAATGCAGGTGTTCAGCGGCAAGAGGGGAGTCTTCAGTGGAGGTGGTGACGCTGATGGAGTCTTTGAAGACGATGGCGATGCCTCCTCCTACTTGGTTGGTGCGGTATTTCCTGGAGATCTTGTAGCCTTCGAGGATGGCGGTGGCGATGTCTGGAGCAGAGGAGGCGTTCATCCAGGTCTCCGTGATGAAGGCGACGTCCGGTGCTGTGGAGTCTAGGAGGTCCCAGAGTTCAACGGCGTGTTTGTGAACGGAGCGAGCGTTGACTAGGATGCACTTGAGGTGGTTGATGGCGCGTGGGCTTGTGGTCGTAGTTGTTGCGTGGTGGAAGATGCGTTTGCAGGAGTTGCAGGCGAAGGGTCCATGGGTGCGTTTGGGGTGAGCTTGGAAGCAGGTGTTGGAGCGTCCTGGGTTGAGGGCATGGAGGGTGGTGGGGTCATAGCGGATCATCGGGGCTTGGGAGCGCTGGGGACCAGGGGTCATGGCGCTGGGCGCGGGCCAGGCGCGGACGGGCGCAGATGGGCTTGCCTCTGGCGCGCCAGCGGCGCACCTGCTGCACGCGCCCGCTGCGCGGTTGTGCAGCGGCCGCCATATGAGGTAGGAGGGGGGGGGAGGGGTCAGCTGGGGGCGAATGGGAGCTGGGGGGCGGGGGCGTGCAGGAGGTCGCGGTGGGAAAGCGCGAGGGAGGGGGGGACAGGTAGAGTGAGAAGAGCTGGGGGAGGGGGGTTTAAGGGTGGAGGGGGGAGAGTGTTAGGAGGTTTAGGAGATTAGGGAGAAAGATAGGTGTAGGGTTGTGAAGATAGGGGAGGGGGGGTTGTAGAGGTGGGTGAGGGTGAGAGGTAGAGTGAGGGGATAGGAAGATAGGTAATAGAGGGGGTGGTGGGAGGGGGGGAGAGATAGAGAAATAGGTAGAGAGAAAAGGTAGATAGAGAAATCGATAGATAGGGAAAAAGATAGAGAGATAGGAAGATAGGAAGATAGGAGGAGGTGGAGAGTGAGGGAGTTGGATAGTGGGATAGAGAGATGGAGAGATAGGTAGATAGGAGGAGTGAGGGAGGTAGAAAGTGAACGGGTTAGATAGGGGAGATAGAGGGGGGGATGCGAGTGGGGGAGGGGGATGAGGCAGGAGCAGGAGGGCAGGCGCGGGGAGAAGAGGACGGAGGAGGCAGAAGAGCCGAAGGCAGAAGACAAGAAGACAAGAAGAAAAGAAGAACAGAAGAAAAGAAGAACAGAAGAAAAGAAGAGCAGAAGACCGGAAGGACTGAAAACCGGAAGAGCAGAAGACACACAGAAGAACACAGAAGAACACAGAAGAACAGAGAGGAGTACAGAAGAACAGAGAAGAATACAGAAGAACAGAGAAGAATACAGAAGAACACAGAGGAAGACAGAAGAAGACAGAGGAAGACAGAAGAACAGAGAAGAATACAGAAGAACACAGAGGGAGACAGAAGAACACCGAGGAAGACAGAAAAACACAGAGGAAGACAGAAAAACACAGAGGAAGACAGAAAAAGACAGAGGAACACAGAAGAAGACAGAGGAACACGGAGGGAGATACAAAAAACGAAGAAACAGGGTGCAGAATACCACAGCAGAAGATGAGGAAGAAGAGAAGAGGAGAGAAGACGGGGAGAAGAGGAGTACAGAAGAAGAATACAGACGAGGAGCGAGGAGGAAGAACAGAGAAGAAGGAAAGAGGAAAAGAAGCAGGAGCAGGAGAGAGGGTGAGTAGCGCGGGGCAGAACGAGGGGCTGGGAGGTGGGGGGTACTTAATGTGGGGAGGGTCTCAGGAACTCAGGAACCTGGAGGAGCTGCAGCGGCAGGGGGAGCGACCTACCCTTGGGTCAAGGGTCGCTACCACTGTCGCGCAGCGGCCGCCATATGAGGTAGGAGGGGGGAGGGGTCAGCTGGGGGTGAATGGGAGCTGGGGGGCGGGGGCGTGCAGGAGGTCGCGGCGGGAAAGCGCGAGGGAGGGGGGGGGGACAGGTAGAGTGAGAAGAGCTGGGGGAGGGGGGTTTAAGGGTGGAGGGGGGGAGAGTGTTAGGAGGTTTAGGAGATTAGGGAGAAAGATAGGTGTAGGGTTGTGAAGATAGGGGAGGGGGGGTTGTAGAGGTGGGTGAGGGTGAGAGGTAGAGTGAGGGTATAGGAAGATAGGTAATAGAGGGGGTGGCGGGAGGGGGGGAGAGATAGAGAAATAGGTAGAGAGAAAAGGTAGATAGAGAAATCGATAGATAGGGAAAAAGATAGAGAGATAGAGAGATAGGAAGATAGGAAGATAGGAGGAGGTGGAGAGTGAGGGAGTTGGATAGTGGGATAGAGAGATGGAGAGATAGGTAGATAGGAGGAGTGAGGGAGGTAGAAAGTGAACGGGTTAGATAGGGGAGATAGAGGGGGGGATGCGAGTGGGGGAGGGGGATGAGGCAGGAGCAGGAGGGCAGGCGCGGGGAGAAGAGGACGGAGGAGGCAGAAGAGCCGAAGGCAGAAGACAAGAAGAAAAGAAGAACAGAAGAAAAGAAGAACAGAAGAGCAGAAGACCGGAAGGACTGAAGACCGGAAGAGCAGAAGACCGGAAGAGCAGAAGACACACAGAAGAACACAGAAGAACACAGAGGAAGACAGAAGAAGACAGAAGAAGACAGAGGAACAGAGAAGAATACAGAAGAACATAGAGGGAGACAGAAGAACACCGAGGAAGACAGAAAAACACAGAGGAAGACAGAAAAACACCGAGGAAGACAGAAAAACACAGAGGAAGACAGAAGAACACAGAGGAAGACAGAAGAAGACAGAGGAACACAGAAGAACACAGAAGAACACGGAGGGAGATACAAAAAACGAAGAAACAGGGTGCAGAATACCACAGCAGAAGATGAGGAAGAAGAGAAGAGAAGAGGAGAGAAGACGGGGAGAAGAGGAGTACAGAAGAAGAATACAGACGAGGAGCGAGGAGGAAGAACAGAGAAGAAGGAAAGAGGAAAAGAAGCAGGAGAGAGGGTGAGTAGCGCGGGGCAGAACAAGGGGCTGGGAGGTGGGGGGTACTTACTGTGGGGTGGGTCTCAGGAACTCAGGAACCTGGAGGAGCTGCAGCGGCAGGGGGAGCGACCTACCCTTGGGACAGTAAACATGCCAAGGAAACAAAATAAAAATGGCCCCTTTTTGCGAATCAGATAGCTAAAAAAAAGTGACCCACATTAATAAACCAGGGCAGTTTTGAACTTGTAAAGACACGCTGTATAGGTATTTAGCAACGTATGGGGGTCTATGCATTTGTGCTTGCTGCATGACAATGTTTGTGTAATATCAAAATCAATAGTAACAAGCATTTGCAATGCAATGGGTCTTGTATTTGCTTGAGCTAGAGATATTGGCGTTGCAAATTCATACTGGACTTTTCTTGCCACATAAATTGGTCAACCCTGCTTCATAATTTGGTCTTTTCCTGCCACATATTTCCAGTGGCCCTGCATATTTCTAAAGTACTTTAATTTACCTTCTTCCTCTATCTCCAGCCAAAAATAAAAACGTAGCCATTTAGCATCCTAATTTAAATCTGACATGCTAATTCCAATAGAATACCACTTTCACCACCCCACTATCAGTTGCTGGCTGACACACAATTCCCAAGACAGCCACGGGGGAGCAACAGGAGAAATAAACTAGAAGGGTCGCCCAAACATATCAAGAGTGTTCAAACAGTCATAGTGTAATAAGGATGTTAAATTGGCCTGAATCATGGCCATAATTGCAATAAGGAGAGATTAATAAAACATTTATAATTAACATATAAACCCAATAAAAGCCTTTATCAGAAATACATGTTTGGCATTAGACTATAATGCTCAGAAGAGCCCCTAAAAAACATGGGGCTGATTTAAGAGACCCAAGCGACTCCTTGCACCAATTAGTGTCATTTTTTTATGCT
This sequence comes from Pleurodeles waltl, assembly GCF_031143425.1. Lineage (NCBI taxonomy): Eukaryota > Metazoa > Chordata > Amphibia > Caudata > Salamandridae > Pleurodeles > Pleurodeles waltl. Next base: position 558,373,512 of record NC_090446.1, on the reverse strand, counting down.
AATGTGGCCCAACAAGGCCAAAATTGCTGTGCCAAATTTACAAAGTGGCACAATGCATGCACTGCGCCACTTTGTGACCCTTTGCGCGTCATTATGCCTGTGCCAGGCATAATGTATGCAAAGGGGGCATTCCCGTTAGGTGGGGCCCAAAAAATGGTGCAAAGAAATCTAAGAGAGCAGGCATTAAAAGGTGGCACACCATTGTTTACAATGGGCCTCAATGAGCTTTGCAGGATAGATTTTGACACTTATCCTGAAAAGCTCCGAACTAGCGCCAACATTTTTGACACTAGTTCCCTAACAGCCGCAATGGTGCGCCGTATCTTACATACAGAGCACAAATGGTGGCGTTATGGGTACGCTAAGGGGAACTTAAATCTGGCCCATGGTCATGTTACCATATAGTTAGCCCCTGAAGAGCACACCCACCCTATACCACCCTAGACGTCTCATTCTATCCTCTATCTCCAGTCTGACTCATCCCAAACCTCAGTCTACTACTATGATATCCGATACAACCCTTACTAGACCTTTCTCCCCTCTATCCCTCCTGGCTCACCCCAAACCCCATTTTACTATGATCTCCCAAAAACCCTACTAAATTCTCCCTAATTTTTCTCTTCTTTGACTCATCCCAAACCTAATTTTACTACTATGATCTCCCTAATTCCTTTCTACAGACTCTTCCCTCCTCCATCTCTCCTTTTATTTATCCCAAACCTCATCTTACTTCTATATTCTCCCAATTAACACTTTCCAGATTCTTCCCACATCTATCCCTCCATTATTCTAATCAATCCAACTAACAGACTCATATGTCCACCACTCAAATTAATACGTATTTCCCTGTGATAATCCACTACTAATCCTTTTGGGTTCCACAGTAGTATGCTACTCGCCAAAAAGTGATTCAACGCCTCGTCAGAGGTAGTAAGTACTATATAAATACAATCACAATACAATAACAGCACGATAAGAAAATGACTGATAGTACTGCAGTACAAACATATATTTAGCCCCTAAAGGGCATACAGCATTACAATTTTCCAAAGATAGCAAGCCTACTGCAATGATATTGCAAACAAGCCCCTTAAAACACAACTACTCTCAGCTGTAAAATGAAAGTTACAGATATTAGAGAGATTAAAAAGACACTGAATGAAGGGAGCGGTTATTATGTTGGGGTCCTCACTAACCTAATGTGGGGCCGCAGAGATGATCTAGACAGAAATAGCAAGTTATGGTGAACATTTGAAGGTGGTCCCATTATCCTTGGACCACCACAGGCTGAGTTATGAGCAAAACTGTTTTGTAAAAGAATGCCCTGCAAAGCATTATGAAATGACCGAGAGCAGCAAATATTGTAGTATGTTGACTGTAATGCTCAGAACAGCCCCCAGAGGACAGCACAATAAAAGTATAACTTGTAAGAAACATGGTCATGTAATCATATAATTAGCCCCTTGAGGGCATAACCACATAAAAACAGAATAGCACAGAGTGTAGTACCTTACACATTTGCAGGCCCAGCAGGCCTACTGCAACACTAAGGCCCTTAGAAAACAATGTACTCCGAACTATAAAACATAACTTCAAGCCATTAGAGAGCTTAAAAAGGAACTGAATGATGGGAGGGGTTGGGGACCCAGAGATGACCTAGCAGAAAGAGTGTGTCATGCTGAACGTTTTGGTGGTGGTCCCATTGTCGTAGGACAACCACAGGCTGAGAAATGGGCAAACATGTTTAGAAAAGGAATGCCTGCAAAGCATTAAGAGGTGACTTTTCCAGAGTGCAGTGAATATTGTAGTATCGGCTCTCCTGCTGTGCCGGGTGAGCCCCGCTGCAGATATCTCTGTGTTTTAGTAAAGCATTTTTCAATTATAAGTGTTTTTGAGAAAGCTATGGAGCATGAAGTGGAGAGCCAAAAGAAAAGACTGATTAGATAACAGTGTGAATAATGTGACCAGCGCTCCAATACCGCCGATGAAGTTTGCTCTGTTGGCGCTGTGAGAGCTGTGATCGCTGTGAGGGCCATGGCTGCCATGGAGCATGAAGGGAAGTGACAAAAGAAAAAAAAATTGTTCACCAACACTGAAGCATATCGGCAATCGTGCAATTATCCATGTATCCATGTAACAGGGTTAGTCTGCAAGGTGGTAACAAAACTGCCCCAAGGCAGGACAAACATAAAGAAATTACCAATGACATCAAGGGATTTTTAAAAGGCAAGCCCATGAAGTAGTGAAAGTGATGGGTGTGAGGTGGGAGTGGTTAAAACCCCATAAAATACTTACAAGAGGTGAAAGCGCTTGCATGCTGGAACTAAAAAGCGGACCACCAGACCATAAAGCAGGCCCACAAACAGCCAACAAATGACCCACACTGACGTGTCAGGCCAGCCCTTCTGGCACTGCCTGATTGTCCAATACCAGACCCACCCTGCTTCTGATTTAACCAGTGGCATAACAAAACTGGAGGGGGCCAGTGCAAAGAACATTAAGGGGGCACCCTTGCAGACTCACTCAGGACAGATGCTGTGCTGAGGGGGTCCCCTGGAACTCGGCGTCCACCTGCACTGTGGGTGCTGCAGGCACCTTTGTTACTTCACTGGATTTAACTGGAATCACATGCTCCCCCCACCAAGCAATCACTGATTTAAAACAACTTTTCAAAGTTGGTGCACTGGTCGGTGGTTCCAGTGGTCGTGAGATACAGCCTGGTGTCATGTGTATATGACTGGCAAGCGAGACTTTACATTCATTACTCTAAACAGGACCTAACGTCCCTCTTTGGTTCTGTCCTAAGTATGTAAACTTCCTCACACTGTTGCTGGGAATACAGTACATAGCTCAGGTGAGAGATTAGGTCAGAATGGTCCTTCGTGTCAACGGGAGCCAATGAAAACTTCCCTTGATCCTGTATACAATCATTTAATGGTAGACAATAGAAGAATTTGCTACCCCTAAGCTTTAATTTTTGTTTATTTATTTAACAGTCTTACATAGTGCCCCTCAACTGCAAAGTATTAGGGTTCTTTGCATTACAGTTAGCAGATTTGCATCACTACATCTGTCCCAGAATAATGAGAACAGCTGGTTAAATTACAAGGAACTAAATAAAATAGCAACTTTAGCAGAAACCTATGTTATGCAGGCAGGCAGTAGTGAAGGAACACACAGAAAAGCTGATTGTTTAAATGTTTCCGAAGGTGAGAAGGTTGCGTATCTTCGTGATGTCAACATGTAGGGAGTTCAATATGGCTGGAGCAGCTCCAGTGCAGCACTGCTTCTAAGCAAGAGATGGTTTGAAGTCTGTACCTGAAGTTGTAGGGAATCTTACTTCAAGCAATGCATGAGCTAAAGTCTATCCCCTCTTATAACTCACAGGGCAATCCTGTATCCCACAGAGAACTTGTTAGGAAACCCTGAAGCCCATTCAGAACATTTAGGACAATCCTATATAAAGCAATCCTTTATCCTGTAGGGAACATGTACAGCATTCATATATTCCATGAGGAGCCTACAGAGCATTATTGTATTCATGGGGAGCCTACAGAGCATTCTTGTGTTGCAAAGGGAACCTACAGAACATTCTTGTGCCACACGAGAAACCTACAGAGCATTCTTTTATTGGATGGGGAACCTACAGAGCATTCTTCTATTGCATTGGGAAAGTACAGAGCATTCTTCTATTGCATGGGGAAAGTACAGAGCATTCTTCTATTGCACTGGGAACCTGCAGAGCATTTTGTTACTGCACAGGGGTCTTGCGTCGCACAAGGAACCCACACACGTTTTTATATTTCACGGGGAACCTACAGAGCATTCTTTTATTGAATGCGGGACCTACAGAGCATTTTTTCTATTGCACTGGGAACATGGGGCCAGATGTACAAAGCGTTTTGCATGGCGCAAACTGCGAAATTCGCAGTTTGCGCCATTCAAAACGCGCATTGCAATGCACATTCTCATTTTGCGAGTCGGTACTGATTCGCAAAATGGGAATGCGACTCGCAAATAGGAAGGGGTGTTCCCTTCCTATTTGCGATTCGCACCGCGATGCAGAATTGCTTTGTGACCGCGAACGCGGTCGCAAAGCAATTCGCAGTTAGCACCCATGTCAAGTGGGTGCTAACTCATTCGCAAAAGGGAAGGGGTCCACACGGGACCCCTTCCCCTTTGTGAATGTCGCCAAAAATATTTTTTCAGAGCAGGCAGTGGTCCAATGGACCACTGCCTACTCTGAAAAAACGAAACCAAATGGTTTCATTTTTTCTTTTGTATTGCAACTCGTTTTCCTATAAGGAAAACCGGATGCAATATAAAAAAAATAAATTAAAAAAAATGCTTTATTAAAAAAGCAGTCACAGACATGGAGGTCTGCTGTCTCCAGCAGGCCACCATCCCTGTGAGTGCAGGGAATCACAAATTGCGGCCCACCTCATTAATATTAATGAGTTGGGTCTTTGCGACCCCCTGGCGATTCGCAGATGGTGTCATGGACACCATTCTGCATATGATTTTGCCAATCGCAAATTCCGAGTCGCTTCGACTCGCAATTTCCGAGTCGCAAAATCATCTATGCCTACATCTGGCCCCTACAGAGCATTCTTGTACTGCTTGGGGAACCTACAGAGCATTCTTTTATTGAACAGGGGACCTACAGAGCATGCTTGATTTCAACCTACAGAGCATTCTTGTATTGCACAGGGAATGTACAGAGCATTTTTGTATTGCACTGGGAACCTACGGAGCATTCTTGCATTGCAAGAGGAACCTACAGAGCAATCTTGTATGAATGAATGGATGAATGAATGAATGAATGAATGAATTAGTAACTTCTAAAACGCACTGCCACTATGAAATGGAGCACCCTGGTGCTACCTGGAAGTCCTGCCTCAAATAAGTGTAAGAGGGTAAATAAGAGATCAACAGTTAGAGGATCAGGCAGTATCAGATCTTGTCCAGGGACAAGCTAAGCCATGTCTTTAATTATTTTTTAAAAATTGCTTCAGATTCGATAAATCTGAGGTTCCTGGGAAGTTGATTCCATGCCTTAGTGTCCAGGAATGAAAAGGATATACCCCTTCACGTTTTAAGTCAAAAGCAGGGGCTTAAAAAGATTTGCTTGGGAAGAGCTCAGTGTTCTTTAATTGTATAGTGAGTGAATCTGGCCATTAGATATCTGGGCCCAGTGGCTTGAAAGCTCTAAAAGCTAATAAAAGGATTTTAAAAAGGACTCTTTAATGCACTGGAAGCCCATGGAGGGTTTTCACCATGGCCGAGGCTGATGACTGTCTGGGAAGTTTCAATACCAGTCTGGCCGCCACATGCTGCACCACCTGAAGTTTATGAATGGTTTGCTTTGAGGATCCTGCATAAAGACTATTTCAATAGTCTAATCTAGAGGTTATAAGGGCAAAAGCCACTGTTTTCCTTGCCGCAAGTGAGAGATTATAAAAAAAAAAAAAAACTTTCCCAAAGATTTTATAAGGTTAAAACACATATCTGCTACAGCTGTAGCTTGGGGGCGAAAGGACACAGCAGCGTCAAAGTTTACTCCAAGATTTCTTACGCAACCTCAACAGTAGCAGGCGGGGATGGGGGGAACCAAGTTCGTCCACCATTGGATGGTTCAAAGAAATTTGACTTGCCAAACAGGAAAATCTCTGTTTTATCAGAGTTACATTTTAAATGATCAACTGGGATCCATTGGATCACTTTGGTAAGGTAATTTTTAAAATTGAGCTCAGATCCGATGGATGATTTATCTAGGGATAAAATCAACTGCATATCATCCGCAAATGGGGTAGTTTCTATTCCAAAGGAAGTAATCAAAGAGATCAGAGAGGTCATATATATATTAAATAGAGCAGGGCTAAGGGATAAGCCCCTGAGGCACCCCTGATTTTTTCTGGGGAATGGATAGATCCTCATGACGCCAGTTGGCGGTGATTCATTAGAAAATACTTAATCCAGGCCAAGACAAGTTTGGAGATACCACAATCCTAAATACATTGAAGCAAATGTTGTCCAAAATGGTATTGAATACAGCAGATAGAGCTAATAAAATCCCCACTGCCTTTTTCCCCACATCTAGGGTCAGTTTTAAGGTGTTAACAGCTTCCAAGACTACTGATTCAGTGGAGTGTCTTGTGCGGAAACCAGATTGCCTTGGATGAAGCTCACTGGCTTTTTCCAGAAAGGAGAATAATTGTGCATTGGCCAGTTTTTCAAGCATGTTGCTCAAAGTGGGGAATAATGAAATGGGGTCATAATTGGATAATGTAGTGGGGTCAGCTAGAGTTTTTTTAAAGTGTCTGATGACTGCCAGTTTCCAATCAGGCGGGACCTCAGAGGTAGCCAGTGAGGTGTCCAGAATCTCTCTAATCCCCGATTAACATTATCCATAACTGTGTGGAGAATGGAGGGCGGGCAGGGGTCAATGGGGGATCAGAATAACCTGACACGACTGCATGGGGATTGCACAGGGAACCTAGAGCATTTTTTGTTGCACTGGGAACGTACAGAGCATTTCTGTGTTACAAGGTGGACCTACAGAGCATTCTTGTATTGCACCAAGAACCTACGGAGCATTTGTGTGTCATATGGGGAACCTATGGGGCATTCTTGTGTTGTATAGGGAACCTACAGAGCATTCTTGTGTCGTATAGGGAACCCACAGAACATTCTTGTACTGCATAGGGAAACTATAGGCGAATCCTCTATCTTTTGCGGAACCTGTTAGATTAGGACAGAGCAAGATGAGGGACACAAACTATTTGGATTGATGCAAATCTTCATAATCCTAAATGAATAACAGAGCAAAGTACTGAAGACTTATTGATACATTAAAATTGTTGCTGGCAAAAAAACTGAGCGAAACGCTGCAATTTAAAATAGAGACAATTGGCTCAATACAGTAACGGCAGGTGAAAACTGCTAGGACAAGTGCTACATTTCTACATTTGCAGATTAACCATTTGCGCACATTTGCATTTCACAAAATACAGCTCCTAGCTACCCTGTGCGGACAAGAGTTCAGTAAGAGCCACGCTAGACCTCTGCGGCACTGAGAGGAAGTGCTCTCTCAATATCTGTCATCGAGGTGGCATCTTAACACCCAGTGCTTAATTTGTAAATAAAAAGGTGCCGGTGCCCACAGCCCTTGCCAAACATGCGGCTGCAGCAATAAAATGTGTGAACACGGAATACTCTGGCAGCGTAATCCTGAAGCCATCTCGGGCCTCTTCAATCCATATAAAGCCATTCTCTGCCCCTTCAGCTCACTCTTGCAGCTTTCTACTTTCTCTCTTTGTGACCCTTTTTCGTTTTCCCTTCCTCCGTCTTTCCCATATGTGTCTTTTGCTCGCAGCAACTGCTTGAGGCAGAAGAATAAGCCCCGGCCCTCAAAAATAAGTACCGGTGCTCAGCACCGGAAACAACAAGCACAAATTAAACACTGTTAACACCTAAATTATGCAACTCGGATTGTTTCAGAATGTCCCAGAGCGTGTTGCGTTCATAGCTGCTGTCTACTTCCAGCATTTCCTACAAAAACAAGGTATGTCCTCATTGCAGCATGATTCAATATAGGGATGGTGCAATCAAGGCAGGTTGCAGTGCTGGGCATTGTGCCACCCTCTAATCCGATCTGCTGTTGGCAACGACTTCACCCTTTGCCAACCAGAGAAACACGAACTGGGCCTATTTCACCCAGATTCTGCCCAGAGGCCTGGGAGTAGCCTTTACTTGAACAGACAAGCTCCCAAGATGTCTGGTAATTACACCGAGGTGAACGGATAACAGCCCTCTGCTTGGCGGTTGGACACACGCTCACCAAACTGCCTGGCAATGTACAGGAACTGTAAACAAAATCTCAAATATCGATAACAAAGTTATGGTGTTCCACTCTGGTAACGAAAGAACACAAGCTGATTCCCCCGTGTGTCTCAGCTGAGTGTGGTAGACAGCCTAGGGCTTTTACAAAGAGTGGAGGAGACTTGGCTCCAGACCCCCGCTTTTTTCAGGCCGTGCACTGGAAATATATTTATTTGCTACAAAAAACGACATTGCTTACTTTTTTTACATATTCATCATAGGTGGGGCAGGGAATAAGGATGACCAACTCACACCATATCATTACGGATATCTTTCCAGTCGTAGGCTTTTGTATGTCAGCCTAATATGCTCTGGGTATTGTAGTCTTGGTTTGCTGCTCTTGAACTAGTTAGAACAACATATCTGTTAACAATAATTTGTAGGTGAAATGTTCAGGACTAGAAATTCTGAGGCCTATTCACAATGTGCAAATCAACTCCCTCACCTATGTGTAAATTCTCACTTTTCTGTGGTTCACCATTTCTCATTTTCGATTTACAGCTATGTGTAGACGTACGTGTCTCTAATGCCCCAGTTCAGGGAGTGAAGACATCTAAGCTGTGGTCGAAGTGCACTAAAAAGGTATGGGAATTGTGATGGTGCGTGAAATGGGGCGGGGTCAGTAACTGTTGGGGCATGGTCAAAGACTTAGCTATAAAAATATTCTGTAAATGTTTTGGATCTTTCACCTTCAAGTAACTCCGTATAAAATAACACACAAAAATAAATAAAAGTTAAGTTAATTAGTGAGAAAAGCACTATTGTACATTATGAAGCCTCTATTAGTTAATGCACAGCAGAGGTTTGCGTGTGTAATCAGAGAGCCACAAAACTGAATCGTGTTTGGTGCAGTGGAGAATAGTGACTTGTATATTTAACAGTGCTACGAGGTTCCAGCCTGTGTGTGACAGAAAGCACTGTGAAAATCCAAGTCATTATTTTAAACTTGCATTACACACAGTATTAAAATGCGCAAAAATATTTAAGATGAAACAGTGTTTCCAAAACATAGATTTTAGTAATACCAAGATAGTGTACATAGTACAATTTATTTTTAGAATTCTCCATTAAAAGCAATCAGTTCACAGCTCAGCTGGTAACTCCCTTGCAATACCACTTAAATAAAAATATGTCAGTATCCTCAGGAAGCTTCAAGGTATTCCTTCAATTAAAGCCAATATCAGCTTCCAAGCACCCCTAACATTTGCAGATTAACCATTTGCACATATTTGAATTTCTTTCAGGCAAGCAGGCATCCTGAAAAGAAGGCTGGTTTCATGTGAGCTGTCTTCTCCTCTCTTGGTTTCACAGCACAGGAGCTCTCTGGCTTACACTTCAGCTGAAACATTTCAACTGTCAGAAGTAACTGTCCCAGGACAGTTGTCTTTTTACAAAAAGTAGAGGAACTGTTTTTCTGAAATTAAAAACCTATTGGCCCGTTGTGCCCCTCAGACTACCCCCTTCGACCACTGCATCTAAGACTTAATTTAGAAGTGTAAAGTTACTACTATTAACCTTTCACACATAGGTGGAGATCTCAGCCGCCACTGTGGTGTAACTACCCCTATTGAAAAATATAGGGCAAATTATTAAAGTTTACTGTTCTTAAAAAAAGATCATTAAAATGTTTTAATACAAAAATTTAAATATGATGTAAAATATTTAGTATTAACTTAGAACTAATAAAATAAATGTTTACAGCGTATTAATGTATTAAACTAAATGTGTATTAATTAAATAAATAATTTAAATATATGTATTTAATGTAAAAATAATGTCTTAAAGAATAATTCATAAACTTTTCACTCACAGTACCACTTTTTCACTTACTATGTATTATTTTTTGTTAAAAGTTGTTTGTTGAACTAATTTAAGTTATTTTTCATTTGTTAACAAAACTCTCAAAAGCTACATTTATTTTTATTAATTTACATTTATTATTAAAATAAAATAAAAATTGTTTAATAATTGTATATAGTTCTTGTTCATCTATATATATATATAAGAAAAGGCTAATTATTTGTATTTATTTAACATTATTTTCTACGTGGTGCTATTTTAAGACCCTCCCTCCATTACTTCTATGGGAATTTGTTGCAGAACCTGTGATTGGCCATGTGGTGCCTCACTTTCTCCAAGGCTTGGCTTAGACAGTACATATTGGGGGGTTCAGCACATATAGGGGCACATTTAAGAGCCCCTAGCGCCTCCTTGCGCCACATTTGTGTCATTTTGTTTTATGCAAATGTGGCTCAACGAGGCCAAAAACGCCACGGCATATTTACAAAGTGACGCAATGCCTGTATTGCGCCACTTTGTAACCCTTTGCGGCACATTATGCCTGCACCAGGCATAATGTATGTAATGGGGGTGTTCCAGCGCTGGGGGTGGCATAAAAATGGCATATATATATATCTATAAGAAAAGGCTAATTATTTTTATTTATTTAACATTATTTTCTACGTGGTGCTATTTTAAAACCCTCCCTCCATTACTTCTACGGGAATGTGTTGCAGAACCTGTGATTGGCCATGTGGTGCCTCACTTTCTCCAAGGCTTGGCTTAGACAGTACATATTGGCTGGTTCAGCACATATAGAGGCACATTTAAGAGCTCCTAGCGCCTCCTTGCGCCACATTTGTGTCATTTTGTTTCACGCAAATGTGGCTCAACGAGGCCAAAAACGGCACAGCATATTTACAAAGTGACACGATGCCTGTATTGTGCCACTTTGTAACCCTTTGCAGCACATTATGCCTGCGCCAGGCATAATGTATGTAATGGGGGTGTTCCAGCGCTGGGGGTGGTATAAAATGGCACAAAGGAATCTCTGAGATTCCGTTGTGCCATTTGTAGCTGCATTTGTTTAACATCCGCTAAGTGCAGGCGTTAAAAAGAGGCTCCCATTGATTACAAAGGGCCTCTGGGAGCTTTGCAGGATTACCATCATTGTTTTTTATGCTAATCCTGCAAAGCACCGGACTAGCGTAAAAAATTAAACACTAGTCATCCCAACTACCGCTGTGGTGCACCGTATTTTAAAAATGACGCTACCATGGTGGCTTTAGGGGATGCTAAAGGGCGCAGGAAAAGTGGCGCTGCACTAGGTGCTGCGCCACTTTTCATAAATCTGCCCAATAGTAACTTTAGAAGTATGGTCTGTAAATAGCAATGTGCTTACTTTTTTGTGGGTGGGTGTTGGTAGTCGTCCATTTCTCTCTAAACCCTTTTCCTCAAACACCCCCCCATTTTGTTTAGATATTAACCATTTGCCCACCACTTCCCCTGGTACCTTCACCTTTACTACTAAGCAGTTAACTTACATGTGGAGCTCTCCTCATCAAAAAGAAACTAGAGGTGCAGATTTCCACTTGTAGGTTTGTGAATGTAATTTTGTAGTAAGTATGTAAGGAAACAGGCTTTTTGCAGCCCCCCCACCTTTTTACCCCCATTTGGACTACTAACTGCTGATTTCTCGACTTTGAGGCTGCACTGAGGCATGCTAACCAGACCTCAATACCAGTGTTCTGGCCCATTACAAAAGGTATGTCGAATTGGGTATCTCCAATTGGCAAGTACTGACTTACATATAAGTCCCTAGTATATGGTACCCAGGGCAGGTAAGGTAGAGTGTCTACCCAAGGCTTCAGCATTGGTTGTGCCACCCAATCTGTGACAAGGTACACAATGGCTCCCAGCCTGCCACTGCAGACTGGAAGGGCAGTTGTCATACTGCCAGTTCGTCTTTGTCATTACAAATCATAGAAAAGTCCCCACTTCCGATAATGATCTATGTAAGTCTCCCCTAAGGAAAGAGTATTGAATCCCAAGGCAGGCAGCTGCGTATTATTAAGTAGGACATGTATGTTTATGTATGGCAATAGCAAAACCGCTAGACTTGTTGTTTTGCTGGGGAAACGTTAGTAGCCTCATTAGCTAACACAGGGTTACTGGCTGACACTTCAGCCTGGCTAACTTCTCAAGAGGACTACCTAACTGGATACTGTAAGGTATCAAATTAATTGTGGCGTTAAATCCGACTCAATGCCCAAGTCAAACCTAATGTCACTATTAAAGTAATGCAACTTTTTTAAAATTTCCACTCTGTAACCTGCTGGTCCAGTAGCCCTACAGGGGAACTGACCAACAGATAGCTTTCTACCCCCTAGATGAGTGTGTGAATGACTCCCAGTCTATGAAATAATAGCAGCCCGCTGCAGGGAGAGAAGTCACCTCCCCCTTGCAGGAAGCCACTTCGGGCATTAGCTCAAAAGGTGAATTTGAAAGGTTAAGCTGCCTTTGGTGGGCAAAGGGTGATAACACTCCAGAGGAGCTGTGTAGGAAACTGGCACTCGTTGCGGTCACACCCCCTCTCCCCCCACACACACACACACTTTTTGCCTGATATGATGCTGGCTTGACTGAGAGTGTGCTGGGATCCTGCTAACCAGGCCCCAGCACCAGTGTTCTTTCCCTAAAAATGTACCATTGTTTCCACAATTGGCACACTTCTGGCACACAGATAAGTCCATTGTAAAAGGTACCAGGGGTACCAAGGGCACTGTGACCAGAGATGGTCCCCTAAGGGCTGCAGCATGTGTTGTGCCACCCTAGGGGACCCTTCACCTAACACATGCAGACTGCTATTGCAGATTGTGTGTATTGGTAGGGAGAAAAGGCAAAGTCAACATGGCATCCTCCTCATGGTGCCATGTCGACAAAACACTGCCTGTGGCATAGGTAAGTCACCCCTCTAGCAGGCCTTACAGCCCTAAGGCAGGGTTCTCTATACCACAGGTGAGGGCATAGCTGCATGAGCAATAGGCCCCTACAGTGTCTAAGTCCATTCTTAGACATTGTAAGTGGAGTGTGGCCGTATTAAGTATATGGTCTGGGAGTTTGTCAATACGAACTCCACAGTTCTATAATGGCTACACTGAATACTGGGAAGTTTGGTATCAAACATCTCTGCACAATAAACCCCCACTGATCCAGGTGTGGGATTTATTTAAAAAAATGCACACAGAGGGCATCTTAGAGATGCCCCCTGTATTTTACCCAATCCTCTAGTGTAGGACTGACTGGTCTGTGCCAGCCTGCCACTAGCAGATTAGTTTCTGACCCCATGGGGTGAGGGCCTTTGTGCCCTCTGAGACCAGAAACAAAGCCTGTTCTGGGTGGAGATGCTTCACATCTCCCCCCTGCAGGAACTGTAACACCTGGCGGTGAGCCTCAAAGGCTCAGGCCTCGTGTTACAGTGCCCCAGGGCCCTCCAGCTAGTGGATATGCCCGCCCTCCGGACAAGCCCCCACTTTTGGCGGCCAGTTCTGCAGGAAACTTAAGAAAACAAGGAGGAGTGACCACTTCAGCTGGGACCACCCTAAGGTGTCCATAGCTGAAGTGACCCCATCTCTGCAGAATCCTCCATCTTGGTTTGGAGGACAGGGACCAATAGGGATAGGAATATGCCCACCTCCCCAAAGGGAGTGGACACGAAGAGGGTGTAGCCATCCTCAGAGACAGCAGCCATTGGCTACTGCCTTCTGACCCCCTGTAACACACCTACATTTTGTATTTAAGGGGTTCCCTAAACCCAGCTCACCAGATTCCTGACAACCTCACAAGAAGAAGAAGGACTGCTTAGCTGAAACCCAGCAGAGAAGGAAAGGAGACAACAACTGACTTGGCCCCAGCCCTTCCGGCCCATCTCCTACTTCAAAGAACTTGCAGAAGAAAGGCGATGTGTCCTGCAGGTCCAGTGACCTCTGAAAAACCTCCAGAGGACTGCCTGCATCACAGAGGATCAAGAACTCCAGTGGACAGTGGCCCTCTCCAAAGAAGAAAAGAAGAAGAAACCTCTTTTAAAGGACTTCCACCTCACTCCAGAAATGTGAGTCCTGACCACTCTGCACCCCATGCCCACGACCCGTGTCCAGGTGGTCCACCCAGCCAAAGAGGGTCCCCAGGCGATTCTGGGCAAGTGCTCACCATGGGTTGACCCCTCTACCCCTACACGATGACACCTTCAAAGGGAATTCCGAGGAGCCCCTTGACAGCGAAAGCTTCCGGACGGAGACATCCGATGACAAAGGCCCCACTGCACCCGCAGCCCCCAGGCCTTGGAGAAACCGAAACCCGGTGCAGCAATGATTAACAGGCAGCCATCCTCCCTGTCCGACCGGTGGTGTGCCCAAGACACCCTCTGGACCTCGTCTGCAGCCTCTGAGTGACCCCTGGGGTCCCCTCATAGACCAGCATTGGAAGCCGACATCCTGTTTACACCCTGCACCCAGCCGCCCCTGTGCCGCTGAGGATGTGTGTTTTCTGCCTACTTGTGTCCCCTTCCGGTTCTCTTCTAAACCCCCCTGGTCTGCCCTCCGAGCCGCGGGTACTTACCTGCAGTAGACCAAATTCCGAGTGCCCCCGGTCTCCATAGGATTCCTTGTTAAAATTGCTCAACTTTGACCTCTGCACCCAACCGGCCCTTGTTGCTGGGGGTGGGTGTTTGGGGTTAACTTGAACCCCCAACGGTGTACTACCTATACCTCGGAGACTGGAACTGTAAGTCGTGTACTTATCTCTAAAACTGTGCTTTATTTTCTTCCCCCAGGAACTATTCAGAAAATGCAGTGTCCACTTTTAAAATAGATATTCTGTGTTTTCTTAAAAATTGTTTACTTGACTAAATCTGTATATGCTGAACCCTCTGGTGGATTTTACGCATCTTAGACTATAAAAATTCATAAAAATCTACATTCTTTTTATAAATTAGTACCATGTTTTTTTATATTGTGTGGCTTTCTTATTTTGTTGTTTTTGTACTGTTAAATGCTTTACACTAAGTTCCTTTGTTTAAGCCTTGCTGCTCAAAGCCACAGCCACCCAGGATTGAATTTAAGGTTTTACAAACAAGCCTCACTGGACCCAAGATAGGTTTTGTGAGTATATTCCTTGGTAGGGCAGGAAAGCCATGCCATATAATGCACTCAAATCCTTTCAAAGTGATGTTACTGTAATGCTACTGTAGTAGTACTACTTTACACACTACACAATGCAGTTTGTGAATCAGGCCCTCTGTATGAAACGACATAGCTTGAGGTGGTCACCTAACAATCAACAGCAGCCGCCACCACATGGCACCATATGCTTGTGAAGACTTCAAATGCTTCACCAGACTTTGGATTTGGATTTATACACTCTGGCAGATTCACAGCACCCTGAGAAACAATGTCAGTGAGTCATCTATATACCAGAGAACTCATGATACACAACACCTAATTTAGTGGACCATCTGAACGGCGAACAAGCTGCTCAAGTGTTCATGGAAGAAACGTACTCAACTACATTTTTAGTACTTTTTTCACTGCTTGGAAAACATTCTCACAGAATACCCTTTTATTTACAGCAGCCATGAAAACTGTAGAATTTCTGCTGCTTTCTTACTTTGAAAAGGGACTCACTCCTGTTCTTTGCAAGAGAAACTTTCCCTTGGGGGGAAGAACCTAGAAAAGGTTTGCGAATACCCACAAAATTAGAGTGACTTTTGGCTGGAGACTCATCCTTTTCCTTTCTGGTCTCCAGCAACTAACAATAAACAAATCCCGTGGGTCGTTGGTATAAGTGAATCTGATCTTTGTCTGAAAATGTCTGGTGTCCCTGTATTTGCAAATGAAGATCGTGTAATTCCCAGTCACAGGGCAATTTTTATGCACTTAACAGTAGCACTGTCAATTTATTTATACCTAAACAAGCGTTTTTTTAATAGATAGATAGATAGATAGATGGATAGATAGATAGATAGATAGATAGATAGATAGATAGATAGATAGATAGATAGATAGATAGATAGATAGATAGATAGATAGATAGATATGAACGAAAGGTCAAATCTGTGAGAATAGTGCTTTTAGTCAAGAAAAGAAAATAGTTAACTGACTATATTTTTAGATATAATTTGGAAACGTCTTTGAAAAACGAGAAGTTAAAACTGCTTTTATATAATAATCTTTGCCTTGCCATAAAAATTAAAACAGCTTAGAACTCTGGGTGACAGGCCTGGGAAATGATGAACTATTGGGGGAATCAGATCTAGAATTACATGGTAATTCCTCTTTTCCTAGTGGACCCTCAGGTAAACATAATTGGCCGTATTTGCCACAAGCCCCAGAGTTACTGGTGTACCAAGTGCCGGAAACTCCGAGGGTGGGGAAAACCTGTACTATTTCCTAGACCTCCAGAATGAAGGCATTAGACTAAAAAATCATCCAGCAAATCCTACAGACTGGCAACACTTCCCTTTCTGTCCCAAAAAATTAGAAATCAATCATTTGCTCACAGTTGCAGTAGTGTTTGAAGGATGCACGGATTCAGAGTTGACTTCTGTTACTATAGTGTCCCAGATTTACTAAGAGTTGCATAGGCATACGTACTGCAACACAGTTTAAAGCCATGCTTGCTGACATTTAGGGCCTCATTTACAAGAATCTGATGCATTGGCTCAGATGCTTCAGATTTGTTGCGCTGCCCTGCGCAGCCCTAATGACACCATAGTAGTGCTGTATTTACTATATAGAGCCCTATAATGCACATTTTCCACAGATGCAACAGAAATTCTGATGCATCTGTGGTGCTAAAGTCACGCATTTCTAAACTAGTGTAAAAAAAAATGATGCTACTCCAGCAATGGATGGAAGGCTCCCATTTTAAAAAGCCTTGTGTCAATTTAACAATCTAAATGTGGGGGTGAATTAAGAGTGATAAGGCGCTCCTGCCTCTATAGATAAGACTACAAATCGTATTATAGTGCACGGTGCCAAATACTGGGGTTGCACCCTCCAATCTCCCCTAAAAAAGGTACACCAATGTTACCTATAATCTACTAAACGGTTTTCGCACACATGGAATAATTCAAAGAAATTATACACAGGTCAGTAAATAGTCATAATGATTAATTACATGAAATTATACACACTCCGAAAAAATTTAGCACATCAACATTTGGCATAATCAAAAAGAAATTCCATTGAAGCCGATGCTATAAATGTAAAGTTCATAAAAATTAATATCCGTCCAATTGTCCTGATTTGCACAATAAATTGTTGTTGCTTCCCAGTTGCACAGTTTGAATCCCAAATGTTCGTAAATATCCGAAATTAATGTAATCCTTTCAAAGAGTATCCATAAATGAATGTCCATCCCATCGTCCCGTTGTCGACACGTGTTTCATCCCGGGAGTACCCATGGATTTCATCAGGACCTCCTACAACAATATTTAAATATATACTCTTGTAGTATATCTTGTAATTATAAAATGCTTACATATGTGTCAAAATAGGTGCGCTGTGAGAACCCAACATATTACAAAATAAATTTTATCAGACCCCATAATATGTGTCCTTAGTGATTGTAACAAACCTAAGTAAGCATACTATTATCTGTCACTTAAATCACTACTGTGAACAAGCATGTTTCTGAGTGATATTCAAGGGTGACCATTTCCCTCCTACTACTCAAGCAGTGCCAAAGAACATTCATGTGAACTCAGTCCATGCTGCAATCCTACCTTTCAAAATAGCTCCACTTGTCAAAATGTTAGTGTATCCCTTGTCCTCTAATTACCGTTATAAAGACCTCTGCTGAAATAAGATTCGAAATAAGTTCTCTAATTTTCACTAATTATATATTTTGTAATATCTAAAGTTAAGCTCAAATTGGCATCTTACCGCTATTTAGTATTATTAAAGCGCCACGCGAGTACGCTATTCTGTCCGTCTCCCGTTATCTGTAAGCCGCGGCGCCTCGGCTGCCCGCGTTTTAAACAGCTATCTCATGCAAAAATCAAAGACGGACAACTACGTAAGAGCGTCCGTGTATTTCTCATTAGTGAAAATAGAAGACGGACTCCAATATTCGGAAAGTTTCCACATCGCTCCTTAGATTAGGAGCTTCTATCTTGTTTCTAAATAATATAATGAGAATGGCATAAGACTGACCCTGAATCTATTAGCTAAATAATATCAGAGCAACATATTATTATTCATTTTCATAACTTATACTCCATTTGGCCCCAGATATGTAATATCACATTATTTTCCATGAAACCCTATGTTATATAACCCCATTCTGATGATACACTATTTAGTAGGTAGAGTTGGACTTAAAAGTAATCGCAATATATTAGAGTGTAACCCACCCTTCTCTAATAAGTACTGGCCTCAAACTAATATTATGTATCTCCCAAGAAGTACTCCATTTCATAGTCAGTATTTAGACCCTGTTCTACAGCTCTTAATTTCAAAATCCAGTATGACTCCTTCCTCCTAAGGGCTAATTCCCTATTTCCACCACGGGGGTTAACTGCACAATGGTCAAAACCAAAAAATGTAAATGTTTTATATTTAGCCTGTGCTTGGCATATCTTCATATGAAAAGCTATAGGGTAGCGCTCGTCCTGTAAATTAATTGCCCTCCAGTGTTCGGAGATTCTGACCTTTAACGGACGTATCGTACTGCCTATGTATATCTTGTCACATTTACATATAATCATATATACCACAAACTTCGTATTGCAGTCTATATGCGATTTAATAGGCACTAGATTACCAATAGAATCCACAAATTCCTTCTTGGGCTGCCAAGCCCATTTGCATACTGTGCATGAACCACATTTAAAAAAGCCTAGATTGCGCTTCCCTAGCCAATCTAACTCCTTTCTTTCCAGTGGGTAACTAGCACTCAATATATTATTAAGGGTATTACCCCTTCTATATACAACATCAGGTCTATTACCAATGTACTTCTTGAGTACATCATCCTGAGTTAATATTGGCCAGTATTTTTTCATACTCCTAATCAGTCTCTTAGACTTCTCTGTGTAGTCTAAAATAATCCTAATCTTCTGATCCTTACCTATTACTCGGGTGTCACCCTCTTGTACATCCTGACCTAGTGTCTGTCTGCGTGAAATTTTCTTCACTTTCTGCATAGATTTCCTAATAATATTTTCGGAATATCCCCTAGCTAAAAATCTCCGTCCCATATTGTCAATTTCCTCAAGGAAGTCACTATTATTACTACAATTTCTTCTTGCTCTAATCATTTCTCCAAACGGTATCGCCTCAATCTGATGCTGTGGATGAGCACTGGTAGAATGTAATATATTGTTACATGAAGTCGGTTTACGATACAATCTACTCTCTATTTTATTATCATCGACGAACAGTTCAACGCCCAAAAATTCCAACCGTGTCTCACTGTATTTATATGTGAACTGGATATTCACGTCATTACTATTAAGATATTTACAAAATTCTTCCAGTGTACCAACATCTCCTGTCCATAACATAAAACAATCATCGATGTATCGTCCCCAATATAGAATATGGGTGTGCCATTTCGCTGCATTTGGGCCCCATATCCAAATTTCCTCAAACCACCCCATAAACAGGTTAGCATATGAGGGGGAGAATTTTGATCCCATGGCTACACCCTGTTTTTGTTTGTACCAATCATTTTTAAATAAAAAATAGTTATTATTGAGTATGAACTCTATCATACTAATTATCATCTTCGTATGTTCCATCAGACTGGCAGATCTCTTATACAGAACATGTTCTATTGCTTGAATGCCAAATTTATGTTATATACTCGTATACAGTGCCACTACATCTAGGGTGACCATCATCATACCTGTATCCCATTGTATATCCGAGAGTATACTTAGTATATGTTTTGTGTCTTTAATATAGGAAGGTAGATTTTGAACAAAGGATTGTAAGAAAGTGTCTACAAATTCCGACAATCTTTCTGTAGGACCACCCACACCCGAGACTATTGGTCTTCCAGGTGGAAATACAGATTGTTTATGAATCTTAGGTAGCGTGTATATACAAGGATATTTAGGACGATACACCTGAAGATATAAATATTCATCCTCATCCAGTAGTTCCTTCTCTCTCCAAATCTTCAGCATATTATTTATAGCCCTGGTCATAGTGTTAATGGGATTGGAGACTATCCTCTCATAGCAATTTTCATCATTTAGTTGTGTATATATCTCCTGCTCATAATCTTTACGGTTCAAGATCACTATATTTCCACCCTTATCCGCTCTTTTAATAATCACAGTTTCATCCAGTCTCAGAGATTTTAATACATTAAATTCCTCTTTATTCAAATTTGGTGTGTGCATATATATCCTTTTCCTATCTTCTCTGTTCAGGTCTGCCCATACCATTTTGTAAAATGTTTCTATATTGCTATCCAATGCTAATCTAGGTACCCAAGTTGATCTTTGTTTCAGACCACTGGTGACATGTATATTCGATGATAAATTCAAATCTTGTAATACAGTGGAAATCGTTGTAGGATATTCTTCATAATCAGTAATTGTCATTAGTGCCACTGTATCATGTATATCCTGAATAGACAAACCACTAAGTACCGTTTTTTTTATGTGAGATTTGTTCAGTATCCTTATTATGTAGCTCAAAGTATTTTTTTATTTTTAGTTTTCTAATAAACTTATACAAATCTATCTTAGATTTACATATATCTCCAACTGCTGATGGACAGAAACCTAAACCTCTATTCAGAAGACCAATCATATCTGGAGATAATGGTTTGTCTGACAAATGTACCACATTATTCTCCGAATCCTTTATACATTGTATATTTTTTTGTCCCATGACCTCGTTTTCATTCCTGAGCGAGATTCGCTTTTTTCCTCCTCTTTTCCCTCTTCTTGTCTTCCTGTTCTGTTTTTCTTTAGATTTAATTCCCAATTGCCTTGCTTTATTCTCTTCAATTCTTGTAAAAAACCCACTCCTTGTGTGTCTGAACCCACACGTATGTCTCCACCCTCTATATCACTAATATCTGTAGCCAGACTACTCCTAGAGGTGGATGATGATTCCACTGAGGTACTGGATTCAACTGTCAGGGTTGTGTGCTTAATCAAATGATCATATTTGCGTGAGAATGTGGATATTTATGAACATTTGGGATTCAAACTGTGCAACTGGGAAGCAACAACAATTTATTGTGTCAATTTAACGCCTGCTCTGAGCAGGCTTTACATTTTTGATGCAGTGAAGGCGTAGAAGGAGGCAGTGAAATCTTGTAGAATGCCTGCCTTGCATACCTTTTACAGGGGAACGCCTACCTTACATACATTATACCTGGAGCAGGCATAATGTGGTGCAAGGCTTTACAAACTGGTGCAATGGACCACAGTTTCAAAATGTGGTGCACTGCAGGGGACTGCTTAGCGCCACTGATGAAACTGACAGAATTTTTTGTGTCGCTCAAGCGCCTGCAGAAACGTTTATGGCTATTACTAATAATGACGGGCTGCAAGTGGATTAAGGATGCATTGATGCTTCACCTTCATTTGAGACCATAAACCTGGAGAGTGTGATGTCAGTTGCTGGGCTGCTTGAACAGTCCTTGAGATGGCTCACGTCCATGCACTCACTCGAAGATGGACATTGTCTTACAGTGGGTCTGTGGCCATTCTATGGGTTTTTACCCTCAGCAGCTCTGTTAGTGATGGCACTGAAGCCTCCTTTTGGAATTGGTTATATGCCCCACTCTGTACCATGCTGAGATCTGTAAGCCGTAAGGGTAGGTTTTCGATATCATGCAGATCATACACAGTTGCACCTGAGGCACCAGGGGACATTAGGAGAGCAAGGTAAGGACTTATTTACTATTTGGGCAAATCTTGGAGTGGAATCGCCAACTGAACTCTGTCTTGATGGAGCACACACAGATATTTTTTTTATTTTAGAATCTCCCTGGGTGCCATCCAGCAGAGAGAAAGAGACGTAGATACTGCTCTGTGGTGTCACGATATGCTGCACCTTACAGGTTTTTGTGGACCATAACCTAAATATGGAACCTTGCACCATCACAGTGATCTCTTTAGCTGATTCTGGTAGCTGTGAAAAGTACAGGCATTGGCAAAGTCAATAGGTCTCGCCTATGCAAGAGCTATTGGCTTTGGCAATGTGTTTTAGCCATGTTTTTTACCAATGTGGCTGATGTTCAGCATGGCTAAAAGTTAGTGGTGTAGAGTGGGGTGGGGTAGTTTGGGGTAGAGTGGAGTGGGGTAGATTGAGGTGGAGTAGAGTAGATTGGACTGGGATAGATAAGAGTGGAGAGGAGTTGGATAGATTTCAGTGATGTTTGGGGTGGGGTAAATTGTTATGTAGTCGGGTAAATTGGACTGGGCTATATTGGAGTGGAGTCGGGTAGGCTGGAGTGGAGCAGATAGCAATAGGTTGGAGTGAGGTGGAGTGCATGGATTGGAGTGGAGTCTGGTAGACTGGATTGGAGTGGGATGTGTTGGGGCACACTAGAGTGGTTAGATTGAGTGGAGTGGGGTAGATTGGAGTGGAGTAGATTTGAGTAAAGTAGGGTAGATTGGAGAGGAGTGGGGTAGATTGGGGTGGATTGGGGTAGACTGTAGTGGAGTGGGGTAGATGGGAGTAGATTTGGGTAGATTGGAGTGAAGTAGATAGGAGTAGGCTGAAGTGAGGTGCAGTGGGGTACATTGGAGTGGAGTCTAGTAGACTGGAGTAGAGTGGGCTGGATTGGGGTAGATTGGAGTGGGGTGGATTGTGGTAGATGGAAGTGAGGTAGACTGGAGTGGATTAGAGGAGTGGGGGTAGACTGTTGTAGATTGGAACAGAATGGTGTAGATTTGGTGGAGTACAGTGGACTGGGGTAGATTGGTGTAGGGTGGGGTTAACTAAGTTAGGTTGAGTGGAGTGGGGTAGATTGGAGTGGAATAGATTACAGTGGAGTGCAGTAGATTGGAGTGGAGTGGAGTAAATTGGGGTGGAGTGGGGTAGATCATAAAGGAGTGTGGTAGATTGGAGTGGGGTGGGCGCTGAAGGAGGGTAGACTGGATTGGGGTAGATAGGGAGGAGTGTTTTGGGGTAAACAGGATTGGGGTAGACTGGAGTGAAGTGGTGTTGCTTGTGGCGGGGTAGATTATAGCAACGTGGACTGGAGCACACTGGAGTAGATTGCAGAGAAATGTAAAAGATTGGAGTGGAGTGGGGTAGATTAGAGTGGAGTAATGGGAGTAGAGTAGAGAGGTGAGTTGTGTCATTTTTTATGTAGATAGGTAAGTGGGCTACTGCTTTTGACACTGAGATCATTTTCTTACTTCCTGTTCTAAGTTGAAATTCTTCTAACATAGCACTGTGATCTAGCATCAAAGAGATGCATGCAAACTGCAAGTCATGGTTTTAGATACATATTGTATTCTTTCTCGATCTGTTGTTACTCTAGATTGCAAAGAAGGGTTCCTTTGGGAAGCAAATCGGTCTCTTTAGTATAGGCAATCTCAACCACTGTGCTACGTTGTATATCCTGACTTTGTGTTTCTCCCAACCAGTCACTCTTAAGATATAGGCCCTCATTAAGAGTCTGGCAGTCTTAAGCCCCCCAGACTCGTCGTGGTGGTCCAAACACCACATTACGACCGTGGCAGAGCTGCCACTGTCCAACCGCCAACACCGGCAGGTTCCCGCTAGTCGACAGTCTGGCGGTATCGGCGGTTGTAATCTGCCAGCCTTTTCATGGCGATTGGACCGCCATGGAAAGGCTGGCGGAATGGGAGCCCCCTGGCAACCCCTGCACTGCCCATGTACTTGGCCTGGGCAGTGCAGGGGCCCCATGGACAGCCCTGTCGAGTTTTCCACTCCCCAAATCACGGGCAGTGTTAAGTGTGAAGGGTGCTGCTGCACCCGCTGCACCCCCACTTTGCCGCCAGCTCGATTATGAGCAGGTGTCAATGTTAAGGCCCTGTTTCCCACTTAGCTGACGGGCAGAAACCCAGTAATAGGGTCAGCGGTATTTTGGCCGCACTGGTGGTCAGATGGCAGTACAAGTTTGGCGGGCAGCGGAAACTCATAATAAGGGCCATTATGTCTACAAGTTTGAATGGTATGTGATTCCTACACACTTTACAACCATCATTGTCTTATTTTAAATTTCCTGGAGATTTACTTACAAACGTGTATGATTTATTGTGTCTCTCTGTGTGATGTAGAGCACTCTGAAGCCCTGCACTGGGAAGATTAGTGCTATAAAATAATTAATTTTTTTAAATGCCTTTAAAACATTAATTGTGTAATTAACTAAACACAGATAAATCTTTCTTTCTTACCGTGCATGTACATCTCTTACACAGGAGGTTCAACAAAGTTAAAAACCTGTCTCTAAATCAAAGTTTCTCTAACGTACTTGTGAAGTGATAAGATGGGTGCCTTTGTATCCTTGGCAGCTAGGTGTTAGACACCAGTTGGCTCTCAGCCAAGATGATAGTCGAACAAAAGAAGGAAAGATGACCTTTTAAATCAGCCTTTGTTTTAGAGCTGGTTGGTAGTAAAAATAATTAAGCCCCCCTCACTCTCTGTAGATTGCTGCTCTGAACAGAAAGCTAGCAATGACAGCAGGACAAATTCTGCATTTTTTTCTAGGGATCTGGCCCAGAAATAACTGTTCAAACCCAGTTCCGACTGGTTCCCCCTACTTTCCAGCACTGATGCTTGAAACCCAAAAGCCATTTCTGTGGCCAGGGATCGTTGAAATGGGCATCCTTTGGGAGGAGAGGGGATTCAGAATGACATCTCATCCTTGGTTTTCCCAGTTAGTGGTGCGTGACACATGGGCCAGGAGTTAGTGATAAGTTAGGGGCAGATGAAAGGTGTGGCTTAGCTAGGATTTAGGTTTAGGTCAGGGCAAAGGCTTGCCTTTTCCTGCCAGATTCTTCACTAATTTAGTGTTTGGAGCAGCCTCACCTGTTATCCCCCCTTCCCATCCTGTAGATGTAGTTCTTGATTTGGGATAGGGGAGTGCTGGGATTGTAGTTGTTTTGGGAGAGGAGATTTCTGTTTCATCATTTAGGACTGTGCAGGTTGTCTTTGATACTTCAGGTCCGAGAGCTCTCATTGTGTTTGCCGCACTATGAGGTTGAGAACAATAAGGGGAGATTTTGAATCAGTATTGATTGTGTTACATTCTTATTGAGCTGTCGTATCCAGCTCAGGGGGAGCGGAGGAAGTATTTTGTAATTCAGGTATTTGCATGCATTGGATGAAACAAAGGAAGGATGGGTGGCAAGAGGAAGCAGTGGGAAAGGGTGGTGAGTTGGTGTGGTGATTGATTTACACTGGCTATTGATGGAGTTGGTTGTTTGTAGTTGTTTGGGCCATTGAGAGGTTTGTGAGTTGGAGTGTTAAGAATTTGCTACATATCAGTGAGAAATAACTTTATTTTGCTTATCTAATATCACGTGGTGGCCTACGGACCTGTCCTATTAGAAAGGTCTTTTGGCCTTAATTTGCGTGGGCTGTGGTTACTGCGACGTCTCGCCTGATGGGTGTGGCAGGTAGCAGTATGGTCTGCAGTTTCTCTGCATCATCACGTTTGATGATACGTCCAAAGTGGCGTAACGAAACTTGAGAACCCTTCTGCAAGTACATGAAGGGACCCCAGACCGGAGCACTCAGGCCAGGGTCCCACCACCCATGCACAATGTACTGTGCTGAGGAGCCCCCTGGAGCTCAGGCCGACTCCACGCACCGCAGGGGCTAATGTTACACCATTGTATGGTCCCCAAGCCATACACCTCCGCGTCCCCAAACATACAAAATAACCATGAATGAATTTCCACTTACGTGGTGCAGATCTGCTTTTGTTGCCCAGAAAGTGAAAGTGACAGAGCAGTCTTGCTGTTCTCAGTTACCATTACACATTGTTCTGTAAGAGGGCAACTGAAGAGTGGTGCCAGCTAGCTGTAAGTGTATACAAACCCTACCACCGTCCCACTTTCTGTTGATCAAATCCCCCAGGGGTGTGTCGGTGCCACACTTGCCCTGCGAACCTCCTTCCTCTGGCATAGGGGTCTTCAAACTGCGGCGCCTCAAGTAATCGGGGGGGGGGGGGGGACACCAGGCTCTGGCCAAAAGAAGCATTATGCAGATAACAATGCTTTGTTTTAAGCAGAGAAGAATTTATTGCATTTTTAAAAAGCTAACAGAATGTAACCGTAATGTTTAAATAAGCCTAGACTTATTTAAACATTGCCAATTTATTAGAAAAATTGTGAAAAATTCTGATGGGGTGCGATGATTTTCTTTTTCCACCTAGGGGCCATGTCATTAAAAAGTTTGAAAACCACTGATCTAGCACCTCCATCCTAGAGAGCCTGAAAGCAAATGAGAAAACACAGGAGCACTGCGAGTCCGATGCTGTCTTGAGTTTATTCCCTGGAAGCTGCTATGAGAAAGGAACAGACTTATCCAGTTTAAAGTCTGACACGTGTCAGGTAACATAGGAACATGAAAGTTCCGCCTTCGCCTCGGGCCCACCCACTTAAAACAGGGGCTTTAAACACTGCTGCTCTACCCCCACCCGTTTCCCAGCACAAAAAAACTTTTCTAAGGCACACAAATGCCAAAAATGCATTTTTTTTTTTACCAGCACTGGATAAAATGTACTGCCCCATACACAAGTTTAAGACTTAGGGGCATATTTGCAAACATTTCACCTAATGTAGCGGAGAAAGATAAGTTGGGTCCCTGGGTTGAACCGGAGAGAGTAGAACTGTGCCATATTTTCAAAAAAATGGCGCAGTTTTCCTCTCTTCCTGGGCTAGCAGCAAGAAAGGTAGCTTATGCCAAAGGTACCTTATGCCATAGTGCATGGGTGCATGTTGTGGTCAAGATAGTTTTTCTGCAGGAAGGGGTACTTTCTTGCACGAAAACTATCTTTGGAGGCTTTTTCCTCTTTGCATGTGTGCTGCGGAATACAGCCCGCATACAAAGAAGAAATTTATTCTCCTGACTCCACACTCGGGAAGGCCCACCATTTTGGCACAAGCCCATGGCAACATATGTTTCAAAACATGAGTTTGCGTCAAAATCCACGGGTCGATTCACAGGAATGCCCAAACACCACCCATCGAAAGCCTCCCTGCCACAAGGAAACACAAGGCAGCGCTATGTGATGCGTTAATTAAAAAAAAAAAAAAAAGTCAAGTAAATCGACAGTTGCGCGGCTTTAAATACAAAAGTTGCTGTGTCTATAAAAAGTCAGTCAACCCTGACGCAATACCCTTGCGACCTTGGGCCCAGCTCGTAAGATCACAAATGCAAAGCTATCTCTGGCGCGGAAGATGCCGTGACACTAGGGACCAAGGTCTTGAGGGTCCCCACGCATCCCAATTATGGATATTTTTAGCTACTCCGCACGGGATAATGGGGCCCACTTCCATGCGTGCTTTGGGCCTATGGTAATAGCACCCGACACCACTGGCACTTACCTGGAGAGTGCTGAGCGATTATGAAGTGCGCTCGTCCCCTCAGGCCTCCGCTGGAGTGACGCCTCGCTCCTCTCCTCACGATTGTTAGCGGCAATTCGTTCCACTTCTGGTCGGAATCAGGTTCGGAATAGGTTTTGTTCGTTGTTAGGCAAATGTTTGTGCAACGCAGTATTATCGTTGCTCTATTTATTTATTTTGTTTCACAATATTTCCCAATTTAGGAAGTGCGGTAACCAGAATATTGCCACAGGTGTTTAGTCGGGAGGGGCGGGGCCAGTAAAGCCCTAGCTTCCTCAAGGATAAAAACAGCGCTTCTCTGTTTGAAAATAATTCTGAAGCTCCAATATGGAGTACAATTTGTAACGACAGTTAAATACAACTGTGAATATTCATCAACAGCCCCCCTACATATATAAAGTGATATTGTTTCTTTGATGATTTAATTAGGGGGTTTTGCATAGTGCCTTTACAAACGACCTCCCAGCACTCCAAACCCGGGACATGATCCTTGAGTTGAGTGTGAGAAGTGATAGTCCCCTGGCAGCATAGATGCCCAAAAGCGCCACTGTAAGAAGACGTTTTTAGTTCTTTCCTGAATTAACAGTAACTGTCTTTGCACAATTCATTCCCTAGCCTGGAACCCTCTGCAAAGTTTCCTCCACGTCTCTTCTGACTCAACCTGCTTTGATGCAATTAAGTGGCACATTTAGATCTAAGGATTTCTGGCTAACACACAGAAGTACTTTCCAAGAGAGATTCCAAGGAGAAACAAGCATTGGCAAAGCAAAATAGGTTTAGCCTAAACAAGAGCTATTGGCATTGGAAATGTATTTTTGCCATGTTGTACACCATTGTTTCTGCTGTTCAGCATGGCTAAAAGTTAGTGTCATGGAGTGTCGCAGAGAGGAGTGGGGCAGTAGTGTATTGTAGAGTGGATTTGCTGGAGTAGAGTGTCATAGAGCAGGGTGAGTAGAGTGTCAGAGTTGAGTAGAGGATAGTAGAGAGCAGTAGCAGAGTGTCATAGTGTGCAGTAGGGTGGAGTGGGGTAGAGTGGGTGTGAATTAAGGAGTGGGGTGAATTGGAGTGGGTGGACTGGATGGGGTTGATTGGAGGGGGGTAGATTGAAATAGGGTGAGATGGATTGGGCTGGGGTGGGCTGGGCTGGAGTGGGTGGATTAGATTGGATTGGAGTGGGTGGATTAGATTGGATTGGGGTGGGTGGATTGGAGTGATGAGACTGGGGTGGGCGGATTGGATTGGAGTAAAGTGGAGTGGATTAGAGTGGGGTGGATTAGAGTGGGGTGGATTAGAGTGGGGTGGGTGGAGTGGATTGAAGTGGATGGATTGGAGTGATAGGTTTGCAGTGGGGTGGATTGGATTGGAATAGGCTGAATTGGATGGGATTGGACTGGAGTGTTGTGTATTGGAGTGTGGTAGATTGGAGTGGGGTGGGCTGGATGGATTGGAGTGTAGTAGATTGAACTGGGGTGTGGGTGGATTGGGTGGAGTGGACGGAACTGGGGTGGAGTGGACTGAGTGGGGTGGGTAGGAGTAGAGTGGGGTTGGTTGGAGTAGAGTGAGGTGAGTGAAGTGGGGTGGATTGCAGAGGGGAGGACTGTATCGGAGTGTGGTGGATTGAAATAGGGTGGGTCAGATTGAATTGGGGAGGTGAACTGGACGGGTGGATTGGATGGATTGGAGTGGAGTGTGGTGAACTAAACTCAGGTGGGGCGGATTGGAGTGAGGTGGATTGCATTGAGGCGGGTGGGGTAGATTGGAGTAGGGAGGATTGAGTCGGGAGAATTCGATTAAGTGGGTGGATTTGAGTGGGTTGGTTTGGAGTGGGGTAGACTGGATGGAGTGGGGTGGACTGGATGGAGTAGGGTGGATTGGAGTGGGGTTGACTGGATTGGGTTAGGTGGACTGGAGTGGGTGGATTAGAGTGAAGGGACTGATTGGGGTGGATTGGATTGGGTGGACTGGAGTGCATTGGGATGGGTAGATTAGATAGGGTAAATTGGATTGGAGTGGTGTGATCTGGGTGGGGTGGATTAGATTTGGGTAAAGTGGATTGGATTGGGGTGGATTGGATTGGGGTGGACTGGGTTGTATAGAGGTGGGTTGCATTGAAGTGGGGTGGATTGGACTGGACTGGAATGGGGAGGAGTTTTGGAGTGGACTGGATTTGATGGGGTGGATTGGATTGGATAGGGATGGGTAAGGATTGGAGTGGACTGGATTGGAGTGGGGTGGATGCTAGTGGATTGGAGTGTGGTGTATAGAACGGGAGCAGATTTGATTGGAGTGGGGTGGAGTGAGTTAGATTGGGGTGTGGTGGATTGGAGTGGGTGAATTGGAGTGGAGTGGATTGGTGTGGAATGGATTGGAGTGGGGTGGATTTGAGTGGGGTGGATTAAGGTGGTTTGTAATGGGGTGGATTACGGTGAACTGTATTGAACTGGAGTGGGATGGATTGGACTGGCTTGGGGTGGATTTAGGTGGATTGGAGTGGGATGGATTGGAGTGGGGAGGGTGGATTGGAGTGGGGTGCAGTGGATTTGTTTGGAGTGTGGCAGATTGTACTGGACTGGAATGGGGTGAATTGGAGTGGCATGGGTTGGGATGGGTTGGATTGGACTGGGCGGGTTGGATTGGAATTGGGTGAGTTAGATTGAAATGGGGTAGGTTATATTGGAATGGGTAGATTAGACTGGTTGAATTGACTGATGTGAGGTGGATTAGAGAGGGGTGGATTGGACTGGAGTGGCGTTGATTGGATTGGTGTGGGGTGGAATGGGTTGGAGTGGGGTGGATTGTGGTGTATTGGATTAGAGTGGGGAGGATTAGATTGGAGTGGGGTAGATTGGATTGGGCTGGATTGGAGTACGGTGGACTGTGGAGTGGGGTGGCTTCGGTTTGATTGGATTAATGAGGGGTGGATTGGAGTGGGTTGTGTTGCGGTGGACTGGAGAGGGGGGAATTGGAGAGTGGTGGATAGGACTGGAGTGGGCTCCAGTGGATTAGGCTGGATTGGAGAAGGGTGGATTGTTTTGGATTGGAGTGGGATGGATTTGATTAGTGTGGGGAGGGTTAGATTGTGGAGGTGGATTGGACTGGATTAAGGTGGATTGGACTGGAGTAGGGTGGATTGAACTGGGGTGCGGTGGACTGGATTGGAGTGGGGTGGATTTATGTGAGGTGGATAGGATTGGATTGGACTGAATTAAGGTGGATTGGACTGGAGTAGGGTTGATTGAACTGGGTGGGGTGGACTGGATTGAAGTATCATGGATTGATGTAAAGTGGATCGGATTATGGTGAATTGGAGTGGAGTGGATTGGGGTAGGTTGAGAGGATTGGACTGTGTTGAAGTTGAGTGAAGTGGGATGATTTGTTTGGAGTGGAGTCGGTTGTGGTTTGCAGTGGGGTGGATTGGATTGCTCTGGGGTGGATTGGGTTGGTTTGGTGCTGGATTGGAGTGGGGTGGATTGCATTTGGGGTGGAGTGGATTGGATTGTAGTGGGGAGGATTACAGTAGGGAGGATTGGATTGAGAGTGGTAAATTGAGTGGGTTGGTTTGGAGTGGGGTGGATTGGAGTGGGGTGGACTGGATTGGATTTAGGTGGACTGGAGTGGGTGGATTGGAATGAAGGGCCTGGATGGGGTTGAAGGAGTGGAGTGGACTGGAGTGCAGTGGAGTGGGGTGGATTGGATGGGGTAAATTGGATTGGAGTGGGGTGGATTGGGTGGGATGGATTAGATTCTTGTGAGGTGGATTTGACTGGGGTGGACTGGGGTGGGGTGGACTGTATTAGGGAGGGATGGATTGGATTGGGGTGGTGTGGATTGCACTGGGATGGGTTGCATTAGAGTGGGGTGGATTGGGCTAGACTGGAATGGGGTGGAGGTTTGGAGTGGGGTGGATTTGATGGGGTGGTAGGGATGGATTGGAGCGGACTGGATTTGAGTGGGGTGAATTGTAGTGGATTGGACTGGATTGGAGTGGGTGTACTGGACTGGAGTGGATTGGAGTGGGGTGGAGTTAGGTGGATTGGATTCGGGTGTGGCAAGTTGGAGTGGGTGAATTGGAGTGGATTGGATTGGTGTGTGTGGAGTAGAATGGATTGGAGTGGGGTGGATTAGATTGGAGTGGGGTAGATTAAGGTGGTGTGTAGTGAGGTGGATTAAGGTGAACTGTATTGAACTGGAGTGGGGTGGATTGGACTGGTTTGGGTGGATTTAGGTGGATTGGGATAGATTGGAGTAGGATGGATTGGAGTGGGAGGGTGGATTGGAGTGGGGTGAGGTGGATGGGGTTGCAGTGGATTGATTTGGGGTGTGGCAGATTGTACTGGACTGGAATGGGGTGGATTGGAGTGGCATGGGTTGGGATGGATTGGAGTGGGGTGGATTGGATTGGAATTGGGTGAGTTGGATTGAAATGGGGTAGGTTGTATTGGAGTGGGTAGATTAGAGTGGTTGGATTGAATTGAGTTTAAATTGACTGATGTTGGATGGACTGGAGAGGAGTGCACTGGACTGGAGTGGTGTGGAATGGTTGGTGTCTGGTGGATTGGATTGGGTTGGCTTGGACAGGGGTGGATTGTCGTGGACTGGATTGGAGTGGGGTGGATTAGATTGGATTGTGCTGGATTGGAGTAGGGTGGACTGGGGGTGGGGTGGGTTGGGTTGGATTAGATTAATGAGGGGTGAATTGGAGTAGGTTGGGTTGTGGTGGATTGGAGAGGGGTGGATTGGAGTGAGGTAGATAGGATTGGAGTGGACTGGATTGTTTTGGATTGGAGTGGGATGGATTTGATTAGTGTGGGGAGGATTGGATTGTGTTGGGTGGATTGGACTGGATTAAGGTGGATTGGACTCCAGTATCGGGGATTGACCTAGGGTGGGGTGGACTGGATTGGAGTGGGGTGGATTGGTGTGGGGTGAGGTGAGGTGGATTGGGGTGGATTGGATTATGGTGAATTGGAGTGGAGCAGAGTGGATTGGATTGGGGTGGGTTGGGAGGATTGGAGTGTGTTGAAGTTGAGTGGATTGGGATGAGTTGTTTGGAGTGGAGTCAGGTGGTTTGAAGTCGGGTGGATTGGTTTTTGTGGGTTGGGTTGGTGTGGGGTAGATTGATTGATGTTGGTGGATTGAGGGGGTGGATTGGATTGGGATGACTTGGTGTGGGGTGGATTGGCGTGAACTAGACAGGGGAGGATTGGGGTGTAATTCACGATTATGTGTTAAAGCATAATTTCGGAAATCGCACATAAAAAAGAAACAATGTGGCTTTGCAATATTTAGAACAAGATACTGGTCATCTTTTTAGAATAGCGCTTACGAGCAAAAACAAAACAAAACGTAAGTGCAAAATGTGAAAGAAGACTTGCAAGAAAGTTAACTATAGAATATATAACTTTGCTATTTCATTTGTCCTGCTGGGCACATTTTTTGCCAGTCACAACTTCTGTTTGCAGGGCACCAGCAGTTAAAAAGAACAAAATAGTACCTCAATTATGTCAGAGGCAGGGAAGGGGCACTGATTAAGATGAATCAATCAGTGCTTGATCCCTGCTCCACAGAAGGAACGGTAATGATGCTTAGCCTACAGTGACTAATTACAGGGCTGTAAAGAAGAGTGCCACATAAGCCAACGAATGGTAAGTAGCGGCTGAGATTAATTTATGCATTTCATCCATCCCTTTTTTTGTATACTTTAGAGAATTAACCATCACCAGTAGTGTCCGAGCACTGACATTTACAGAAGACAATATTTCTGATTTTTCATTGCAGAGGGTGCCACAAAGGCAGCAGTAGGGTCCATTGTCTGCCGGTGCCCATGTTGGAATGCTGATAGCCTTACACGTAGAGGCTCTTGAAATATATTTTGAGGAGTCTGAATAATCACATTTGATTGCTGTTGAATTTGGCACTATTTTCACTGCCTGTCTGCAACCAGTGATGCCACAGTAGAGGGTGGCAATGGCTAGCCAGTGCCGAGGAGGAGGGTGGTTGAGGTCATGGTGCACTTGGAAAGCTCCTTTCAACAAGTCCTTACAACTGCTGAGCCCACTTTTTGGTTAGCACAGATGAAGATGGGAATATGGAATAACATTTGGTAGGCACTGTCTACCTCTAGATTTTATTTTATCAGTGTTATATGGAGGCAGTGAAGATGAGACTTCTGGTGAGGACACTGCTGCCACTTATGCCATGAAGGGCATTTCTGTGATACATCATCTTATTAGGTGTTGTTTTGTTCAACAATTCCTTCCTGCTGAGCCTTTCTTTACTGCTATGGCTAGTTTAATTGGTATTTTTATGTAGTGTGTGAACATCCTTCCGCTAGTACCTTTTTGAGGGCTCGACTAACAAGAAGCACATGCTGTCTCATTGTGGAATACTATTGTGGGCTCCAGCGGCGGTTCCTCAGTTAGGGTGAAGGAGCGTCACCCCGTCTTCTGTGAGAGCAGCAGTGTACCAATGTTTATTATGATGTGCGTGATATGGCGAGTGTGAGGGCGGGAGTGATTCAGCAGGCAGCAGGGATGACATCGTAAAATGCAGTGTGCATGACGGATTTGCCAGATGTCTTGCGACGGCCAGTCTGACATGCGCACTTGTCGCACGCACGTATACAGCAGCTGTGTTCAATAACCTCAGGAACACACAGGCCCCAGTCTCAAAAGAAGCAAAGGGTTAGACTGCTCCATGCAATCCTGATGCTTCTCTCATGAGAGAAGCTGCAGGATTGGTTAGGTTGCGTTGGCACCATGGAGTGGTGAATCCGAAGTTTAAGCTGACCTTGAGCAGACAGGAGCCTTGGAGGTGGAAGCGTAGTTGAATACCTTGTTCAGCAGATTGTTACCATAAGCAATAACGAGAGGGATTTTCTGTTCCACAAATACTTAAAACAGCAATGAATTTAAAAAGAACCAGATGCCCCCGGCAAGCCCACCCATTCAGAAGTCATAAAAATGCAAAAACCATTGCCATTCAGTTGAGGTTGCACAAGTGTTCCCTGATTTGCTTGAAAGGCTTTTGCGCGGGGATCTGCACCTGACAGAAGGCAGCTTACAAAGGGCTTTTGTGCGCTGTCTAGGGAGAGTAGTAAAATTTCATACTTTTAATTGTTTTATACAGTTTTATGTCTGCACCGTGTGCCAGTACCTCTGGCGGTTTAGGGTAGAGGGAAGGTCACATAGGAATCAGAAACAGGGGTGTTGAGGTAACCGGGGAAACCAACAGGTAATAGGTATAATCTAGTGACAGTAATATTGATGTGATCTGCAGCGCCACACATCATACTTTTGACACTTCCCAGTGCCCCCCAGAGCCATTCAGAGAAGGGGTCTTGGCTGGGCACCTTCACAGCCAGTCTAGAGATCGCCACTACTGGGCACCTCCCGTCAGGACTTGTAGCTTCTCAGCCAACTGCTGGCTGATGTGACCTCTGACCCAGGCCCTGCAGCGCCATTCACTGGCTCCGCATCTTCCCCGGCATCTCCTTCTGTCCGTCCTCGCTGAAGCCTGCAGACCCGCCACCAGGTACTGGCAGCTCTACTCCCACTGCACGCTCCCTCACACATCTAGCAGCTGCCATCACCCCCAGCAGCGCCTTCCTAGGTGTTCTAGGGGTCGCGGGACAGCCCCATCCATGAATGCGCCTTCTTCCCACTGCAGGTCAGTTATTTCAGATTCGCTCCTTTCCTGGGTACCCTGGTCCGTCCACTATCTTCAGGTCTCTTTGTTTCTGAAATAATCTCCAGCCTTCACTGTCCCAGACTCCGCTGGCTTCAATCATCTAGAGCCACAGAGAATATTTGCAATAATAAGTGAGCTAGTGCTGTTTACAATATTGAAAACACACGTCACTATCCATGAATATTAGAGGTAAACACAGTTAGAATTTACACAAGTGCGTCTGTGCACTGTCAGTGACCTGGACATAGAGGGTGTGAAAGATCTGAAATTGGATCATAAATTCAAAACGGTTTTGAATAGGGGTCCACAAAATACATTTGGCCCGGGGCCCCAAACTCCTTAAAATGTCCCTGCTGCATATGTGGCCTAGTTTCTTATGATTCATGAAACAACATTAACGGGAAGCAGTGTCATTTTCATTGAAATCAAACATAACAGGTCTTTCTACAGAGCTAATATTCCTGAACTTGTGTAATTTAAGGTGCAGTCGTATGTGATAATGAAGAAAAGGGACTCTTAGTGAAATAAAATATTTGCCTAAGATCACACATTTTTGTCAAGTGGGGAAGTAGGAATTGGGCATAGGATTTCTGCTTTTACGTTGTGCAGTTCAGACCTTGGGGCAGTGTGGCTGCCTCGCTCATGCTGTGAAAGTTTAAAAGGACTTTTATGCCCCACCACTTTTAAAAGTCGCCAGCCGCCATTGATGGGCTCACCCAGAACTTACAGAGGCTTACAACCCACCTGCTGCTTGCTATCGGTTGGCTATATTGTCACTCTCCTTTGCTTGCTTCTTATTCAGTGGCGTTCCTTGCACTAGTCTATCCATTTTGTTTTTGTCCCTCCCTTGAGCACAGCGTCTTTACAATCTCTTTGTTTGGCTGACTTGTATCCCTCTACTGCTCACTTTCAGGCTTTTTGGGATTTTTTTTTTCTTTTTGGTTAGCCACTCCTTCGTATTTATACTTTTTTTGCGCCGCATTTGCGTCGTTTTTTGACGCAAAAACGGCACAAACTTGCAAAATACCATTGTATTTTGTAGGTTTGCGCCGTTTTGCGTCAAAAAGCGGCGCAAATGCGGCGCTAAGAAAAGTATAAATACGGTTGCTTGTGTTTTCCAGCTCTCTCCCTCGGGTGCTCCCCCAAATGCCTGCCCCACACTGTGTTGTTCTTTCCCACATGTGCTGTTCTGTCTTGTGTTCTTCTCCTGTGCTCCGTGTTGCTCTCTCTCATATGCCCCTCCCTCACATTGCTCTCCCCCGCTCCTCTCTGTTGCTCTTGCATGAGCTTCTCCCCTGCCGTGCATACTTATGTCCTTTGTGTGATTCACCCCCCCTTCCTATGTTGCGTTCCCCTCCTACCTCCCACCTGCTCCTCCATTCCCCCGAACCCTGCAGTCCTTTTTCTTTTATTATGTGCTTTCACGCTAAAACATCTTAACCTGATAGGTGCGGGCGTCGGCCACTGGCCGACGCCCACACACCCTCCCTGGTGCGGGTCACGACCAGTGGCCGACACCAGGAAGGGTATCAATAAATCCTCGGGTGCGTCGCACCCGAAGATTTTTTTTTTTTTTAAACCCCCCCCGGGAGACACGGAAGCTTCTGTGTCTCCCCCCGCCCCCCCACCCGCCCCTTTGTGACGTCAGCGCGCCTCGCGGCGCGCTGACGTTGCAAAGGTGTTTTCCCCATCAAAGCAGGAAGCAGCCTTGCGGCCGCTTGCTTTGATCGGGGGCCAGGAAACACCACTAGACGCCAGGGATTTCACTTTGGGGGGGCGGCCCCCTCGGAAAACGGGCCGCCCCCCCCCCCAGGGGCATAATTAATAAAAAATAAAAAAAGGTAGGTGCCCCCTGGGGGGGGGGGGGGGGGGGCGCGATTGCGCCCCCCTCCCCCCAGGGGATTGTTTTTTTTTTTTTTTTTAAATAATGAAAAAAAAAAAAAAAATGACAGGGGGTCGCCCGTCGGCAGGGTGACCCCCTGTGGGGGCAATTTTTTTTTTAGATGTTGTAGGGTTTCCCTGGGGGCCATTTTGGCCCCCAAGGAAACTATACAACAACTAAAAAAAATAGATCTATATATAGATCTATATTTATATATCTATGTAGATAGATATATCTATGTACATGGATATATCTATAGATATATCTATGTACATAGATATATATATATATATAGAGGTAGATCTATATATACCAAAGAGATTTATAAAGTGTGCTACTCACCTGTGAGGGTCTCAAGGCGCTTGGGAGGGGGCGGGGGGGAGGGAAAGGGGCTGGGAGGTTCACTGTTCGAAAAGCCAGGTTTTGAGGCCCTTCCTGAAAAGAAGTAGGTTTTGGGTCTTGCGAAGGTGGGTTGTGAGGGCGTTCCAGGTTTTGGGTGCAAGGTAGGAGAAGGATCTGCCCCCGGTGGTGGTGTGTTTGATGCGGGGGACAGAGGCGAGAGAGAGGTCAGCTGAGCGGACGTTTTGTGTGGGGGTGTGGAAGGTGACTCTCGTTGAGGTAGGCAGGGCCTGTGTTGTGGAGTGATTTGTGTGCGAGGATGAGGATCTTGAAGGTGATCCTTTTGTCAATGGGGAGCC
Organism: Pleurodeles waltl; assembly: GCF_031143425.1. Taxonomy (NCBI): domain Eukaryota; kingdom Metazoa; phylum Chordata; class Amphibia; order Caudata; family Salamandridae; genus Pleurodeles; species Pleurodeles waltl. The sequence continues at coordinate 558,336,005 of NC_090446.1, read as the reverse complement.
AGTGGAGGGATTTGAGGTGTGGAGAGATGTGTTCGTGTCGGCGGAGGTCGAGGATGAGTCGTGCTGCTGAGTTCTAGATGCGTGTAGTTTGCGCTTGAGTTTTAGAGTGGTGCCGGCGTAGAGGGCGTTTCCGTAATCAAGCCTGCTGCTGTGTGCGTGAGTGACAGTTTTTCTGGTCTCTGTGGGGATCCATTTGAATGTTTTTCAGTATACGGAGTGTGTTGAAGCATGAGGAGGTGAGAGCGTTGATTTGTTGGGTCATCGAGAGGGAGGAGTCTAGGATGATGCTGAGGTTGCGTGCGTGGTTGGCGGGGGTGGGTGCAGGGCCTAGCGTGGTGGGCCACCATGAGGGGTCCCAGGTGTTTTTGTGTGGGCCAAAGAGGATTATTTCGGTTTTGCTTGAGTTGAGTTTCAGGTGATTGGCTGTCATATATATATCACTTTTGTCAATATGTGTGTGGTTTCCCTGGGGGGAAAAGGGTCCGACTTGTCTAGTGGCAGTTTTAGTGCCATAAAGAAGCGCAGAAGGTTTATATGCCTACTGCAAAGAGCAAATCTGTATTTTATGTAAATAGCTGAGTACATTAGCAAAGTCTATGGAGAGATGAAGGGCACTTTTGCTGGGTGGTAATGAGGGAATCCGAGGAGGAGGGAGTGGGAGCACCAATAATGATTGTTGGACTGTGCGCAGGAGGTGCTAAAGACTGTGACGAATGGTATGTGACAAGGTGTTTTTTGAGTGTCTTGAAAGTACGTGCTGATTGAGGGAAGAAGCGCAGGTAAGGTGGCCTCTACTGTTGCACGTATCTCACACACCATCGATTTTGTGACTGTCTACGTAGGCTAGTGTTTTAGAGCAACAGTTTAGCCAATAGCAGAGATGGCATCTTGATGGATGACTGCTGCCTACACTCGGGTTATAGAGGACCGCTCTGACATAGGATCAGAGACTGAGACATCAGATACTGAGACAGCATCTGAGGGATAGGACAATGGCGCAGACTCTGGGAGTGATTTTTCAGTCAGAGGAGTCCCATTCGATAACTCCTCTTCCAGTACATTATGAGGGAGGTGATGAGGACAGTCCTGCTGTCCCTTCGCAAGCTGTTTGTGCAACTGGGTAATAGTGGGTTAGGTCAACCCAGAGAGCAGGTGAATGTGGCGGCAAGCAGAGAGAGAGTGCTCTCTTGGGAGCTCCCCAATTTAGTTCAGCCCCAAATTCCACCACCCAAATCATATTGTGGAGACATCAAAATTATCCATGGCAAAACAAACTGGTTTTGTAAGGCAGGCACCTGTGTTTTTGGTCCTGGATTCGGCGGCCATATAGAGAAACACACTAAACCCAAACATTTCTGGAAACTAGACATTCGGGGGAGTCCACAGAGGTGTGACTTGTGTGGCTTCCCCAAAGTTTTCTTACCCAGAATACCCTGCAAAGCTGAAATGTTGAAAAAAAACTAAATGTTTCTCGCATTTCTGTCACACAAACTACAGGAATATGCTGGGATCCACAATATTCCTACCACCCAGTGACTCCTCACCTGTCCTGATAAAAACACTACCCCACTTGAGTGCCTACACCTAGTGTCTGTGTCAGGAATGGATCACCCCAGGGTCAACAGCTGCCTCACGTAAGGACCAACATTGACCGTTGTGTGATCTATTCCTGTCGCAGGCACCAGGCCTAACCACACAAGTGAGGTATCATTTTTATCGGGAGAAATTTGTGGCTCCTCTCAGATTCCAGAACTTTCTGTCACCGAAATGTGAGGAAAACTTGTTTTTTTAGCCACTTTTTGAGGTTTGCAAAGGATTCTGGGTAACAGAACCTGGTCCAAGCCCCGCGAGTCACCCCATCTTGGATTCCCCTAGGTCTCTAGTTTTCAGAAATGTACAGGTTTGGTAGGTTTCCCTAGGTGCCGGCTGAGCTAGAGGCCAAAATCTACAGGTAGGCACTTTGCAAAAAACAGCTCTGTTTTCTGTGATGTGTCCACGTTGTGTTTTGGGGCATTTCCTGTCGCGTGCGCTAGGCCTACCCACACAAGTGAGGTATCATTTTTATCGGGAGACTTGGGGGGACGCTGCGTGGAAGGAAATTTGAGGCTCCTCTCCGATTCCAGAACTTTCTGTCACCGAAATGTGAGGAAAACTTGTTTTTTTAGCCACTTTTTGAGGTTTGCAAAGGATTCTGGGTAACAGAACCTGGTCAGAGCCCCGCGAGTCACCCCATCTTGGATTCCCCTAGGTCTCTAGTTTTCAAAAATGTACAGGTTTGGTAGGTTTCCCTAGGTGCCGGCTGAGCTAGAGGCCAAAATCTACAGGTAGGCACTTTGCAAAAAACAGCTCTGTTTTCTGTGATGTGTCCACGTTGTGTTTTGGGGCATTTCCTGTCGCGGGCGCTAGGCCTACCCACACAAGTGAGGTATCATTTTTATCGGGAGACTTGGGGGGACGCTGGGTGGAAGGAAATTTGAGGCTCCTCTCCGATTCCAGAACTTTCTGTCACCGAAATGTGAGGAAAACTTGTTTTTTTAGCCACTTTTTGAGGTTTGCAAAGGATTCTGGGTAACAGAACCTGGTCAGAGCCCCGCGAGTCACCCCATCTTGGATTCCCCTAGGTCTCTAGTTTTCAAAAATGTACAGGTTTGGTAGGTTTCCCTAGGTGCCGGCTGAGCTAGAGGCCAAAATCTACAGGTAGGCACTTTGCAAAAAACAGCTCTGTTTTCTGTGATGTGTCCACGTTGTGTTTTGGGGCATTTCCTGTTGCGGGCGCTAGGCCTACCCACACAAGTGAGGTATCATTTTTATCGGGAGACTTGGGGGGACGCTGGGTGGAAGGAAATTTGAGGCTCCTCTCCGATTCCAGAACTTTCTGTCACCGAAATGTGAGGAAAACTTGTTTTTTTAGCCACTTTTTGAGGTTTGCAAAGGATTCTGGGTAACAGAACCTGGTCAGAGCCCCGCGAGTCACCCCATCTTGGATTCCCCTAGGTCTCTAGTTTTCAAAAATGTACAGGTTTGGTAGGTTTCCCTAGGTGCCGGCTGAGCTAGAGGCCAAAATCTACAGGTAGGCACTTTGCAAAAAACAGCTCTGTTTTCTGTGATGTGTCCACGTTGTGTTTTGGGGCATTTCCTGTCGCGGGCGCTAGGCCTACCCACACAAGTGAGGTATCATTTTTATCGGGAGACTTGGGGGGACGCTGGGTGGAAGGAAATTTGAGGCTCCTCTCCGATTCCAGAACTTTCTGTCACCGAAATGTGAGGAAAACTTGTTTTTTTAGCCACTTTTTGAGGTTTGCAAAGGATTCTGGGTAACAGAACCTGGTCAGAGCCCCGCGAGTCACCCCATCTTGGATTCCCCTAGGTCTCTAGTTTTCAAAAATGTACAGGTTTGGTAGGTTTCCCTAGGTGCCGGCTGAGCTAGAGGCCAAAATCTACAGGTAGGCACTTTGCAAAAAACAGCTCTGTTTTCTGTGATGTGTCCACGTTGTGTTTTGGGGCATTTCCTGTCGCGGGCGCTAGGCCTACCCACACAAGTGAGGTATCATTTTTATCGGGAGACTTGGGGGGACGCTGGGTGGAAGGAAATTTGAGGCTCCTCTCCGATTCCAGAACTTTCTGTCACCGAAATGTGAGGAAAACTTGTTTTTTTAGCCACTTTTTGAGGTTTGCAAAGGATTCTGGGTAACAGAACCTGGTCAGAGCCCCGCGAGTCACCCCATCTTGGATTCCCCTAGGTCTCTAGTTTTCAAAAATGTACAGGTTTGGTAGGTTTCCCTAGGTGCCGGCTGAGCTAGAGGCCAAAATCTACAGGTAGGCACTTTGCAAAAAACAGCTCTGTTTTCTGTGATGTGTCCACGTTGTGTTTTGGGGCATTTCCTGTTGCGGGCGCTAGGCCTACCCACACAAGTGAGGTATCATTTTTATCGGGAGACTTGGGGGGACGCTGGGTGGAAGGAAATTTGAGGCTCCTCTCCGATTCCAGAACTTTCTGTCACCGAAATGTGAGGAAAACTTGTTTTTTTAGCCACTTTTTGAGGTTTGCAAAGGATTCTGGGTAACAGAACCTGGTCAGAGCCCCGCGAGTCACCCCATCTTGGATTCCCCTAGGTCTCTAGTTTTCAAAAATGTACAGGTTTGGTAGGTTTCCCTAGGTGCCGGCTGAGCTAGAGGCCAAAATCTACAGGTAGGCACTTTGCAAAAAACAGCTCTGTTTTCTGTGATGTGTCCACGTTGTGTTTTGGGGCATTTCCTGTCGCGGGCGCTAGGCCTACCCACACAAGTGAGGTATCATTTTTATCGGGAGACTTGGGGGGACGCTGGGTGGAAGGAAATTTGAGGCTCCTCTCCGATTCCAGAACTTTCTGTCACCGAAATGTGAGGAAAACTTGTTTTTTTAGCCACTTTTTGAGGTTTGCAAAGGATTCTGGGTAACAGAACCTGGTCAGAGCCCCGCGAGTCACCCCATCTTGGATTCCCCTAGGTCTCTAGTTTTCAAAAATGTACAGGTTTGGTAGGTTTCCCTAGGTGCCGGCTGAGCTAGAGGCCAAAATCTACAGGTAGGCACTTTGCAAAAAACAGCTCTGTTTTCTGTGATGTGTCCACGTTGTGTTTTGGGGCATTTCCTGTCGCGGGCGCTAGGCCTACCCACACAAGTGAGGTATCATTTTTATCGGGAGACTTGGGGGGACGCTGGGTGGAAGGAAATTTGAGGCTCCTCTCCGATTCCAGAACTTTCTGTCACCGAAATGTGAGGAAAACTTGTTTTTTTAGCCACTTTTTGAGGTTTGCAAAGGATTCTGGGTAACAGAACCTGGTCAGAGCCCCGCGAGTCACCCCATCTTGGATTCCCCTAGGTCTCTAGTTTTCAAAAATGTACAGGTTTGGTAGGTTTCCCTAGGTGCCGGCTGAGCTAGAGGCCAAAATCTACAGGTAGGCACTTTGCAAAAAACAGCTCTGTTTTCTGTGATGTGTCCACGTTGTGTTTTGGGGCATTTCCTGTTGCGGGCGCTAGGCCTACCCACACAAGTGAGGTATCATTTTTATCGGGAGACTTGGGGGGACGCTGGGTGGAAGGAAATTTGAGGCTCCTCTCCGATTCCAGAACTTTCTGTCACCGAAATGTGAGGAAAACTTGTTTTTTTAGCCACTTTTTGAGGTTTGCAAAGGATTCTGGGTAACAGAACCTGGTCAGAGCCCCGCGAGTCACCCCATCTTGGATTCCCCTAGGTCTCTAGTTTTCAAAAATGTACAGGTTTGGTAGGTTTCCCTAGGTGCCGGCTGAGCTAGAGGCCAAAATCTACAGGTAGGCACTTTGCAAAAAACAGCTCTGTTTTCTGTGATGTGTCCACGTTGTGTTTTGGGGCATTTCCTGTCGCGGGCGCTAGGCCTACCCACACAAGTGAGGTATCATTTTTATCGGGAGACTTGGGGGGACGCTGGGTGGAAGGAAATTTGAGGCTCCTCTCCGATTCCAGAACTTTCTGTCACCGAAATGTGAGGAAAACTTGTTTTTTTAGCCACTTTTTGAGGTTTGCAAAGGATTCTGGGTAACAGAACCTGGTCAGAGCCCCGCGAGTCACCCCATCTTGGATTCCCCTAGGTCTCTAGTTTTCAAAAATGTACAGGTTTGGTAGGTTTCCCTAGGTGCCGGCTGAGCTAGAGGCCAAAATCTACAGGTAGGCACTTTGCAAAAAACAGCTCTGTTTTCTGTGATGTGTCCACGTTGTGTTTTGGGGCATTTACTGTCGCGGGCGCTAGGCCTACCCACACAAGTGAGGTATCATTTTTATCGGGAGACTTGGGGGGACGCTGGGTGGAAGGAAATTTGAGGCTCCTCTCAGATTCCAGAACTTTCTGTCACCGAAATGTGAGGAAAACTTGTTTTTTTAGCCACTTTTTGAGGTTTGCAAAGGATTCTGGGTAACAGAACCTGGTCAGAGCCCCGCGAGTCACCCCATCTTGGATTCCCCTAGGTCTCTAGTTTTCAAAAATGTACAGGTTTGGTAGGTTTCCCTATGTGCCGGCTGAGCTAGAGGCCATAATCCACAGGTAGGCACTTTGCAAAAAAACAGCTCTGTATTTTGTGAAAAAATGGGATGTGTCCACGTTGTGTTTTGGGGCATTTCCTGTCGCGGGCGCTAGGCCTACCCACACAAGTGAGGTATCATTTTTTTCGGGAGACTTGGGGGAACATAGAATAGCAAAACAAGTGTTATTGCCCCTTATCTTTCTCTACATTTTTTCCTTCCAAATATAAGAGAGTGTGTAAAAAAGACGTCTATTTGAGAAATGCCCTGCAATTCACATGCTAGTATGGGCACCTCGGAATTCAAAGATGTGCAAATAACCACTGCTCCTCAAAACCTTATCTTGATCCCATTTTGGAAATGCAAAGGTTTTCTTGATACCTCTTTTTCACTCCTCATATTTCAGCAAATGAATTGCTGTATACCCAGTATAGAATGAAAACCAACTGCAGGGTGCACCTCATTTATTGGCTCTGGGTACCTAGGGTTCTTGATGAACCTATAAGCCCTTTATATCCCCGCAACCAGAAGAGTCCAGCAGACAAAACGGTATATTGCTTTCAGAAATCTGACATCGCAGGAAAAAGTTACAGAGTAAAACATAAAGAAAAATGGCTGTTGTTTTCAGCTCAATTTCAATATTTTTTTATTTCAGCTGTTATTTTCTGTAGGAAAACCTTGTAGGATCTACACAAATGACCCCTTGCTGAATTCAGAATTTTGTCTAGTTTTCAGAAATGTTTAGCTTTCCGGGATCCAGCATTGGTTTCACACCCATTCCTGTCACTAACTGGAAGGAGGTTGAAAGCACCAAAAATAGTAAAAATGGGGTATGTCCCAGTAAAATGCCAAATTTGTGTTGGAAAATGTGGTTTTCTGATTCAAGTCTGCCCGTTCCTGAAAGGTGGGGAGATAGTGATTTCAGCACCAGAAACCTTTTGTTGATGGCATTTTCAGGGAAAAAACCACAAGCCTTCTTCGGCGGCCCTTTTTTCCCATTTTTTTGGAAAAAACTAAATTTTCACTGTATTTTGGCTATTTTCTTGGTCTCCTCCAGGGTAAACCACAAACTCTGGGTACCATTAGAATCCCTAGGATGTTGGGAAAAAAAGGACGCAAATTTGGCGTGGTTAGCTTATGTGGACAAAAAGTTATGAAGCCCTAAGCGCGAACTACCCCAAATAGCCAAAAAAGGGCTCAGCACTGGGGGGGAAAAGGCCCAGCAGCTAAGGGGTTAATAGTTTATTTACTGAGCCATATGGTATCCGCCATCTTGGATCAGTAAATTAAATAAAAACAAAAGGAAATGGCGCATGCGCAATTAACCTGGCACGCATGCTTTGGGATACACGTGTATACATCATCACGTGTGTGCCAGCGAAGTGATGCAACCGCTCAAAGCACTTTTTTTCTTTTGACACTTCTATACAGCATCAGGAAATAGCGTTATGCCTTTCCCTCCGCCGCTGTACAGCATCACCAAAAGGCATTAGTAAAGCTAATAGGTCCCACACACAAGACCGAATTGATTTACCATTGCTTGGCTCCGTTTGTTAACAATAGTGTTGCGAAAAGTGATGGAGGTGAGTGGCAGTAGTATGTACATCCCCCAAGCCGCTGTCTGCAGAGTAAAGACAGAGTGATTAAGGACCCCAAATTAGCCCTATCAAATGAGGAGTGGCTTGATGAAACACTCACATGGACAGAAAGGAGTATTTGGACAGAATGAAGTGAACTAATGCCCATGTGCAGATCGATGATGTAAAATAGTTGGAGCTGTCGCTATCTGAAAATGTTATCACTATGGAGCACACGTCATTTGATGCTACTGCCTCATAGAAATTTGGAAATAACTTGCCTATAGGGGCAAAGTCAATTGGACTCCCCTTAGAATCGATGACTTTCCCAAGCAAACCTTTCATCAAGTTATCTTGAATTCCAAATGGGTGTTTTCTAACATGTACCTCCTTAATCACTTCTGATATATAGGTTGTCCTGGTGAAGGTATTTTAGAATGAAGTAGGGGCTGCTGACGTTAAACAGATCTGAAAACTTGAGAACATTAAGACGTAGAAGCGGAGGCAGGGTTAGGCACTCCATATCATTGTTAGAGTCTCTGGTTTACTGCCGATGTGCAGAAGTGGACATGTAGGAGTCCAAAATGTGTATTTCTGCTAAGATTTTAATATTTATGCATGCCTAAAATGTATTTTCTGATAGATTTTTATTCCAAATTTTGCATGCAAAACCTATACATGAGGCTGGTGCGATTATAATCTTTCGACAACGTCTGATGGAGAGAAAAAAAAAAGGTATTTTTTTAAAATATAAAACATATGTTTTGTGGTCTACAGTACTAGGTGGTTTTCATTATTCGTTTTCCATTGTATTGGGGTTTAGGGCGACATAATCAGTTGGACTGACAAGTGTAAGGATGAATAACAAATAGAAAGTGTACTTTTGAGTGTCACAATGAAGCTACAGCAATAAACACATCGGTAGATCTCCTGAACAATGTATGCTTTTTGAAATGTTTGAATAAACAGGGGACAGTTGTATCCGATGTATATGGTGACACGGAGACCCTGTTTTCTGGGCCTCCCCTTTGTGAGATAACATCCACGTTTCCATTTAGATTATTGAGGTGCTTGCCTCTTCATCGGGGATTTTTTATTGATATATTCTTATTATGCTACTTTATCAGTGGATAGACACGTACGAAGATCCATCTCGCGTCTGAAGCATTTCTGTTTTTTATCATGTTTCTGATTGGATGAGTTGTAGACTTCCATTGCTCCCATCAGGAAAGTACTTTTTTTATTTCTATTTTAGCACTCCATAGGAATGCATGCCATTCTTTATTCTCTCCATCCGTTCGTTACCCCGAACATCCTCCAACCCAGTGGTCTTCAAACTTCCTAATGCCGCGCCCCCCCCAGTTGAAAAATAAAAATCATTGGCCCCCCCCCCCTCAGAATTTTTCACAATTATTTTAGAAAGATGGCAATGTTTAAATAGGTCTAAACCTATTTAAACATTACAGTTAAGTACTGTTACCTTTTTAAAACTGCAATAACATGCTTCTGCTTAAAACAAAGGCATGTTATCTGTATAATATTTCTTTTGGCCAGTTTGGTGCCCCCCCTGGGACCACTTGAGGCCCCCCAAGGGGGGCCTGCCCCCCAGTTTGAAGCCCTCTGCTCCAACCCCTCACACTCTCTCTAGAGCTGTCTCCCAATTGTCTGCTCCCCCTCACCGTCCAATTTCACCACTGCATGCAGTGTTAATTTTCTTCTAAAAACAAAATGCTTAGGGTGTGGTCCCAGCCGCTGCACACTGCTGCTAGGCTGCTTGCTTCTTATTCAATTGTGTGCATACTTTTTTGTTAAATTTTCCATTCCAAAATGGCGGTTTGCCATCTTGGAATGGGGAATTAAAGTTTACAGAAATATGACACAATAGTCACTGGTGCATCACAGGACAAGCCCTCACATTAGAAGCAGTCGCGGCTGGTGACATTTGAAAGTGGTGGGGCGTAAAAGTTCAGGATGAGCGCTCTGTGACGAACAAATCTGACTGTCATAAGGGGGCGGGGGGGGGGGGTCATATGGGGTTCTCCCCCGAGAAAATTTTGGAAAAAAGATTGGGCTACTGGTGCATTTTCAAGCAAATTTGAGAACGCAACAAGGTTAATAAAGCAATTGCGAAATTGTAGCTATTACATCAATAAAGAAATGTCATATCATAATGACGCAGGTAGCTGCTTATTCAATATAACCGGAGAAATTCGAACAGACTCTGAGAGAATAGTGCAGTGAGTACCTCACAGATTTCTTTATTTATTGATACACCTTTTGCAAATGAAATCTACTGATTTGTCTGACTGGACACAATGAGAGAGTAAGCAAAAAGCATTAGGGCACCCTACAAGGCACCCAACATCTCATTCAGGTGATGAGGAAATAGGATCCTATTAACCCCATCCTGACGGAACCCTCTTACCTCCACTTACTGGTACACTACATCATCAAAACCTACTTCACGCACAGTTACACAAAATCACAGTTGCAACTGGAATAAGTGGCCATTGCTCTGTTTGTTCAGCAGAGAGGCCAAAAATTGGATGACCAAGTATTCTGGATACCTTTTTGACCCACTTACAGGCACTGTGAGAAATTTGCACTACCTTCAGCCTTTGCTCCAGAGCTCTAAATCGTGGCTGGATATAAATGTCTGAAGGAGACTCAGTTCAAAGTATGCACTGTACAAGAGATTGCGTGGCAATCCCATGTCTGCAACTGACAATTTCTGGCCACAGAAAACCCTTGTTTTTTTTAATCGGCTAAACACAACCTTACTGCATACATGTGTGACCTGGAGTGAGGGAGCTGGAATGAGACATTATCTGCCTTTGATATTGCTAACAGGTGGTGCATTATGCTGGTGCAAAGTGGTACGAATAGGACACACATTTTAGACTTTTGGGGGTTATGGCCATCTGCGTCTTGACGTAGAGGCCAGAGAAATGTTGTGCAAAGTTAAGATAGGGGCATGTGCATCTAAGCAATGCAAAGATCACAGCTGTGCAGGCTTAAACCTATATCTCCTGTAAAGAGATAAAACAGATAGATTTGAAAAGCCACCTTTCCTCCCTCCTCATTGTGCGCTTCAGTTGATGAATAATGTGATGTGGGTAGGATGGAGTAGTAAGAAGACCATGAGATGGGCCCTAGAAAAAGCACGTAAAATCAACCACTTGTTTAGTAGTAAAATGGAACATTAGTCATGGTGTAGTCAGCACTCAGTTCTCTGAGTCATGGTGCCACAGCAGCATGGACAGCTGTGCCTCTGCAGAGATATAAAAATACAATAAATACTTCAGAAACTTAAAGACTGAAAAACAATTGAAGGATATATTAATGAATGGCCCATAACAGGGTACAGGATGCTGACAGATTCCCTTGCTGTGCAGACAAGCGCACGGTTTTAACACAGGATTGTCCAGGATCCTCAGTCACAATGATGGCACATTCTTTCAGCGGAGTTGGATGTGTAGTTATTTATTCTTCTTCTATGGTTTCAGCTTAGACACTGAGCCTGAAACAACATTTTCTCTTCATGCTGCGTTGGTGAGGGTTTAGACAAGGTCCACATCTTTTCAACCATTTTGAATTGTTGATATGAATATTTTGAATCATTCAACCTGATCTAGCCCCTGATACTTTAGCAATGGTGACATTAATAATCAGTGGCATACATTTTAAAGTTATGCATAACTTCTAAATAAGGCCACTTATATCCATGAAATGAGAATTGCACGATCGGCGTATAATAAACGAGTAGCAGCCACATATTTATTTTACTTTTGTACAATAAGGCGAGGAAATAATAAACCTGTCTGGAGATCTCAAATAAAAATGATTTATGAAAAAAGTGAAAAAATACACCCTTGAAAGACTACTATCCGCTCATGTTCTTAAAACTATAATCAGACTCAACTGCCAAACAACAAGTGGCTGAGTAAAGTCCCCGACTGGTTGTCAATAAGCAAAAGGAAAAATTCTGTTTTTTTTTAGATTTTTTTCTAGCTCTATTTAATGAATCTTGTGGAATGAAACAGTTGATTAGGACCACACCTTCAGACAGTAAACTATGGAAACTTCTAGCCAGTGTGGGAAATCACTAATAAATTACTAAATAAAAGACGTGCCTAAACACTATTTTTCCAAATGCTTTCAGCCATCCATATTCTTGATAATAGCCCAATCAGATACATACTCAAGGCCAGCCACGTGTCTGATAGAAGGATCTGCATTGCTTGGAATGACTGCGTCTGCTTTGAGCGTTGTTTTCTAGCATTTTGGTTTATTTTCGGTAGCATCTCAAACGATGGTTACGAGTTGTAAAATTATTTTACAAATCATGTAAGCATCGCGGGAGGCACTACCGATCAAACAATGAGCCCGATGAGTGTCAGGGGGAAGCGCTGAGGCCATGGACATTCCTTGATGTAAGTAGGGCCCTCCCTAAGATGATCAGCACCACTTTTTAAGGTCCATATAGAGCTTGAGTGCCTTTCTCGGCGCATTGAGATATCAGTCTTTTTCCGCCCGGCTGCATGTTATCGAGTTGGAACAGCGCTTGGGGATTCTTGCTGTGTCCGTGGCTCATGACCACCTACCCACCCCATAGGAATGCAGAAGACTTGAGGGGTGGGGGTGCAGTGGGACCAATCCTACAGTGGTAAAAGGTCGAAGAGAGCTTGTGCTGGCCTGCTCCTGTTGAACTGCACAGATGCAGCACGTAACAGTAATGGCCTGATTAAGAGCCTCGCCAGCACAACAGACAATAATTTAAACTGTTCCTTATTGGTGACCCCCCCCATGAGGCACATGTTCAAGCTGCACCTTGCACGACTCGGTAACTCACCATCCGTCACAGCACCTTTTCTTCTCATCGTCAAAGAACACTCATGACTTTGTCTCCGGGCGTGCATGGAAGATGTGACCAGCTCGGCCCTCCAGGCCCAACCCCTGGTCTCCTGAGCCAGTGTAGACGCTGGTCTCATGCTGATATGTTAGTACACAGCATGAGCAGCACAATGATTGGCTCGGTCAGGTGCTGGGAACGCTCTTTAGGAGACTAGGGGGCTTTGACTGTAATCCTCCCAGCTCCTAATATTGCTGCAGTGGCGAGGGTTCAAGTGCGCATGTCAGGCTGGTCACAGCAAGGCACCCCTCCTAGCCGACATGCGCACTTCATCCCAGGTCCACCTGACCCTGTGTGTCAATAATTTAATTCAAGCTCCACCCCGCCCCCCGTGATCGCCTTCACTCTGATGTAAAGTGCAAAAAGGAAGCAAGACAAACTCTGCCCGGGCAGGGCCATGCCGGAATAAAAGCAGTGCACGCAGCACTGGTGCTGCCACTTAAACATTTAATATAGCGTCTGGCTGCGCAGGGCAACAAAACAAACAGGGGGGCAACGCTCCCACACCCAAATGAAGGAACCGCCCCTGACTGGAGTGTTTTCTTAATTAGGGACATCTATTCAAAATGAGCCAAAGTTACTTGCTGCGGAGCTCAATGTGGCTGAGTCCGATTGCCAAATATTGTTTTGGACAGGTCAGCTCAGTCCTAAGAAGGCCAATGTTGGTCGTTGCAGGAAGCTAATTTTAGGGTAGTTGCTCGCCCTACTGAGCCAATGTGGGAAGGTATGGTAATGGTAAAGCAAGTTTGTGTGCAGTGAAAGCGCCATGCTTGGCATTTCATCTGCTATTCATCTTGAAAACGTATTCTCTGCTTCCATAGTCTTTCTGTCACAAAATGGCCATTCAGAGCATACTTCACACTTGGTAGGTCTCAGAACATAGTGCACTAACCTATGCACTATAACCTGGGTGCAAAATTACATAATATTTTGGTACAAATACATGTACAAAAATTATGTGAACGGTACTCTGCCAGTAAGGACATAGCCTTGCAAACAAAAGGCATGCCTGGCAACCAAAAAGCTTGCAAGATACCATTAGAAGACAAGGTCATGTAAAAACTTTGAGAAATTAATTACAGCTCAAACCTGTCTCACGTGGGCAGAAAATCCACAAAATTGTCATGAATTCTGTGTAACTTGCAAATTGTGACTTTCAGACATTTTTGCTATAGTAATTCATATTTTACCACGGCCTATTCCTTTCCCATCTCTTCTCACCCTCTTAAAACTCAAACACTGAGATAATAAAACTTCACTGGGGATATTCCTGAACCAAACTGGAATAAACAAAACCTGTTAGGTAAAACATAATTCAACACTTTCTCAGTCACTACTTTTTTCATCCCACTACATTGCATCCTTCATTCCCCCAACTGCCCTGGTAAAGCCTACCACACACATTATTTCCTGTCATCACAAGATCCCAGTGTACTGCACTAAAGATGGAACTCAAGGTCCAGTATTGAACTCTTTGGCAAAGGCTGCCAGTAAGTGATCTGTGTCTGCAATTGAGACATGCTTGCTGCCAACATTGTTTTCGTGGTAGGACACTTGCGTGTCTCTTTCAGAAAGTGCCTGGCTCCTTACGCTTGCCATACAGAAGAGCTGCTGCCCTGTTATTTTAAGATAATTATTTACCTCTCTCACTTTTATTTTAATTGTGAGTTTTCTTTCCAGTATTCTCCTGGTTTCAGGGGAGCCTGAACCAGGAGTTAGAGGTGGGTCACTAGTCACTCTGATCAATACTCGATCTATTATTAAGCATAAATATTACTTTTTGGAGTTCTTAGATTTTCATACACCCCCCTAATTTTCCTTAGAGAAACATGGACGGATGAGTCTTTGATCCGGACTTAGCCGCCGGACTACTAGCTGGATACACCATCACTAGCGGTGGTCTAGCGGCAGTATACCATGATTCTTTGGAGATTACATGTGAACCTTCCAATTTAGCGGACAAAGAGGCCCTCTCCTTCAAATGCAAACTGACCAACAACCCCATGTTTTATGGACAATTGATTTATAGGCCCGAGCCCTAAAACTAATTTTGTTTAGCAATATGAGCAATTTTACAGTCAAGTGTGCAACCATCATTATACATTAAGTGATTTTAATTTCCATTTGAAAGACCCTAACTATAAAGAATCAGCACTATTAATCGACAACTTGAGTTATTTTAATTTAAAACAGCTGGTGAACACTGCCACACATGGTGGGGAACACTCTAGGTGGCATTTTGGAAGCTGTACTAATGAGAACATGATCAGACTATAAGGTGGGGGCTTTAGCCTAACAATTTTGGCTTCAAAATCTATAGTTAATATAGTAGGGCAGGACCAAAAGTCCTGGGCCTGAAACAGAATAAATAGGACGGATCTGACAGACAGGTTAGATGCTATACAGCCTTTACTCACAGGCGATCCTAATGTAGCCACCGCCAGTTTCACCGAGTGGATACGTGCAGCAGTCACAGAGCTGGCGCCTATAAAATACATCAAAACTCACAGGAACAGGCCCACTGCACCATGGTCTTCTCCAAAAATTAGGGCATTGAAACAGAAATGCAGTAGGCAAGGGAAAGTTTGGAGAAGTAACTATTGTGCAGAGGAAAGAAGTAGAAATACAAATTATATTCAGAAGTATAAAACGTATCATTGTAGAGAAAACTATTTCACTGAAAAAAATGTACCTAGCCATAAATTCCTCGAGAGAGCTTTTTAAAGCAGTTCAGGCACCCTCCAGACCCTAACATTGTCAAGGCCCTGCATCCCAGCCAGTCGTTTTGTGCTAAACTAGCAGAATTTTTCAAAAATAAAGTAGAGGCTATTTAAGAAGTATTTGAATCAACCTGCTCTATCCGTGTCCCAAGCTGTGAGATTGGTCCCGTAAGTCTCATAAATAACGAGCTCTGCGACTTTCCACTTTTGACCAAGTGCTAGAATTATTCGGACACACTAAACCAGGAGCCCCCTCAGAGCCCTGCCTGCCTAAAATTTCACACAACAAAGCTGAAATGGTAGCTATGGTTCTCAGCACTCACCATTATTAATGCTGGTAACTTCCCTACAAAATGGAAAGTTTCCATTCTTTCACTGCTAAAAAAAACCCTCCCTCGACCCTAATGAGGAAAAAAAACGATTGCCCCATCTTGCGCCTACCTATGCCAGCGAAGATCCTAGAGAAGCTTCTAAATATCACTCTCACAGAGTATCTCCATAAAAACGAGGTCCTGGGCGGTGCACAGATAGGCTTCAAAACTAGCTCTGGTTGTGGTCTCTAGAGATAAGAAACATCACGGATAACGGTAGGAGGGCTCTAGTGATCCTTTTGGACGTAGCTGTAGCATTTGACACCGTGAGCCATGCTGTCCTGTTGCAGCGCCTAGCATAAATCGGGATTTCTGGATCAGCTTTTGATCTCCTCTCCTCATTTCTAACTAGCAGAGAGCAGTCTGTGGCCCTTGGGGAGTGTACTTCTAAATCTTTCTCCTTGCCTTGTGGTGTCCCTCATGGGTCATCATTCAACCCGGTGTTTTTCAACATATATGTGGCTCCCTTTGCCAAGTTGATCCGTTCCTTTGGCTTTGAAACAGTGTCCTATGCCGATGGCACTCAAATTGTAGTGGCAATCTCTAGCAATGTTGATGAGGTCGCTGATTGCTTTAACAGATGCATGTGTGCACCTGTCAGCCTGATGAGTGGCAACTGCTTCAAGTTGAACTTGGAAGAAACAGAGGTTCTCCTCTTTGGGAAGGACATCTCCTTTTGGAATCAATCTTGGTGGCCCCTAACTCTGGATTTCCCCCCTATTGCAGTACCCAAAGTCAGGAATTTTGGGATGATTTTAGATTTTAACCTTTCGTTCACTGACCAGATCAATAAATTGACCTCATCTTGTTTTTTTTTGCTGAGAACTAGGAGGAAAATGTTGGCCTTCATTCCTTTTGATTTACAGAAATCAGACATCATTGCGTCGGTGTTGTGGAGGTTGGATTACTGCAGTGCCCCTTACTGCAGCATACAACATTGTTTCCTAAATAAACTTCTGATACTGCAGCTGCCCATCTCCTTGAGAAAATACCAAAGTTTAAATCAGTCTTGGGTGCCTTATTAGAGCTTCACTGGCTCCCAGTTAAAATGCAAGTGGCATGTAAGGCTCTCTGCGTAGCGCACAAAACACTCTACGGTTCTGGACCAGAGTACCTGAAAAAGAAATTTGTATGGTACACACCGAATGGATTGTTGCATTCTGCAGCTTCCAAATAAGTTACTGTCCAAAAAATCTAGAAAGTCTCTTCGGGTGGCAGGAGATTTGTTCATTCTACCTGCTAAATTTTGAGTCGACTGCCCTGGCATCTCAAATGTCAATCAAACATGACATGCTTTAGGAAGCATCTAAAGTCCTAGTTGTTTTTAATTTCATCTGTAGTTATTTGTCATACCCCAGTATAGTATATTGCCAACGTTAGCACCAAGACGCCTTAGGGCATTCTTGTGCTCTATAAATTATAAATCAAATCTAGATAATGTGTCCACACAGAGTGATCCGGACACCTCACATTTAAGGCTCGAAGTAAAACAAATCCGGAAACGGATTCTTTTCCTTGTGGGCATGCAGACACTACTTCGGGGAGGTAGGGGACAGGTGGGGCCCAGTACTCACTTTCCCAGTTTCTGGATACTGCTTTTTCCAATAATTTCTCCGGTAGAGGATTGAGCACTAGCAGTACAGGCAGAATCATTGTGGTCTCTCCAGTAGCCTTAGGTGTGAATGCGAAGTTACTCCTGTTGGCTACTACCTTGAAGAGGTGACTTCACTGGTATTTCTCCTTCTCCTTATTCAAGTTCTTTACTATTGGTTCTTTAAAAAATATAATGAGGGTTGATTGACCTACATCCTTGAAGTGTAGATTATTGTGTATTCAGTATAGAATAGCTGACTGATCCGTTATCACTCTTGAGAATCTTTGTTTAATAAAATGAGGAAATCTGGTTAGAATATTCACGGATAGCCCTCTTTTCTTAATTACGGGTGCAAACACACTGGCTTCATTATGGACTTTTGAAATGTGTTTGAACAATCCTTACAGAAATTCCCTCAAATCTCCACATTGTCTTTCTCAGGGAAAACCTCTGGAGTCTAATATTATGTGTACACTACTCACTTTCCTGGGCCTCTTGTTCACCATTCATCATTCCAAATCTCTCAGGCTCAGCCAGCACATTCCATTGTATATCATAATTATATTGTATCTGAGATCTTCGCACCAGAGACCCTTTGTCTCCTCTGCAAAATGTTTGCCCTCTGAAATTGCCGTAGACAAATCAGTTAAATGGAGATATTAGTCTGCATCAATGTGGACGGATATTCTAAAAGGCCGTTTTGTGGTGAAGACATCATCTTCGCTCTTGCCTTGAGATGAGCCTCACACCTATTGTGGGTTATGGTTGTTTAAATCTTTCCCAATGAGAGCTCCTACACCTTTAGCTAATGTTGCCCCATTTTACTCTATGCTTCTGGTATTGTGGTATCTTAAAAGTTCATCTCTTCCTGCTGAGTCACTCTTTATGCCTGGCCCCTGCCTTTATCTTAAGGTTTCTTGAAATCCTTCAGTTACTAGCCCAAGACTATTTCATTTGCCAGTATTTGGACAGAATGTTTTCAGAGTGGTTCTTCACTTAGTGCCATTTCCATTACCTGAGAGTTCCTTTTCCACACAAAACATTTCCTAGAGACCGTGATTTTCAGGGTACAAGTAGGTCTGTTTCTTGAAACTGGTGTTTGCCCTAATGTCTTAGGGTTGCATTAAGAAACTATTCCTCCACTGGGGCTTCTCCAGCACTACTTTTGGAGCTGGGAAGTATTTTGTTTTCAGCTCAGTGGGCTATGATAACTGTCTTGCTCTTGCATATCTCTTTTATGATGGCACTGTTGACACTACTCACAATCCCTCCTGTGCCTCCCTTTATAGACGCGCTCAATGACTTCTCAGTTATGTTCCTCCCCGCGTTCTTGAATCTGTAATTTTTTTCAAGAACTATATTTCTGGTTTACTATGAAGGAAAGACCCCATTCTCTAGCATTTACCTGGCATCTTAATTTCTCTCGCGGGATCTACCACCAGATTGCAAAAGCTCTCTTCCTATATAAAGCATCAATTAAGGGACTAAAACTCACTCTTCTTGAACCCAAAGCAGTGAGGCTAGAGCCGCCCTTGAAACCTCATCTAGCTAGCTACATCAAAGCAGAGAACAGGACGTAAACACTTTGCGGCCTCCATACTACAGCACTTGTGATCCCTCTGACATATCCTCAAACACCACAAAATGCAGGTTATCTAGTCCCTTTAGGCAAAGGAATTTCAACCCAGTACTAGATAGTCACCACGCTGCACCACAGCAAGCAAGTCAGCCTCCACCTATCTCCAGCATGGTCATACCACTAGGGCAGTAGTCAGTCTATGCCTAAACGCTACCTGGACCTAGTAGCTCCTTACTCCAGTTCTGGTTATATAGGCTAAGGAAATGTAATTTCTGGAGAGGATTCATAAACTCAAATTGAGGGACATCTAAGGGCTGCTAGAAGACCCATTGTCCTGATATTTCATTTTTTAATCTTCTGGTAGAGCTGTGTATCATCTATATATTGGAGGAAACCGTCAGAATGCTTTTCAGAGAAAAAGGAGATTTCTTTGAAAAAGAATTATACAGGTTCCAGACCTGGGGATTCTACCTACCAGACTTTTCTATGGTGCTACAGGAAAAGTAGAAATTCCCCAAAAGTGGTCAGATGTTAACTACGTTGATAAATGTGACGTTGTAATATTATTCTTCACAGCAGTTACCATGGAAAGATGGGAACTGGAGGAAGAACTGAAGCTATGTAGATCGCACTAGGAGTAGAGAACCGAAGCACCCAGATTTCTGAATCACTTCTGGAAGAATCGAAAATACATACAATCAATTTTCCTGTATGTACCATTCCGCTTATATGAAGAGTTTGAGAGGCTGCTGGCTCTTTTCTCGTACATGCTACAGCAAAGGAGACACCTGATCCATGTTATTTTGCCATTGTTGCAGCAGGTACAGGCTCACACATCTGCCAGCTCAAGAGCTTAAGTGATACATCACTTTGTGGGTGCCGGTGAATGAAAAGAGGTAGTTTGCAAAGCATGTGTATCATAAAAGACTGAAATGAGCGAAGAACATGCTACACTGAACGAATATTTCTATCTTTTATTAATGTCTGAAGAAAACATTTGGACTGTAAGATGGGGCGCACAAACCCCTGCTCGGACAGCTGGAGATCATGCAAATTGACATGGTCGGACAGAACGCAACCTCAGGGTTGGTCCTCAGCAATACACATCCTGCTCGAATCCCAGTGGCATCTACACAATGAGAGAATCAGTAGAAAAGCTGTGGCCACTATTTTCAAGGTCATACTTCAACTATTTATCCAATTGGAAGGAGAAGATCCACATGTAATAACTAGCTGGCCTCTCCATTCAGCTCACCCAAGAGAAGTAATCATGTCAGGTCCAAGACAGGTGTACCCACAGGCGGACCCACTACTGTGGCCTTCAGCTATGGTACTTTTGCATGGTTTCTTACGTCCCACCTCCTACTCCTCTCAGTTCTCCATTGGAAATGATCCCCATTAAAATCAAAGAGCTGCATGGATCCGACGAGGAGTGTCTGTCTCTCTAACGTAGTGAATGCACCTCATTGCTTCATTTTCTCCTGTAAAGAGCATAAAGACTTCTTCGTACATCTCTTCTCATCATGTTATGTCATTTCGATCTTTTCTTTATGTGTCTGGGCGACTACTGTGCCCCACCTCCCTTCTGCGTTCATTCAGTTTATCCACCTGTTGCTAAAACTAATATTTTGGATATATTTTGATTTACCTGCATTCTCTTTCAAATACTGTACTTCCCACACGGTACCCTCATGTTTGTGCGTTTTGATTTTTCCCTTTTTTGTTTTTATTTCCTCTTTCTTTGTTCCCAGTGGTCCCCTCTAACCTCTTATTTTGTTCATTGTCTCTTTTCACTTGACACGTTTTCCTCTTTCTGCTACTTGCGATTATTCACAACAGCAATGCACGAAGGAGAGGAAACACCCCTGTAGCATGATTAATTTTTGTGGACCCCCTCGAAAGCAATTGTCTCAGCCAATTAACTTTCTACAAATAAAGACACATGCATATTTTAGTTAAATCGCTTTAGTTTATCTTTTTGGCACTGCATAGTTATTAAGGGGGAGGCACAATATGCGTTCACAATGTCCACAATGGTCTAAAGCCCATGTTTGTAAGAGATGTTTTTGTAGCACTGCTGTAGTTATGCATGCTCTTGTCTACGCTCCTCCACCTCATGGATGGTGCATGACTGTCCCTTCAAGCACCACTGCACATGGTGCGTGGAGGACACATGTGCAAGCCGGAAGGACACAGTGATGGGGTGCGTCAGATGGACATCTGGAAGGCAGACACTGTGTGCGGAGAGAGCACCTCCAGGCTCTTCAGCGGGGAAGAGACCCCCAGCATGCTCCACTCCTTGTCGCCGATGGAGGACGAGGTGTTGTAGGACTCCAACTGCACCCCAGCTTTTTCCAAGGCCCCTGGGAGAGAAAATAAAGTAGAAGTAGTGGTGGTATTATTTTTGCATGAGTATGTTGTGGACTCTAGGGTTAGGAGGGTCACGGTGGAGAGGAAAGAATGGACATCATGCCAATGACGACAAATAAAATTCAGTAGGACTGGCAAAGAGGGAGGGACTGGAAAACAGATGATGGGCTGAATGACCGAGAAGAGAAGACGGCGATGGAGCGAAAAACGTAATGAGAGGATAATGAGGGCGTGTTAGCCAAAGAATGAGATGGCCAAGAAGGAAGGAAATGGCAAGAGTAAGTACTCAGAAGTTAGGAGGCCATAAACCGAAGGGACACGGTAGAAGAAAATGACAGCAATCGCTAGAGGATTGAGAACACTGCAGCAGAGAGCAGAGACAGGTAGAGGTGAACAGGATGTACAAAGAACCACAGAGGTATGGAGGGACAGATACAAAGAATGACAGGGGAAATGGGAGAGAAATGAAGGGGTAAAACAATGAGAAAAAGACAACCGCACAGGATAATTTGACAACAAAGGCAGGGCAGAAAAAAACATAAATTAAAGAAGGCCACAAGACACAACAAAGTTGTGAAATAACGTGATCACTGTCCTGCTCAATCATGCATCACCACAGTGCAGAGTCCGTACTGCACTCACACCCCAAACCCACTGTCCCAATTCTTATGATTAATACATTTTTGTATGGCACAAGAGCAGTTCACGGGCAAGGCATAACAACGATTTTAGTGTCCTCAGGATCAGTGCTCCTTGTGCATTCCTTGGATCTGTGCATCTGTTTGTTTGGGGAAGCTTGTGAAGCGTTTGAGAATGCCGTGCAGTGTGCTTGCACTCCGGCAGAACAGTATGTCACCGCTGTAAATGTACTTCCGGACCAGAATTCATCAAATACGTTTCTGGACATGCACATCCACTGGAGGGCCACAGTGCAGGCCTTCCATTCGCCTTCGAACGACAACATGGCCACCACCTGGATTTGGGGTTTCATTTATCTTTCAAAAGGAGGCATGCACGTGCACCCCATACTGCTGTTACAGCAGCAGACTGTCGTGGGGTCAAACTTTCCTTTTCCAGTTTTTAAAAGTGTGCCTCATTCATGCTTAAACTGCGTCTTCCATACTGGAGAATGTATTGAAAAAACACGAGTATCAATGTTTCTATAATAACGGAGAAACAAAAACTGTCTGAATTGCAATATTTTAATACCACAATAAAGAATGGAAAATGAAAAATGTCATGAGCGTACCTTACCGGAGGTTATGTAGTCCACTCCTAGACACAAAAAACCTAGCACGTCCTCCCAGAACGATTCCTCCCTTCTCCCTGGAGAAGGTAATGCCTTCTCAGGCTGCTGTGGCCGGTGTGGGGCACTAATTAATACCACAGGCTGCACATCAAAGGCTTCCAAGAGTCCTTGTTGCAGACTAACAGATGTTCAAAATAGCCACAATCTGAATGTACCCAGGAGCACACGCCCCTCTCCAGCAGAAGAGTCAAACTAAAACTCCTATGGAAGTCCTGTTTGCTGCCCCCTACGTATGACTCGGAGCACAGGTTTGCTGATATTTGAGGCAATGTGGCAATCAAAGTTGCTGTGCGACACGGCATCAGAGTGAAAGAAAATAAGCACCATATCTGGAAAAATAGCATGTTAGTTTCACCCCTGGTGCACTTCGGCCTGCCATGTGCCAACACAAACACCCTAGCGCCACAAGGAGAGGGGGTGCACGTTCTCTAGAAGGGGGGCATTTCACTCTCACTAGGGAGCTCTCAGCAAGTACTGCCAAGTCTCGAGTCAGCCTTTCCTCACCCAGATCCTCGCAAGCTGCATAAACAAAGCAGTTTGTCAATGACAACAATCCTCCCGATGGCCTTCAGTCTGGTTTCTCAGCAGGCCGTAGCGCCGCAAACAGCGCCTTGCACATCGCTGATAACGATCTACCTGTTTTGGACAACTGCAAACCTCAAATGCTGGGACAGATGCATCTGCAGCGGTTTCCGCACTGTCACCCGTGATATTCTCGTCCTAACTTTAAATTGCTGCACGAGTTTTGAAGACAAAGTACTGAATCTGTTTGAATCCTATCCAGCTAATCACATGCAAAATAAACAGTTTTCTTCCTAACCCCGTTCCGTTGTCAAAAAGAGTTCCTTCTTATTTTGCCCTAGTCTTCCCTTCCTTCTTCCCATTATCTGACTAAGAAGCTAAAGCTTGCAGGAGGTTCTCGTCAACTTCGTGGCAAAAAAAAAAAAGGAAAAAAAAGGGTCTTGAACCTATCCGTCATTGGCTGAGCGCTGAACGCCTGTAATTCCATTCTACCTGCTCTTTGCACTACTGCATCTCTACATGAATTCAGAAAAGAGCTAAAACTCCTTCTCAACTACAACTCCTTCCTCTCGTTCCTTGCAGCGCTCACCGACAGATCACTGGATTCTCTTCTGGAATTTGCATCTTTTCCTCCATTTTTGCTTCCTGAACTGTAAACGTCTTATGCGGGTCTGAAGCTCTCCGTTTTGCTCGACCCTACTTTGTGTACATACTTTTGCTTTATTAATGAAGAGTTCTGTTATTGTATTTGGTCTTTGGACTTCTTTACCATTCTTTTTATGTCCTGTTTTTATGCTCTGGGAAGTGTCTGTATGTAAACATTCAATAAATACATAAATAAAAAGAGAATAAATGGGTTCAAAACTTCTCCCTGCCTCTAAACTACACAAAGCCAATTAATAAAATAAAAGCGCCCTTCAAGCTTCCTAATGAATCCACGAATATCTACTCTGGTCTCAAGCTACCACAGCCAAGTTTGCATAGCTAATTTGGAGTACAACATTCCAAAATATGGCATTCGGGGTGAAGCACTGACAGAAATCAGTTTCCAAGGCACACAAGTGGAGTTATAAACAAAAATATAAAGCAGAAACTGGATTGAGTTGGCTTGGTTCCCGTTTAAGTGGGGCGTGGCATGTCACCCAGGGGGCTCTTTTGCAATGGCGAAGGAGTGTCGCCCCCTTTGCTAAGCCAGGAGCTGAAAGATAAAGGGACATTTAATTATCGTTTTATCTTTCAGCTGCTGGCTAAGCCAGCAGCATGTTCAGGGAGGGTAGGTCTGCGCCACAAAAGGCACGAGGAGAGAGTGTACCTAAGTGTGCAAGTGTGTTTGGCTGGCCGTCTCAGTCCGGCCAAACACACATGCACGCTTAGGTTTCTCCAACCCAGCTGTGTTGAACAGCCAGGCTGGAGAAACTGCACAGACCCCAGGGTTGTGTCTGAGCAGCAGTCCAATCAGCTCAGACCAATCCTGATGCAGCTTTCATGCTAAGTTTAGCATGAAAGCAGCGCCAGGATTGCTGAGGAGCCTGTGCTGGTGGCCCAGTGAATGCTGGGACACCAGTCAAAGAGGAGAGGAGAGAGGCATCTGCGTCGGAACGGCTAAGTTTTTATTTTGTTTCATTATTTTTTTAATCCCCGTCCCTAACCCTGCCCGCCCCTCCCCTTGAGATTTGCGGCGGCTGCCGCTGATGGCACCTCGACCTGGACTGTGCCTTTTGGAGCAGAACCAACCCCGATTTGCTCTCTTTTTAGAGTGGCACCGTGAAAAAAACTAAAAAAAAAAAAAACTTGATGCTCTGGGCTGATTACCACAGGCTGAGATTAATTCCAGCACTCTTGTTTTTTAGTATTGCTCAAAAATAGAGCTGATACTTTCAGAAGAGAGGGAAGAAAAGCGCAAGCACACACTACTGAAAGAGCAAACTGGGGGTTAACAACATATTCACACATATAACGTAGCTTCATGTTTAGAAATCAGTTGTTTATACATTTGACACCTGTTGCATGGTCCCATGCAGGGTAGGAGCACACGTCAGGAAACGGCAGTAAACAAAGGGCGCACGTACTGTGCAGGGCAAGTGTGTGTTTACACGGGGTTTCAGTCCTCATGGAACATTGTAAGCAACTGCAGTGATGGGGATTCTGCTGTCACACCGGAGGGTGAGGTGCCATCCTGGATATTGGGAGGGCCCTGCTAAGAATCACAGCCTCACTCTCTCGACCCCTCTTTCTTCCCCTTCACCACATGCAATCCGCGTGGATCACCTATTCTCAAATGGGCTACAGTAACATGGCACACTCCTTACCGAAAATTCCAGGCAGGTCTCTTGCTCCCTCTGTCTTGAAGCCCAAGAGGTGAGCAGCCAGTGGTACTGGCTGCCTGAAGGTGGCACCATGGAGTTCCAACAGGACTGGTGTGCGTCCGTGCACAGTACCAACAGCACTGTGTGAGGTGCCAGCGACTGACAGATGGATGCGGCACTCTACAGGGCACAGCCCTGGTGCTTCATCCTTATGATGAGCAGTGACCTGAGGGGGAAAAAAAGATTAGGAAAGCCTCAGACTTTGGAAGTGCAGATGCATGACAGCAACACGCGTCAAACACTACCGACTTGTAGAATGGTGCACCACACATATCCCCACTAATGCAACAAACTCCTTGGACCACTGCAGCAAATGGTCTCACTAACGCAAACACAATTTCCCAGATGTGCTCAGTTTCACAGATGAGCATAGCTCTTCTGTTGCAGGTAATGCGCACAGAGCTCTACCAATGCCCACAGGGTGCATGCATACACACATCTTCTCCACACACAGTCCATGCATCTCAGAAAGCTTCAAGATTCACACACAACTCAACTGATAGCATGATCCAATAACACTCACCCAGCTCCACTGCTCTCACACACATACACATACTTTGTTCACGTGTCCACTACACCGCCAATTAACATTCACTGATCATCCAGTGCTTTATGCACTGACCCCTGCGTCGTGAACGGCATTCCACTCCATCACCCTTAGACAGCTCCACAGGCTGCAAGTGAGTCCAATCATTACACGGATCCAGGGATGTACTTAACATCAGAAAGGGATTGTCATGAGCTGACCAAGATTGGCAATCAATCCAGATCCCTTCGACCACTGCCTTCAGCTGTTTCCTCCCTTGGGTCCTTCATGTGCTCTTGAAGGCTTGTGCACTGCACATCGTTATCGTCTTAAGATCAATATTTAGTCTGCAGATACAGTGAAAACTGCATGGGTCTCATCCCCAGTCACTGATGCTCAGAGGAGGCAGAACGAAGCGAAGACTTTCTCTAGCTTACTGAAAGCCCAGGACCACCGGCCACTAACACCCCAGAGTGAGGACACAAGCCTACTGAGCTGAACTACTGATTTTAGGTAGCAATCTAATATTGAGATGTAGCACATCTTATGTTTCCAAGATACCGGAGCTCATGAACCTAGTCACAGGGGTGAATATACAGCGCAAAAGATGGATCACCCTGGTGGTGTGCTAACAATATGATTTTCAATTCTGCAGATATTTTTGATGCACTTGAGATCCAGAGATGGTGCATTGGTCCGAATGGTATACAAAACGGAAATTACAACTGTCTGAATTCGTCAACTTTGGGATACACAGAAAAGGCCCTTAATGAGAAAAACAGGAGGTAGGGAACTATAGGTTGGTCTCTTGGCTAGATGCACTGGTCAAAACCTCCTGGAATGCTCTCCTTAACAGAATTCACTCCTAACAATGTTCGTCTAATATTTAAAGCTGGCATCCTTTCAGTCAAATAAGATTCAGCCAGCACATTTTTCATTGAAATGTAGATCTACGAACTACCTGTGATGCAGTGGACCTTCACATCTCAGATCTAAATTCAGTAATAATCCATATTTTCTGCTTTGAGTAACAATGGATTCTGCACTTGTGCTACTTTGTAGGATTGTGGGAAAAGGAAACAAATCTTCATAAAAAATGAGGAAGGCAGGGTTGTAGCACTAGCCTTTCTAATCAATCTATTTAGCAACGAGAAACAGGTGTACTCTTCCATCCCAAGATTAACAACTTTTGAGGCAGGAGCTTTATTTGTGGATGATGACATACTTTGGTAGGCACCAAGAAGAGCCTTTTAAAGTTGCTCAAATATTTCCAGTCAAAATGCTCGGGCAGGAAACTATTCATAAATGTCACTAAAATACGATAATGCATGCAGCTCCCTGCTAAATAATACAGTGTAACATTTTGTATCAAGACACAACAAATCTTAGATAATAGTCAAGATGGCTCCTTTTTAGTGTATGCCAAGACCATGATTCAAAAAACTGTTACTGCTACCAAAAATCATGAATGCCTTCAGTTTTAGATTTCAATAGAGAAAACAGTGAAAACATTATTTTTACATATTTTCCCACATTTAAAGGCAAACAAATAGCACCTACTTTTTGTTGGTACTAAAAGGTACAGATGTTTTCCACAGAGAGGTGGAACTGCTGCATTTCTTGATGTGGTGACAATACTTTTCTCGAAATAAAAAAAAATGTGCCAAATGCGCAGTAATCCATGTTCCACACATTTAGCACATTTGTTTACTATCCCCACACATTCTCGATGCGCATTTAAGAAGGTTAGTTTATATGTCACTAGTTTGTCATTGGACACCCTTCCAAGGAATTCCAGGCCACATATCAAAAGAACAACATTCACATCCCATAAAGAGTTTCCTGAAATAAAGCAGAAATCATAGCGAACAAAGACGTAATTTCTCAACAAAATTAAGAACGTCTCTTTCGTCCTCAGTCACCACCATACCTCTCAGGTGTACAGCCATCAGTGCGTACCTTTAACCCAGCTTCCTTTGCATACAGCCCAGCATTGACCAAGTTTATATCTTGCTGCGCCACCCCACTCAGAAGACCGACCGTCACTGCAGCGGAGAGGTAATTCCCAGCCTGCCTCAGGCCTTCCCCTAGAATGCAAACACACAAGAATAATCACGCCGCACGTATTACCAAACACTTCATTAAAATCAAGTTCGATTTAAAAAGTGGTTTAGGTACACCTCCACTATTACGGACAGTAATTAATGCACTCATTTACAAATTCTAACATATAGAAAAAATAATGAAGACAACTGATTAGCAGGTACAATTTATAGTCACGATGCAGTGGGATCAACTAGTAAAAAACGTTACTACTAAAACATTTTTCCTGGAAATGCATTTTTTTTTCCAGATTCTGAAGGGATTGGTCAAAAAGAGGGCCCTCGAAGACCACGCTGTCGCATCAACAGGGGTCTATTACGTTTTACAGGCTACTGAATCTAAGCACGGAAATAAATGATGAAACTGAATGTAGTTCATTGTAGTTGCCAGTGGCTGAGATTGATAGACGCAATACCTAGTTATTTTTTCTTTGTGTTAAATAATGAGAGGTATCAAAATCTTGCACGACTAAGGAAACAAGTCTTGCCCTCTCCATACACCAGGCACATTAGAGGGCATGTGCTCTGGTGACTGAGGACCAAGTGGAGTGCCAAGGGAAGGCGACAGCAAGTGGTCAATGTCAACTGTTGGAAGCAGATGTATGTATTTATCTCAATGGGGTTGCTGTAATTGCAAAAAGACGGCCTCTGAAACAATTTTCTCTCTTTAGAATTAGAAACGTCCTGTCCTTGCCATAGTCTTCAGCACCTATCTGATGATCTCTGTGTGAGGGACTTTGTACTGAGAGTTGTCTTTCAGTTCATATGGCAAACGGCAGGTCATGGTATTTATGTTGCGCCGCTGCTGCGAGCATGGGCCGCTGCGGCGCAACTCCTGGAGACCGCGGCGGCCCGCGGGGGAAGCCGCGGCTCGGTTCAAGGGTCGCGGCACCCGCCGCAGCCCTTTTCTCCGGTTGCGGATTCCCGGGCAAACGCGGCAGGACCGGAGACCCCGAATCGGGTCACGGTCCTTGCCGCGCTCAGCGTGTAAGGCATAAAAGCGCACTCTGGATTCCCGGGACCCCCTCCTTTCCACCACTTACCTGTCACGCAGTCAAAAGCCTTATGCCTGCACATGATTAGTTTTTATGTATGCTTTTCCCTTTCCCAGCATGCTGTTCACTTCCTCTCTTCCCTGCATGCACTGTTTCTCTTTATCAGGCGCATGTTTTCTATTTTAAGTTATGACCTTTTCCCCAATCCAAGATGGTGGTATTACTACTTCCTGTTTTCCACTTCCTGTCTAGGGGTATATAAGGGGAATCTATCTTCTTTCTCATTGCGTTGCAACACTCCTGCGGTGGTAGTCACGCTCCGGCTGGTTTCCTCTTGTGGCGCCAGTTGTTCTTGATCTGTCTTCCGTCTCCAGAATTCCTGAATTCCAGAATCTTAAGTCCTAACGTCCTTGTGTCCTCCTTCTGTTTCAGGCAGTTCCTGATGGAGGTTTTTTACCCTTTTGGGGTTTTTCCTTTGGGACTCCTTCTGGAGGGCACGGACTGTAGTGGCTTGCTATTGTCAAACAGCACTGTGGCTACCGGAAGGGGTCGCCCCTACCTCGGCCAGAGCAGGACTTGCAGGAACCGGGGACGCTCACCACCTCTCTCCAACCTCGACGGTAAGCCCAGGGTGAATCGTGACAATTTAGACCACTGAACCACCTGGGCAATTCTAACTTCTCTAGTCTTGCCTTTGGGGCATGTCCAAGCAATCATCCACTTTGTAGTTCACAGGTTAATGGACATGTTCGAAGTGTCACTAGGATCAGTTTAGACCTTAGACCCTCCTATTTGGGGATCTTCTAGTACGGTGGATAGACGGTTCGACCAGTGGCCGTACATTCTCTATAAAACCTGAAATGCATAGGACTGCCTTCAAAATCTATTCTTCTCTCTGATAAGCCTTTACAGTTACTGTAGAGCCCTGCTTCAGCTCTAAAGAAAGAAAAGTTGTTTTGCTTTTTTCAGACTCCTGACCCCTCTGAGACATCCACAACCTCATGATTGAATAGCAGTATTCCCTAATCAACTGAGACAAGTATAAACTCTAGTTTGAATGGCATAAGGCCAAGGGGCCTACAGACAAAAATCTAATGCATAGGTGATCAGAGGTATAAACCCCATCCTTTCTTGCCAGACGGATCACAGGTTTGTTCCACATGTGCCACGGAATGAAGGCCAGAATTAGAGCTCAGACCGAAGTTCTACTCCAGATTCTATGCAGTGGGCAAGCACACACGAAGGTAGCACAAAGCAGAGGTACTAGATGGCAAACAATTACATCCATGCGTGCGCAAGGGTAATTAACGAATAGTCCTGATGAAACCCTGTGTTTTATTCAGACAGACACCCGTTGACACTTCCTCAAAACAGAGGTCATGCTAACCAGTTTAAAACCAGGATCTAGATATTAGACAGTCCTCACTATAAGTCGATTCTTGAAAAATATCAGTTTCCCTTTTAAGTAATGTTTTACTCCCTACTCATACTTCCCAAGCACAAATGAATTTCACAAAATTATACAGCGAGTGATCTTCAACTAAGATAATGGACAAAGAAATATAGCAACACAACACTTGTTCTAAGATAATATGCAAAGAAATATAGCAACATAACACTTGTTCTAGTAAACGTATAAAAAGCAATCAGCACCAAGTTATTATTGTGTTTGCCTCTACTAGGCTCACAATCAAAATATGTTTGACCTTGTAATCTAGATCTTCTACATCAAATTATTCTTGAAGCGGGTGTTCACGTTTAGTCATATAAATCATTTCTAAACTCAGAAAATATCAGGAATTAGGCAAAATAATGTTTTTAAATAAACTGTTCACACTTATTGCATAGGGTTCTATGCTGCATGTTTAATCAGTTCTTGAGTATTTGGAATTAACTTATTTGTTGATGCAGTTTCCGGCATGCGCTGAAAGACTGATCAACCTCAGGCTTGCTATTATTCCAAAATGTGTTATTGTTTCCCTACAACAAAGTTTTAGACATTCCCACATCTTTAGGAACCTAATCTTGATGTCAAGGACTTCACTACTTTTCTTCCAATTAGGCATTGTCTCCGAGTTGGTGAACGATGGGGCTCCTTAGTTTTTGAGGGCAAGTTTTTTGCGTTAATTGTGCAGATTTACTAATTGCAAAGAATGTGGAACGAGTGATAGTCTGTTAAAAGAATATTGGCAATTAGGTACCGTAGATGATTCTTGGGTTTGCGTTTTTTCCTCTTTCCTCTTTAGATGGAGGGGCTATGAGATTTGAAAGTTATGTGAAGGATGCCCTGAGATATTCTTACCATAGAGACTATCTTGGTAAGTGAAGCAGAAAGTTTCTGTGCTTATTGATAGAAGAACGTGTCTCCACATCTTCTTGTTTACTTAGGGTTTGTTTGTTGAAAACTTGGTTAGATAATTCTGGATATTTGGTTGTGTATCTGCATAAGGAGTCGTTTGTAAATGGACGTTGAAATCAGAGAATTGAGTCCCTCTTTCATCGGGATTTTGGAAATTCATCCACACCTGCGTATGGTATTTATTAATTTTTAGCATAGTGAATGTTGGTATTGTTTTGTTTTTTTACATTCACTGGTGGTTTACATGTATGCATGTATTTGTTTAGGTCACTTTCATGTTTTTTTTTGTTTTACCTTTTTTATAATTTTTCGACAGGCATTTTTTTAAAATTATTTTTAGCACACCATGTACTATTTTCACTTTGTTTTTTATTTTCATCTTTATTTTGGGTTTTGGACTTGTATTGGTGATGGTCACTGGTGGTTCACTGTATCTCAAGAATTTGGATCGAATTAATTCATTTTTTCTGTATTTTGCTTGTATTAGGATGTATATCAACGGTAAGGACAATAGGATTGATGAAGTCTGTGGCACTATATATATCAAATATTGAAAAGGAATTGCCCTGATGAAGGCGGCCTCATAAATTAGAAGGTCACCGCCGAAACGCACGTAGGCTTGGTTCCTACTGTTGTTTAGATGGATTATAAATTTATGGTGCCAAAATGTTCTCTTCCATTGGATTTAGTAAGATGGAGACACATTCAGGATTTGGATATTAGAATGATATAATTGTGACCATTAACAAGGCTTCAAAAAAAGATAATTTGTACATATTTAGTTTGTACTTAGATATACTTATGAAATTTAGAGTTATATTTTTGTTAATAGTTATGGTTTTATTATTCTCACTGTCTTGTCTCGTGTGGCACTCTGTTTTTGTCAATACATTTTTTGTATATGTGTATGTATTTATAGAGTTTTTGGATTAGTATTTGTTCGTTTTCCCGCGTAAATATTTGTATATTTGTATAATTTAGATATTTGTGCCTGCTTTTGGATGTACATACATATGTAATAAATTGAAAATGTCACTTACCCAGTGTACATCTGTTCGTGGCATTAGTCGCTGCAGATTCACATGTTTCGCACAGTCCGCTGCCTGGTGTTGGGCTCGGAGTATTACAAGTTGTTTTTCTTTGAAGAAGTCTTTTTTGGTCACGGGACCGAAGGACTCCTCCCTCTTCGGCTCCATTGCGCATGGGCGTCAACTCCATCTTAGATTGTTTTCCCCGCAGAGGGTGAGGATGGAGTTGTTTGCTATAAATAGTGCCCATGCAATGGAGTGAATACGTATGTACATAAAAAGTTTATAATAATTATTTACAAATGTACAAATGTTTAAGATTTAAGATCTACTTCTAAACGGCTACAGGCTTCCCGGGGAGGCAGGAGGGCACATGTGAATCTGCAGCGACTAATGCCACGAACAGATGTACACTGGGTAAGTGACATTTTCAGTTCGATGGCATATGTTGCTGCAGATACACATGTTTCGCATAGACTATAAAGCAGTTACCTCCCCTAAAAGCGGTGGTTTAGCCTGTAGGAGTTGAAGTAGTTTGGAATAATGTTCTTAGTACAGCTTGGCCCACTGTAGCTTGTTGTGCATTTAGTACGTCTACACAGTAGTGTTTAGTAAATGTATGAGGCGTAGACCAGGTTGCAGCCTTACATATTTCGCTCATAGGAATGTTTCCTAGAAAGGCCATTGTAGCACCTTTCTTTCTGGTTGAGTGTGCCTTTGGTGTAATAGGCAATTCTCTTTTGGCTTTAAGATAGCATGTTTGAATACATCTGACTATCCATCTAGCAATGCCTTGTTTAGAGATTGGATTTCCTATGTGTGGTTTTTGAAAAGCTATGAACAGTTGTTTTGTTTTCCTGATTAGCTTTGTTCTGTCAATGTAGTACATTAGTGCTCTTTTGATGTCTAATGTATGTAGTGCCCTTTCAGCCACGGAATCTGGTTGTGGGAAGAACACTGGCAATTCTACTGTTTGATTTAAATGGAATGGTGAGATTACTTTTGGTAGAAATTTTGGATTTGTTCTTAGAACTATTTTATTTTTGTGTATTTGAATAAATGGTTCTTGTATGGTAAATTCCTGTATTTCACTTACTCTTCTGAGGGATGTGATTGCAATGAGAAATGCGACTTTCCAGGTTAGATATTGCATTTCACAGGAATGCATGGGTTCGAAAGGTGGACCCATGAGTCTTGTTAAGACGATGTTAAGGTTCCATGAAGGAACTGGTGGTGTTCTTGGTGGTATCATTCTTTTTAGCCCTTCCATGAATGCTTTAATAACTGGTATTCTAAATAGAGACGATGAATGAGTAGTTTGTAGGTAAGCAGATATTGCTGCGAGGTGTATTTTTATAGATGAAAAAGCGAGATTCGCTTTTTGCAAATGTAGTAAGTATCCCACTATGTCCTTTGTAGAGGCATGCAATGGTTGGATTTGATTGGTATGGCAGTAGCAAACAAATCTTTTCCACTTAGATGCATAGCAGTGTCTAGTGGAAGCTTTTCTAGCTTGTTTTATGACCTCCATACATTCTTGTGTGAGGTCTAAGTGTCCGAATTCTAGGATTTCAGGAGCCAAATTGCCAGATTCAATGATGCTGGGTTTGGATGCCTGATCTGTTGTTTGTGTTGTGTTAACAGATCTGGTCTGTTGGGTAGTTTGACATGCGGTACTAGTGAAAGGTCTAGTAGAGTTGTATACCAAGGTTGTCTTGCCCATGTGGGTGCTATCAGTATGAGTTTGAGTTGGTTTTGACTCAACTTGCTTACTAGATATGGAAGGAGAGGGAGAGGGGGAAAAGCGTATGCAAATATCCCTGACCAACTCATCCATAGAGCATTGCCTTGTGATTCGCGGTGTGGGTACCTGGATGCGAAGTTTTGGCATTTTGCGTTTTCTTTTGTTGCGAACAAATCTATCTGGGGTGTTCCCCAAATTTGAAAGTACTTGTTCAGAACTTGGGGGTGAATTTCCCATTCGTGGACTTGTTGGTGGTCTCGCGAAAGGTTGTCTGCTAGTTGGTTTTGGATCCCTGGAATAAATTGTGCTATTAGGCGAATGTTGTTGTGAATCGCCCACTGCCATATTTTTTGTGTTAGGAGACACAATTGTGTTGAGTGTGTTCCTCCTTGTTTGTTTAAATAATACATTGTTGTCATGTTGTCTGTTTTGACAAGAATGTATTTGTGTGTTATTATGGGTTGAAAGGCTTTTAACGCTAGAAATACTGCTAACAGTTCTAGGTAATTGATATGAAATTTTGTTTGGTGTACATCCCATTGTCCTTGAATGCTGTGGTGATTGAGGTGTGCTCCCCACCCTGTCATGGAAGCATCTGTTGTTATAACGTATTGAGGCACTGGGTCCTGAAATGTCCGCCCTTTGTTTAAATTGTTGCTGTTCCACCATAGAAGCGAGAGGTATGTTTGGCGGTCTACCAACACCAGATCTTGAAGTTGACCCTGTGCCTGTGACCATTGTGATGCTAGGCACTGTTGTAAAGGTCGCATGTGTAGATCTTGAAGTTGACCCTGTGCCTGTGACCATTGTGATGCTAGGCACTGTTGTAAAGGTCGCATGTGTAGTCTTGCGTTTGGGACAATGGCTATGCATGATGACATCATGCCTAGAAGTTTTAGCACAAATTTTGCTTGTATCTTTTGGTTTGGAAACATAGCACTTATTACCTTGTGGAATGCTTGCACTCTTTGTGGACTTGGAGTGGCAATTCCTTTTGATGTGTTGATGGTTGCCCCTAGATATTGTTGTGTCTGACACGGTTCGAGGTGTGATTTTGTATAGTTGATGGAGAAACCCAGTTTGTGAAGGGTTTGTATGACATATGTGGTGTTGTTTGTGCACTTTTTTACTGTGTTGGTCTTGATTAGCCAATCGTCTAGGTAAGGAAACACATGTATCTGTTGTCTCCTGATATGTGCTGCTACTACTGCTAGACATTTTGTGAATACTCTTGGTGCAGTTGTTATTCCGAATGGCAACACTTTGAATTGGTAATGTATTCCTTTGAATACGAACCTTAGGTACTTTCTGTGAGAAGGGTGTATCGGTATATGAAAGTACGCATCTTTTAGGTCTAATGTGGTCATGTAATCTTGCTGTTTGAGCAGTGGAATGATGTCTTGTAGTGTGACCATGTGAAAGTGGTCCGATATGATGTAGGTATTTAGTGTCCTGAGATCTAATATTGGTCTTAATGTTTTGTCTTTTTTTGGAATTAGAAAGTACAGGGAGTAAACTCCTGTGTTTTTTTGTTGTACTGGTACTAACTCTATTGCATCCTTTTGCAGTAGTGCTTGAACTTCTAGTCCTAAAAGTTCTAAATGTTGTGGTGACATTTTGCGTGTTTTTGGAGGGATGTTTGGTGGGAATTTGTGGAATTCTATGCAATAGCCATGTTGGATTATTGCTAATACCCAATTGTCTGTTGTAATCTGCTGCCAAGATTGGTAGAATTGGCTTAGTCTTCCCCCCACTGGTGTTGAGTGAAGGGGTTGTGTGACTTGAAAGTCACTGTTTAGGTGGAGGTGTTTTTGGAGTCTGGAATCTTCCCCTACTCCTTGGGAATTGACCCCCTCTATATCCCCTGAAACCTCCCCTTTGGAATGAACCCTGATATGGTGTGGTTCTTGTTTGTTGGCTGGTGGTGTCTGTGGGTTGGCCACGAAACCCCCCTCTAAATGGAGTTTTTCTAAAAGAGCCTCTGCTCTGCGGGGAGTAGAGTGCGCCCATGGCTTTGGCCGTGTCTGTGTCCTTTTTAAGTTTTTCAATGGCTGTGTCCACTTCAGGGCCAAAAAGTTGTTTCTCGTTGAAGGGCATATTAAGGACAGCCTGCTGGATTTCAGGTTTGAAGCCTGAAGTGCGGAGCCAAGCGTGTCTCCTTATGGTGACAGCAGTGTTGACTGTTCTCGCTGCAGTATCGGCTGCGTCCATTGAAGAGCGGATTTGATTGTTTGAGATCGTTTGTCCCTCTTCAACTATTTGCTGCGCCCTTTTTTGGTATTCCTGGGGAAGATGGTCTATGAGAAGTTGCATCTCATCCCAGTGTGCGCGGTCATATCGGGCCAGCAGCGCTTGAGAATTTGCGATGCGCCACTGGTTGGCTGCCTGTGATGCTACTCTTTTTCCTGCTGCATCAAATTTTCTGCTTTCTTTGTCCGGAGGTGGGGCGTCGCCAGATGTATGGGAATTTGCTCTTTTGCGAGCTGCCCCTACTACTACGGAGTCAGGTGGTAACTGCGAAGTAATAAACACTGGGTCTGTGGGTGGTGGTTTGTATTTCTTATCCACCCTTGGGGTGATGGCTCTTGATTTTACGGGCTCTTCAAAAATTTGTTTTGCGTGCCGTAACATCCCTGGTAGCATTGGGAGACACTGATATTGGCTATGTGTAGCCGAGAGGGTGTTAAATAAAAAATCATCCTCTATAGGATCGGAATGCAGTTGGACATTGTGGAATTCTGCTGCCCTAGCCACCAGTTGCGAGTATGAGGTACTGTCCTCTGGCGGTGACGGCTTTGTGGGGTATGAATCGGGATCATTGTCCGGCACTGGGGTGTCATATAGGTCCCAAGCGTCTTGATCCTGATTATCTTGACTTATGGTAGTTTGCGCTGGTGAGTGCATTTGTGGCGGTGTTTGTGCCGGCGATGCCTGTTGTGGTGGAGAGGGCGGAGGCGTGACTTTTTTAACCACTTTGGCTTGTGGTTGTGCGTCATCCTTGAGAAGTCCGATCCTTCTTTTTCTCATTATTGGGGGAAGGGTTGATATCTTCCCTGTGTCTTGCTGGATGTACAGTCTCTTTTGTGTGTAGTCTGATTCTACACTTTGGAGCTCTTGTCCAAATCTGTGCATCTGGCCACTTATTCCTTGTTCCTCTGTGTAGGATGGAGGTGTGGAACTTTTCGGCGCCGAGAGAGAATCTTTTTTCGGCTTCGGCACCAACAGAATTTTTGTGGCTTTCGGCAGTGTGTCTCGGTGCCGATGTTTTTCGGTGCCGGCATCTTGTTTTTGCCTCTCGGAGCCGCTATCTCGGCTCCGAGGTTGCTCCATGGCGGTCCCTCGACCGGAGTCGGGTGTCTTCGCTATGGGCGTGCCCTTTTTCGGCGCCTTCGACGGGTCGCCGGTTTTATGGGTCGAGCCATGGCCTGTTGGCAGTGGCGTCCCCTGGGCTTTTGTCTTCTCGATGGTTTTAATTTTCGACGTCTTACTCACTGTTTGTTGCTGTTGTTCGACGTCGGAGTCTCCGGATTCTGATTCCGGAACCGAGAATGTTTCCTCTTCGTCGTCGAAACGTTGTTTTGTCGGCGTGGACGCCATTTGTAGACGCCTGGCTCTTCGGTCCCGGAGTGTTTTTCTGGACCGGAAGGCTCGACAGGCCTCACAGGTATCCTCCTTGTGCTCGGGGGACAAGCACAAGTTACAGACCAAGTGCTGATCTGTATAAGGATACTTACTGTGACATTTTGGGCAGAAACGAAACGGGGTCCGTTCCATCGGCTTCGATGTCACACGCGGTCGGGCCGACCAGGCCCCAAAGCTACCCCAAAGTCTTCCGATGATCGGTGTCGATGTACCTAACTATCCCGATACCGAACGGAACAATACCGACGCTTTCTTCCGAGATTCTGACTAACTTTCCGAACCGAAACACGGAGCGAAAAGGAATACGTCCGAACCCGACAGCGGAAAAAAACAATCTAAGATGGAGTCGACGCCCATGCGCAATGGAGCCGAAGAGGGAGGAGTCCTTCGGTCCCGTGACCAAA
Source organism: Pleurodeles waltl (assembly GCF_031143425.1). Lineage (NCBI taxonomy): Eukaryota > Metazoa > Chordata > Amphibia > Caudata > Salamandridae > Pleurodeles > Pleurodeles waltl. Next base: position 558,297,853 of record NC_090446.1, on the reverse strand, counting down.
AAAGACTTCTTCGAAGAAAAACAACTTGTAATACTCCGAGCCCAACACCAGGCAGCGGACTGTGCGAAACATGTGTATCTGCAGCAACATATGCCATCGAACATCATTTTTTGAATTTATGTTATCGTTTTTTTGTTTTGTTTATTGTTTTGGATAGTATTTAACATTGGTTGAAGCTCATTTTTCCTTCTCCTTGTACTCAAGTATTTCTCCCTGGATGGGCTACTTATCATACCAGGGACCCTCGATAGTTCATTTCCTATTGTCTCTTTATAGGTCTGATTGTAGAAAGGGATGTAGGTATCCACCTGCACACCCTTGGTGATCGCCACAGTTTGTGACAATGTAACCAATCAGATCTTGTGCCCTAGTGCAACATAGTGATGGCTAACCTTCAAGGTGGAGGGGTGCCTGTCTGCTTTGTGCTGCTTGCACTTCTGTGGGGTTTGGTGTTCCACAGGGCTTGCTTTTCCATTCGGTCTGCTTGTGTGAGCTAGGAGTAGACAAATCTCTTTGGCCACGACTCCATGTACACCTGCCCAGTGAGATGTAGGGTGGCACAGGGATCCAATATACTGGCTAGAATTTTCAATCCTTACACAGAACAGCAGCAAGATCTCAAGTCTAGCTGAATCATCTCCATCTATGAGTATGTGGACGATGAGCACAGGAAAACAGATTTGTTCAAAGAGAAGCACATCTGCAGTTTAAAGGACTGATTGGGAAATTATCCATCACATAAGAGACAATCTCAAATTCTATCTAGCAAATTTAGAATACCTTCTTTAGGCCCAAAACAACTGTTCCATACATGGGCAATCATGGCAATTTATTTTGGATAAAAATTAGGATCTGTTCATACAATACAATAATTAACCAAATTCTTAGGTTTGTACAAGACCTGTAACTTTCAGTAAATGCGTATTTAGGAAGCAGCATCAAACACCCTAATTTCAGCTTCACTTGCTGGGAATAAATTAAGCGTTCCCTTGCACCTTATATATTAGAATGGGTTAGTGCCCAGTTGCCTCTCTTTTGGATGGAGCTGTGCCCTCTTTGTCTATCTCCGGTATTATGCTTTTACCAATACTACTGCTTGTGGGAATGAAGGCATTTAATCGAATCCTCTAACCTTAGGTACCCTTTTTTGCTGGGAGTGTATGAAATGCAGAAGAGTGCTTCCAATTTGAAATGTTTTTTTCTTGTTTCTATCTGTCCCAGCCCTACCTTTCCGCAGTAAGTAGGCATATGCTCAAGTTTTTGACAGAGTAAATCTAGAAGAGTGTTCAGAGTGACAGAATTTTTGTGTGGTGAAGTCCTATAAAACAGCTAATGTGTTAGTGTTCATCAGATTTTACAGGTAAATCCACCCAGAGAGCATATTTATTCACACAGATGTTTTACAATATTTTAAGAGGGAGAAAAAGGCAAAATCCAGTTCCTAGGATTCTGGGTCAGGAATGGGAGTTTGCCCTTGCAAATGATTATTTGCTCACATAAATGGCACATGTCCAAAAAGCCCAATTTAATCCTTTCTAGTTCGTTTCATGATGCACATAAAATATGGATTTTGAGAGTAGGCATTTTCAGTGCTCACCTAAGGTTATTACTGCAATCTCTGGAGTCTTCAGTGGGGCACTGGTCCTGATCAGGGTGCCCAGAATTTCACCCAGCTTTATCCAAGGTTTGGTCTCTGGGGCGAATGCACTTGTCAGAGCTGGGGCATTGACCTGAGGAAAAGGACAAGATAATTATTTAAAGCAGAGGATGAGGGGGGGGACACATTGGACATAAAAATAGGATATTTTGAGCACAGGAAGGAGCTGTAAGAGAAAAGAAAAAACAATTTATCTGAGGAACTTGGGTTCAGTTTGAATTTCACATAATATATTTAAGTGGTGGTTTAAAGAGGCATGTGGTAGAGTCAAGAATACGTCGCATTGGTATTTGGCATCCTGACTTTTGATAGCACCAGCTGTGGGGATCTGAGCAGAACATTGGGCCCGGGCACATATTCGCTTAGAAATTAATCAATTGAAGTGTGCCACTACCTTTCTGCCTGCCTTATCTTTAATCTCTTATCCCTAAATGCAGGAGAGAGCCATGACCAGTTTCATCAAAGGCACTGACTAAAATACAGGATAGAGGGTTCTTGTCTTGGGTGTCAGGCAGATTAGACCATGCCTCGGTAAATGCTTTTACAGCTTCATTTTCCCTCAACAATGCAAGGGGACTGGATTTAGAACCATCGAAATTCTTTTAAATTTAGCAGATAGCAGAAAGTTAAATCTTATGAGAAAACGATTCCACCCCTTCACAGTAGAGCAGAATGCAAAATTAATTCAATTAGAAGTATTGACAATAAGACTGATGCAATGGTCCCCTTCATCAGTAGATTAGTTTATAAATTGTGTGAGAGCCAATTGAGACATTAAATTAAGAAAATTCTAAAGTTTGATTGGCCTGAGGATGGCTTAACCATAGATCAAAGTCCCAACATAATATCTTGCCTGTTGGTAATTACAAGACTTCAGACAATGTCAGGCAGTTAAAAAATATACATAATACTGGGGGAATAAGGAGGAGAGTAAAATATAAAAAGCTACAAAGAGCTGCTGGTAGATACTTTTTGTCTGCATCCCATTACTTTGTCAACATGTTCCATCAATTCTAAACTATTGCCAAAGTGACGTTTAGCTAGTCTCTGTAAATCAGTGCCACCCTCCCACTTGAAGTTTCCTCTCTTTACGCAGTACATTACAACTACTTGGAATGGTGTGCATAATATCAGGTCCTGAAATCCAGGTTTCAGTCAGCACATAAAGATCTCTGTTAAAGCCACTATTAACAAATGGAGTTTATTTTTGTGGCTAGCTAACAACGTACTATTTAAAAGATTACTTATATGGCCAGGAGGCATGCTTTCATTATTATTAGTCACCCTACCTTTTAAAACAGGTAAATATGTTCCCTCAGTAATTCCAAGTTTGCACAACTTTTTCCATACTTTTGACTGGAGTGATAGATGCCTCCTTTTTAAAAATTATAGCTTAGACCATAGACTCGTCTTTAAGAGGCAGACGAATACATGAATGTGTAAATAGCACTGATGAGGTCTGTGGTAGAGATATAAGGAAATAAACCAAGGGGCAGATATGCTCAAGTGATATATCAAGTCAGTCGCATTAAAGAAAAACAAGGTTTGTGAGAAAGTGGCAGGCTGGGACCAGAAGTGGGGAAAAGTGGAGATGAGAATGGCTACCCAAGAGGACCATAAGGGGGTTGGTAGACTTTTCCATGCAACATCTCAACAAGTAGAAGAATTGAGCAAATATAAGCACAATAACAACAGAAATGTGAGACATTGGTCAACGTCTGGAGGGGGTGTGGGAATCAACAGAATTCAGCGGATCCCCTCTTCAGTGACAGAGATTTACGGGCTGTGTTGGGAAATGTCATAAGTGATGCTGACTGGTTGCCTAACAGCAGTGAGGAGTACAAGGGGTTGGTGATCCTCCACCTCTCAGCAAAAAAAAGAGACTTGGAGGCTGTATATCAAAATGAGATAGAGAGAAGTACAAGACCACATATTTTCAGGCTCAAACCTAGTAGAAGGATGCGAGGCTCTAGGAGAAGAGGATCCTCCTGTTCCTCGACCTAAACCCTGAAAGATTAGCGTGGAAAAAAAGCTTTAAATGGCATAAAAAGAGATATTGGAAAAAATCCATGTGAGAAACTGGACGTTGTTGCAGTACCCTCTACCCCACCACACTTTTTGCCGGGCTTCTGGATGCTACGTGGACTGGAGTGCACTGGGATCCTGCCAACCAGGTTCCCAGTGCCAGTGTTCTATTCCTTAAACATTGTAAAGGTAATTGGAAACACCTTTAGCTACCACTATAGGAACCTAGTAAAAGGTACTAAGGTACCCAGGGCATGGGGGTACTAAATGTAGGCCTGAGATGGCAGCAGCACTGATTGTGCCACCCTCAAGGGCCATGCATCCAGATGCACCCAGCACTGCCAATGCAGGCTGAGTGCCCTGGTGCAAACCTAAAACACAAACTCGACATGGCCCACTGCCTGTGTGCCCTGCCCACCATACACTGCATACACCATGGATAAGATACCGCTCTGGCAGGCCTTCCAGCCCTAAGGCAGGGTGCACCATGTTATATGCAAGGGCATAGCTGCATGAGCAATGCGCCCCCACAGTGTCCTTGCCAAACCTGGGACATAGTGAGTGAACAGAGCAGCCATTTTAATATATGTGCTGGACATTGCTCAACATGAGTTTCCCAGCTACATGATGGCTACTCTGAACCCTAGGTTGTTTGGTATCAAACAACTCAGAATGATAGATCCAAACTGGTATCAGTACTGGATTTATTATAAAATGTACCCAGGGTTCACCATAGAGGTGCCCTCTGCTAAAGCGAACTACCCTGGCATGGTTGTTGACTAGTTCTATTCAGCCTGTCCCCTCCAGACACCCCAATCTACAAATGTTCGGGGAGAGATCTGTCTCTCCGGTTTGTAGAACAATGCCCTTCCATGGCAGAAGAGCGAACACCCCCTCCCTGAGGAATGTGCACTGCCTGGGCAGTGAGCTTCAAAGGGGTTACCACCTTTGAAACCGGACTCCAAATTTGGTGGCACTTCGTCCTCCAGTGGCCGAACCATTTCATGCCCTGGGTACTGGTCAGCTGACATTGAACACCAGGAAAACCAACCCACCTGGGGCTGCAAAAGAACCAGGAGGAAACCCCAGTCGAGGGACTTCAGGAACACCCTGGACCTCCCACCAGAGTGCCCCCATTGTCCTGCAAATGACCCTTGAAGTGACTTACCTCCAGATCCAAAGGGCATCTTTGCGCACAGCTCCTGGCTCACCGATTCCCTCTGCACCTGGCCCCCTAGCCATGTGTTGTGGAGTGCATGTATGTGGTGTGACTGGAATAATGTGGGTTGGACTGGAATTGTTTGTTGTGGAATTGTGTGGCATGGAATTAGAATTGTATGGTTTTCAGTGGAGTTATGTATATTGAAATTATGTGGCATGTGTGCAGTGGAATTATGTGGATAGAAATTATGTGGTATTGAGATTACTGAAAGTATGTGATGTGGGAAAGTGTGTCTTGGAGTGTAATTATGTGGAGTGGTATTGTGTGTCGTGGAGTGGCATGTAGTGGAATAGAATTATGTGGTGTTGAATTTTTGTGCATGATGTGGAATTCTGTGTGGTGAATTGGATATTTGTGGTGTGTGGTGGCATTGTGTTGTGGAGCTGAATTATGTGGTTTGGTGTGGAGTTGAACTGAATTGTGTGGCATGGAACTGTGTAGTGTGCAATTGTGTGGCGTGTTGAATTAAGTGGGGTTGAATGCTTGTTGTCTATCTACTGCAGTGCGGAGGGAGCATCCTTCATGGGAGGTGAAACAATGTTGTTTTTCTTTTCATTCCTCCCTCCCAAACCTGGCTGAAGCAGTGTGAATGGCACCCAGTAGCTGTTTCTGCATTCAGGTCATAGCTCAAAAATGACTCTGCTCATTGCAGGCATATATTACGTTCTGCATTTTCTTTTTGTAGTGTGGTACTTGCAGTTTTGCTTCCACTGCTAAGTACAGGATACTAAGTTGCTGGATGGAAATTTAAATACGTATCTACTAAGCTAACGGAAGCTAGGGAAATATTTTAATCAAAAGGTAGAGGAGGCGCCAAAGTTGGTTCTGCCCGGGCCACCCCTGCTTCCAAAATTTAGTTAAGTTGTTAGTAATACTCATACTGCACATGATGCATTTTTTTCATATAGATGTCCCTTAAAGGCAACCACTTAATGGCTCAGCTGGTAACTCCATTCCATTCCTTGCAAAATCCACAAAAAAAAAAGAAGATTATGGCTTCTTAAAACCTTTTTACAGCACATACCTGTTAACAGCCTAAGCTCGCCGCCGCATGCTTTTGCAGTTGGGGACCTGCAGTTTTACCAATGTGACCTTTTGTTGCAGTAACTCGGAAAGCCGGTCACTGTTTTTAGAATTAAAATGCAAACCACAGATGCAAACTAAGTTGGATGCCCCTACAGTACATTGCAACAGTTATTTTATAGAGTTGCTGTGCGAGGAGCTTTGCCTCTAATGAGGGAAGTGGCTGTGATTTACAGAAACTATGCTCTTTGTCACATTTAACCAGTGTATCACTGCATAGAATCTCTATGCTGGCGGGGGCTTACTGCATGATGGAGACACTGGAGTCCTTGTTACACTCGCCATGCCTGGCAGGCCTCGATGTGTCGGTATAACGATAAAAGGAGAACTCTCTGGACGACCTTGGGCTATCTGTCTCCTCTGCACCAGCAACATTCTGTGGCTCGGTAGCTGATGCAAACCAGCGCCTGCAGATGGTGCGCTGTTACTCCTTCGTGAAGGGAGGTGGCTGCTGTTCTGCCCAGAGCAAAGCATTACATCCAAAGGTAAAGCTATTTTTCTGAACACAACATGTTCCTTTAACCATATATGCCAACGTACACATACACCCATTGCAGTATAAGCTCATTGTTTGGTATACACTCAGCAGTCGGGTTCCTGGAAGAAGCGCTAACCTACTTCTGGCTTCAGACGAAATAGTAATGTCGCCAGATGTTAATCTTCTAATCACTTTTCATTTAAGTGCTTCCAATGCTATCGTCCACATATACACCTAAAAAGCATGCTTACATCACAAGATCTGAACCACCCGACTTGAACCAACCTGAAAACGAGCAGGCACCTACATGAAAGTGATGAGAAGATTAATATCTGTTGACACGGCCGTTTCCTCTGCATTCGATAAAAAGCTGATTTGTTCATCCTCAGTTCCCACGGGCTGCTATTTGCATTTCAAATTCCTCAGGTTATGCCAGTTCTTTTACTCTGGAGTACAAGCGCAGGGCAGAATACGTCACCCACGGGGCGTACGCATAAGCAGGATGAATATATTTACCAAAGGAGGGGGAGGAGTTCAGCAAGTGGCTCTTTCCACTAAAAGAGGGGTAGTAGCTGCAGCGCGACAGCCTGCATTTTTCCGTTTCCGGTGCTTAAAGAGCAAGTAAAAACATGAGTGCTATTTACAGAGCTTGGAACAAGGAAGAGCACACCAACATCAACATCAAACAGGTTTTTGTGTCTCCTCTGTAGTAGCTGCAGCACAAAAGCCTCAATTTTTCTGCTCCGATTGCTTAAAAAAGCAAGTGAAAACATGAGCGCTGAGGACACCTACGTCAAACAGATTTTTTGTCTATCCTCGGTAGTAGATGCAGTGTGAAAGTCTCTATTGCGCTCCCGGTTTTTTAAAGAGCTAGTGAAAACACACACGCACTTTACAACAGTGGTGGAGCAAGTAAAAACACAGCACTCCTGAGAAGGGTTCGTAACCCCAGAAAAAAAAGAAGTCCCTAAAATGTGATAAAAGGATAGCAGGGGAGGATTAGCGTACTTAGTCCCTGCTCTCGGGGAAGTGTAACCACAGGAATAGGCATGACAAATGCACGCCATGGGCAAATGGATAGAAGGAATAGCAGAGCAACGATGGAGTCAGCAAATGGGAAGCCGATGCACAGGATGAAGCCTGTAAAGTAGATCCAGCATGTCTCGGATCGAGACAGCGCATGAGCGCCGTCTAGAGCGGAGACCTAAAAATATAAACAGGCTATGGTCCTGTCCAAGCCTAAGGTGGGTACATACTCTTTTGTCAGGGTTGTTCCAACCCAGTTGCTTGTGCAGCACCACAAAAAGGGACCACTTCTTATTACCACCTGGATGACAGCAGCTGAACTGAAACTAGTCCCGAGATTTCCGAGTGTGTGCAGCAGCTATCTGTTAGTTTTCCACAACTTCCATCTGGCGAGGCTCCAAAGTAATCTGCCAGAGTGTGCACAATATGTAGTTCAAAGATTCTGTTTTGTAAACTTACAATTTCATAAAAAGGTAAAACATATTTGACACTGCACCGTCTTTAGCTCTCTGACAACGTCTTCATTGATATTTGCTGCAATTAGGTGGTGTTTTGCTTGTGGACATGACAATGCATGATAGGAAAGGGGCACGCCATGACCCATGTTACAGATGACAGGCCATTCTGTCAGTCTGTTCTTGTTTTTCACACAAGATCACTTTGTTTTCTGGTCCGTTTTAAGGCAATTTCTAAATCATTTTAATGTGCAAAGCAAGAGTTTCCCAATACTTATTTCATGGTTATAACATTGTCATTCAATTCACAACAGTGTCACTAAAAGTGTCACACGTATGACCTTAAAAAGTCACACTCAGGCAAACCTAATAACGGAGAATGTCACACATAAGCAAACTGAAAAACTTAGCCGCTATGAGGGTGATGCTATGGGTCGAGCATGACCTCACTCCATCCAGCCAATTTCGGCACCCAGGGTATCCACAGATCCACAGAGGTCGCAGCAGCAGGTGCAGCCCATTTGCAGCATCAAAAAATCCACCTCTGGCCATTTCTAGATGTCTAGTTAATAAAAGCATGTCCCCTGGAACAGTTGTGGAAGCACTCTGACTTTATAAGCACCATGTTGCTAGAGTTGGGATTATCTATGAAACAACAGAAATCCAAAATACTCCCCAATATTTTTTTTTTAGATATTTGCATTGGCACAGTCTTGAAAGCATTTCAGACATCAGATTTCAAAGCATTTGCATATGATGATGAACTTCCTTGAGGGTTCAACTAAAATAGACTCCGTGGTTTTGCGTGTGCACCTGCAATGGATGTGTGACAACAGGGAAAACACATTTCAGACAACTTAAACGAGTCGAATCACCTTTTTCTTTTGTGTTTTGCTTTAAATCTGCCTCGGATTCCCCTTATAATGCACATTTGCTCATGTTGTTTCTTTTTAGTCAAGGTTGCGTATGTAGCTACAAGAGTAATCCTGCTGTTTGTATTTTCTAAAATAAAGTAGAGAGATATAGAAATCGTGTTTGCAGCTCTCCTACATAGAGGGGCACTTTGGATATTCAAGGGAACACATCTTGACATCAGCAGTGCTCAACATTCTGCTTTGGAATCATGTGAAATCTTCAACTGCGGGAAAAGCGACAACATAAAGACAGTTTATAGTCTGCGCCACAAGAACCGGTTGTGCACTGGAAAATAATGTTGAGGTACGATTGTGTAGCTCGAAAATACTGAATGGCACTCTTTGATTAAGCTTATTATTTGCATCAATCAATAGACTTGTAGAGCGCTACTTGTCACCTGTGAGGGTATCGAGGTGCTGGTAGGGTCCCAGTTGTAGAGCCAGGTATTCAGCGTCCTGCGGAGCTCCTGTAGGGTAGGGCATTCCTGAGGTGCAGGGCTAGGCCATTCCAGGCTTTGGCTGCAAGGTAAGAGAGGCAGCGTCGTCCTTCTCTGCTGCATTGTGTGTGGATGATATGGACCAACACAAGGGAGATGGAGCAGAGGAGTCTGGAGGGTTTGTGGAATCTCAGGCAGTGGCTGAGGTAGGCGGATCCGGAGTAGTGCAGGGCCTTGAATGTGTTGGGGAGGAGCTTGAACTGGCATCCTTCCTGAACTGGGAGCAAGTGGAGTTTTTTTGCGGATGGGTTGAATTGGGTGCGACTAGGGAAATCCAGGATGAGTCTTGAGGCTGTTGTAATGGTGCATCTCGCGTTCTGAGGAAGCCAACTGAAAATGTTACATAACATGCACAGGATGAAGAAGCAGGAGGATGACAGTGTTAACTTGGGACCTCATGGTGATTTTCCTGTCCAGCATGATACCGAGATTCCTGGCGTGCTCAGCTAGGGTTGGAGTGGGCCCCAGTTCTGTGGGCCACCAGGAGGCATGCCAGGGGGAGTTGTTGTTGCCGAAGACCAAGACTTCTGCCTTTTCTGTGCTGAACTAGAGGGATTTATTCCTCATTCAAGTGGCGACACTGGTCATGCATTCATGGAAGTTGCTTCTGGCAGCAGTAGAGTTTTTGGAGAAGGAGAGTATGAGTTGCAGTGATGGAAAGGATGAGTCAAATGTAGTTAGCACAACATACAAGAGATTCATTGCCACTATAAAATTTATTATGCTGCCTGGTTATATAATTTTCAGTGGTTGTGTTTTTATAGTCACTTACTCCTTGCTTCATATGTGCAATTATGTTAATACATAAATTCTGCACTAAAATTGGTCTTCAATAAAGCCATTAAGAATAAGAATGTGTATTTCTTATGTGTGAATGTCGATTTCGTATGTGTACACACATGGGGAGAAAGTGTGCCCACAGCCCTCAGAAATAAATCAGAGGACTGACACGTCTGGCAGGTTTGCTTCATGCTCTGTATGAATGACCACCAGGTAAGCATGAGACAACTTGTTTGGTCCTCCAGTTCAAGCTGGCCAACCTTCCATCAGCATGTGGCGGCAGCAACAGAGCAGAACATAGCCTGATCCAACCTTCTTGCTATTTTATGGGAAAATTCTGGGCCACTTTACCAGACATCACACAGATACCCATGCAGGGGCAATTATTGGGGGAATTTTCTCACAAGAGGCTCGATTCATCACCTTGGCTCAGGAGCGAAATTTAAACAGTGTGGTAAGCGACCATACTTTGCACATGTTGGAATGAAACTTAACAATACAGTTAAGAGAGATATTCATAACATTCAACAAGACTGGACGGTTTTCATTTGGACCCTTTTTGAACGGTGGAGCATCCATTTATTTCAAACAAAGGCAGCTTAACGGTTGCTATCTGAAACAATTTCTGTAACATTCCTGTTGGAATGAGCCCTTGAGTTGGGTCCACATGGATATCAACCCATTCTTACCAACACAAACTAATCACTTAATGTCAAGTAGTACAATACATGCGCACGTCCATGGGTTTTCTATAAAAAGAGGGCCTTTTGGAGGTAATGCAAGGTGGGGAAGGGGAGCAGGTAATTCCTGGGACATGTGATTTAATCAGCAAAGGGTGTCGCCTTGATAGTAGAAAGGGAAGCATGGCAGAGGTGTGAATAAGCTGTGTGGGGGAGTAAGAGGTAAGGGAAGAGATACTCACAGCACCAACAAGCGCCTTGCCTTTTACCAGGTCTACAATCTGCTGTGCAATGTCTTCCCCACAGCGGTTCTGGGCCTCGCGCGTGCTGGCGCCCAGGTGGGGGCAGCTGATTACATTAGGGTGGTTCACCAGGGCCCGGTCTTGAGGAGGCTCCTGCAGAAAATGATTGCCATAGTTGATTAATATAAGGCTACCAAAGACACACATCAACCTTTTTCTTGGCGATACAAGATTATTAGTGGGTGTTTGAGTTACATTAAAGGACAAATCGCCTGATGAGATAACATTATTAGTAGAATAGCAAACTGTACAGAGTGTTCAAAACCAGGGGCCAACACAAAGGTAAGGCAGTACCGGTAAAGCTAATAGGTCTGGGTTTAATGTGCTAATGCAAAGCAGTGGTAGCACATCAGAGCAAGACGTGTGTAAGGGAGCTGGCACGAATGGAAAGAGGATTATATTTTTAAACGTGTCTTTCATGCAGTTCAATGCAAGAAATCAAGTGGAGGTGAAAGAATACACTGAAACAGCCAATATTATTAAGTGAGAGATGAATACTCTGGTGGGCTGATCCAAGACTTGAACTACAAAGTCTGAAGCCGTAAGATTAAAGTTGCTGGTGTAGGAAAACCGTTTGTTGAAAGGTTCAGATAAGTACTTACCCGGACTGGCAATTGCAGGTCAGACCCACTATAGGAAAGTACCATCTTGCCTGGCATGTTATCCCCATATTTCACTGTATATATGTTGTTTTAGTGTATGTGTCACTGGGACCCTGCCAGCCAGGGCCCCAGTGCTCATAAGTGTGCCCTGTATGTGTTCCCTGTGTGATGACTAACTGTCTCACTGAGGCTCTGCTAACCAGAACCTCAGTGGTTATGCTCTCTCTGCTTTCCAAATTGTCACTAACAGGCTAGTGACCAATTCGCACTGGCATACTGGAACACCCTTATAATTCCCTAGTATATGGTACAGAGTTACCCAGGGTATTGGGGTTCCAGGAGATCCCTATGGGCTGCAGCATTTCTTTTGCCACCCATAGGGAGATCTGACAATTCTTACACAGGCCTGCCAGTGCAGCCTGTGTGAAATAACGTCCACGTTATTTCACAGCCATTTACCACTGCACTTAAGTAACTTATAAGTCACCTATATGTCTAACCTACACCTGGTGAAAGTTGGGTGCAAAGTTACTTAGTGTGAGGGCACTCTGGCACTAGCCAAGGTGCCCCCACATCGTTCCGGGCAAATTCCCCGGACTTTGTGAGTGCGGGGACACCATTACACGCGTGCACTGTACATAGGTCTCTACCTATGTACAGAGTCACAATGGTAACTCCGAACATGGCCATGTAATATGTCTAGGATCATGGAATTGTCACCCCAATGCCATTCTGGCATTGGGGTGACAATTCCTTGATCCCCCGGGTCTCTAGCACAGAACCCGGGTACTGCCAAACTGCCTTTCCCGGGGTTTCACTGCAGCTGCTGCTGCTGCCAACCCCTCAGACAGGTTTCTGCCCTCCTGGGGTCCAGCCAGGCCTGGCTGAGGAAGGCAGAACAAAAGACGTCCTCAGAGAGAGGGTGTTACACCCTCTCCCTTTGGAAATAGGTGTCAGGGCTGGGGAGGAGTAGCCTCCCCCAGCCTCTGGAAATGCTTTGATGGGCACAGATGGTGCCCATCTCTGCATAAGCCAGTCTACACCGGTTTAGGGATCCCCCAGCCCTGCTCTGGCACAAAACTGGATAAAGGAAAGGGGAGTGAGCACTCCCCTGACCTGCACCTCCCAGGGGAGGTGCCCAGAGCTCCTACAGCGTGCCCCAGACCTCTGTCATCTTGGATTCAGAGGTGTGCTGGCACACTGGACTGCTCTGAGTGGCCAGGGCCAGCAGTTGACGTCAGAGACTCCTTCTGATAGGCTCTTACCTTTCTTAATAGCCTATCCTCCTTCCTAGGTAGCCAAACCTCCTTTTCTGGCTATTTAGGGTCTCTGCTTTGGGGAATTCTTCAGATACCGAATGCAAGAGCTCACCAGAGTTCCTCTGCATCTCCCTCTTCACCTTCTGCCAAAGGATCGACCGCTGACTGCTCAGGACGCCTGCAAAACCGCAACAAAGTAGCAAAGACGACTACTGCAACCTTGTATCGCTTCATCCTGCCGGCTTTCTCGCCTGTTTCCTTGTGGTGCATGCTCTGGGGGTAGCCTGCCTCCTTCTTGCACCAGGAGCTCTGAAGAAATCTCCTGTGGGTCGACGGAATCTTCCCCCTGCAACCGCAGGCAACAGAAGACTGCATCACCGGTCCTCTAGGTCCCCTCTCAGCAAGACGAGCGTGGTCCCTGGAACTCAGCAACTCTGTCCAAGTGACTCCCACAGTCCAGTGACTCTTCAGTCCAAGTTTGGTGGAGGTAAGTCCTTGCTTCCCCACGCTAGACTGCATTGCTGGGTACCGCGTGATTTGCAGCTGCTCCGGCTCCTGTGCACTCTTCCAGGATTTCCTTCGTGCACAGCAAAGCCTGGGTCCCCGACACTCTAACTTGCAGTGCACAACCTTCGGAGTTGTCCTCCGGCGTCGTGGGACTCCCTTTTCTAACTTCGGGTGGACTCCGGTTCACTCCTCTTCTAAGTGCCTGTTCCGGTACTTCTGCGCGTGCTGCCTGCTTCTGTGAGGGCTCCCTGACTTGCTGGGTGCCCCCTCTGTCTCCTCATCCAAGTGGCGACATCCTGGTCCCTCCTGGGCCACAGCAGCATCCAAAACCCTAACTGCGACCCTTGCAGCTAGCAAGGCTTGTTTGCGGTCTTTCTGCGTGGGAACACCTCTGCAAGCTTTTTCACAACGCGGGACATCCATCCTCCAAAGGGGAAGTTCCTAGTCCTCTTAGTTCTTGCAGAACACAAAGCTTCTTCCATCCGGTGGCAGCTTCCTTGCACCCTCAGCTGGCATTTCCTGGGCATCTGCCCACTCTCGACACTGTCGCGACTCTTGGACTTGGTCCCCTTGTCTTACAGGTACTCAGGTCCAGAAATCCACTGTTGTTGCTTTGCTGGTGTTGGTCTTCCTTGCAGAATCCCCCTATCACGACTTCTGTGCTCTCTGGGGGTTGTAGGTGCACTTTACACCTACTTTACAGGGTCTTGGGGTGGGCTATTTTTCTAACCCTCACTGTTTTCTTACAGTCCCAGCGACCCTCTACAAGCTCACATAGGTTTGGCGTCCATTCGTGGTTCGCATTCCACTTTTGGAGTATATGGTTTGTGTTGCCCCTATACCTATGTGCTCCTATTGCAATCTACTGTAACTTTACATTGCTTGCATTACTTCCTTTTGCTATTACTGCATATTTTTGGTATTGTGTACATATATCTTGTGTATATTTGGCATCCTCATACTGAGGGTACTCACTGAGAAACTTTTGGCATATTGTCATAAAAATAAAGTACCTTTATTTTTAGTATATCTGTGTATTGTGTTTTCTTATGATATTGTGCATATGACACCAGTGGTATGGTAGGAGCTTTGCATGTCTCCTAGTTCAGCCTAAGCTGCTCTGCTATAGCTACCTTCTATCAGCCTAGCTGCTAGAAACACCTCTTCTACACTAATAAGGGATAACTGGTCCTGGTACAGAGTGTAAGTACCCCTTGGTACCCACTACAAGCCAGGCCAGCCTCCTACACCCACCAGCACTCATCTTTAAGGACTGGCACGTATTTGTCCCTCAGACTTTGATCCGGAACAAGAAAGAGAAAAAACTGAAAGGGGGAGAGAAGGAGGAAGAGAAAGATAGGAAAAAAGAACCAGAAAGAGTGAAATAAAGAGGCAGGGAGTGTCTGGGGGAGCCATGAGGAGGAATCAAGACTATGCAGACTTGTACTGAAAAATCCCCGATATCGGATAGTGCCAGCCACAGGCTTCCAATTACAACTTTGGGCCCGGACACTCGTTCATTAGCGGACCAAGCACTGAAGCGGACCCAATGCCTACTCTATGTATATTGTTAACAATAAGTCTGTTGCACAGTAGTGCTGACAAATGGCAAACCTAAAAATAAACCAGCTAAGGGGAGGGGAGTGCCTTGAGAAATAAGGTCATTAGTACATGTGCACTATACAACAGTGAAAGGTTATGATATTTGCTGTCTCTTTCTAACATAGTGACATGCTGAACTGAGGTTCACCAGTGTTTTTGTATACTCCAGAAGTGACAGGGATGTCTAATTTTCATTCCAACTATGGTGTCTAGCGGCCAAAATATGGTTCACAAATTCTCAAACGGCAAATATAAAACAGACATAAGACTAAACGTGTTGTGTTCTATAGAGTGCTGAATGCCAGATGGTGGTTGCTTTGTGGGTGCTATGCTGATGGGAAATTGGGTTAGTAAAAAAATACATTCTCCCAAAGATGAAGTAACATTCCCAGTCAAAAGAAATCGAAAGGGATGTCATATGCACTCATATAAACTTCACACTCATAACACCACTTTATTATTATTATTCTGCCATTTTGATGCCTTTTAACAAAACATCTGTTCTACTCCAGACACTCTTGACTTCTGATGATCACCAGTGATCACTACTGTTGCCTTTCGCTGCTTCTTCTGTGGTCCTTCCTTATTCCCCTCATAACCTCTTCTCATCTGCCCGTACTGACTAATGTGCATTCATCCAGTCTTACTGTAAAGCAATCCCATATTGTTTAGTTTTGTACAATTTATAAATAGGTGAACATGTACGTTTCTGGTTGTAACATCTAGCACATGAAATAAAATAGGCAGTGAGGACCTAAATAATGTGAAACATACCATTAATGCAGCATACTGAGTCATTATCAGTAAATTACAGGCACAGTCAGTACCACATACATTAATTTAATTATTCTTTACAGTTTTCTTTTTACAGAATGCACTAGGTCCACAAGGGCGTCAGAACCACAATCAGAAAATAAACCAAGGGACGTACAACGCATTACGATAGGGAATGCAATCAAAAACAGGGCCGGACTAGGAACCCAAAGCAGCCCCTCCAAATTTTGTCAGACCAGCACCCATAGGGCACATAGAGAGCGAGCCTGATCACTAAAATGGGGCTGGGGCCCCCCAAGAAAATTTGGAAAAAAAATTCAATAACAGTGCATCCAACACAACATTTTTCATTAGATATTCAACTGTATTTGTTGTTAAAGCATGGTAAATGATGACCTTGCAGTGCACCAGCATACGGAAATCATTACTGGGGCCCTTCAATGAGTCCATCACCATCACCCTTTAACAGTGCCTCTCATCCTTCCATAGCCCCTCTCACACGTATTTCTTTTGTTTTATAGCGGCTCTCTCACTGGCATGGGTGTTCGGGCGCTTTACATCACACACACATACAGAGACAATGAATCATACGTGTGCAAATCAGTTTAGAGAAAATGTTATATAAGACAAATGGGACTAAGAGGTATGGGATTCACATCCATACTGGTAGGCATTTTTTAAAGAATGCTTGTTCTGGGGGCGCATAAACGCAGTATTCAGAAAGTAACACAGTGATTAGAGTTGACTTTACCAATAATTTTTTTCTACCCAAACAAACCCTTTTTAGCAAAATTAGGATAATCAAAGACTGGGGAACAAACAAAACTTTTTGACCTGTACCATGCAGTTTGCATGCAGTTCTTCGATGGCAGTTCACAGCTCACTGTGCCAAATTAAGGTTGTAAATTATGAACTGCACAGTAACAAAAGGAGCTCTGACAAAAAGCAGTATCCCGCTGAGCTATGCACATAAAATACTGTTCTGTAATCTGCATAGAATGTGTTCTTTGCAGCAGGCATGTTAACCCTCTGCGCTACTTCAGATGAGTCAAAACTGCCACGAGACAAAACTCCGATCTCCGTCCAACAGGTACATTAATCACCAGAGTTATATCAACACTTTTATTATTGCTTGAGAACTGTGGGATATACTAGGAACTCTGCAGTGCTATTAAAACGGCTACAAAACCGTCCCCCTACCCTTCCAGCCTCCAAGGGAAATGCCCAATGCCCGGTACGACCAGTCCGGCATTGATCAAAAGTAAAAAACATGCAGCCATAAGCTATATCGAGCCATTTTAGTTGGGACCTAATATTTATCTGCTGCATCCTTTTATGCCTGGAGGAACTGCAGGGAATTTTTCCAGTCTTGAACCCGACATCCTCTGGCATATTTACGGATTACAGTATACTACTGCTCGTTCCCAATTCATCACGATGCCCCTACAGTACTGTTCATCACTCACAACTCTGAGAATTGATGAGAAGAGATAATTGGGAAATCACTGTGGTAACAGTAGGTGCTGCCGCTTTGCAAAACATTGAAAAATCAGATGTTAGGCACATTATTCAATCTAGCTAGATCCTTTGTCTGATCTTCTTCAAACATTCCTGTACACTCTACATATGAGTATTTAGTCCAATATCTAGAACTATTTCCTTTAGGAACCAACTCTGGTTCTAGTTACATCTAAAAAAACATTCCCTTCTAAATGTAAAACACCTGGGATTGTGCAGTTGTATACTCAACTCCTTAGCTATGTTACACATTTCTGATTTCTGTAAGAATGTGCGATTTGCAGGATCACATAATATGATTTTACCTGTGTTTGTCGAACCTCCACACTCTCCCACCAACTAAAATGTACATGTGTTAGGTATAGTCCTGCTGTCAGAAGGGTAACTGGGTACCTCAGAGGTCCGGCAGGTGTCTGACCTGAGGCACGAGCTGGTGCAGGTTTCATGCGTTACAATGTTGACAGTGGTGGTGCAGTAGGATTCTAGTGACTCCACTCAGCCGAGAGACCATTTTAGGAGGGGAGAGAATTATGTGGCACTACACTCATCCTCAAGATCAGAATCGAAGAGGAACACTGATCCAGCTGATATTACTAAAATAATCCAAGAAAACAAGCACAGATTTTAACTTTCCATCTAGTTTGGATGGAAGGTCAGTTGGACATCTGAACCTTTGCAATCAAGGTATGACAGCCAATCGGCCTCAAGCAAAGCACACCGCTCACCTCTGTGAAGACATCAAGGCCGGCACCACCACACTGCCCAGACTCCAGTGCCCGCAGCAGGGCACCCTCGTCAATGATCCCGCCACGAGCACAGTTGATAACCTGCACACCCCTTCTGCACTTAGCAAAGGACTCGTCATTCAGCAAACCTGGTAAGAAAAAGATGGGTAAAATGTAGATGGGTGTAAGCTGTATCAGGTCATTAGGATAGATAATTCATGGGAGTCCACAATCTACTTTGCAAGAATGGAGAGCCTAACTTAAGGCACAGGTATCATGGTTATGACGGTCTCAACTTTCAAACATGGGAGTGGATCAAGTGCGCCCTATCACCAGTGATCATACATTCCTGGGACTCCGAGGCAGATAAAAGCCTCTAGGCACCATGAGTATGTACTATTCACAACTAGGCTTAGAGTTCATATCTTATATGAGCTACCGTATGTAATCTCAAGTCTTCCACATATACCTCACTCATCACTAACTGAATCTCCCCAAAACGTAGCTTTTTACTAAACACTGGCCTTGGTCATTCTATTCTCAAAGAGAAGGCAATGCCAATCTGTAAGGAAATTCCTCCTTGGCATGGTTACCCCCTGACTTTTTGCCTTTGCTGATGCCAAGTTATGATTTGAAAGTGTGCTGTGGCCTACTAACCAGGCCCCAGCACCAGTGTTCTTTCCCTAAACTGTATCTTTGTCTCCACAATTGGCTTGTAACTGATACCCCTGGTACCAAGGGCCCTGATGCCAGGGAAGGTCTCTAAGGGCTGCAGCATGTCTTATGCCACCCTGTGGACCCCTCACTCAGCACAGACACACTACTGGCCAGCTTGTGTGTGCTGGTGGAGAGAAAATGACTAAGTCGACATGGCACTCAACCTCACACTGCATATGGCATAGATAAGTCACCCCTCTAGCAGGCCTTACATCCCTAAGGCAGAGTGCACTGTACCACAGGTGAGGGCATAGGTGCATGAGCACTATGCCCCTACAGTGTCTAAGCAAAACCTTAGACATTGTAAGTGCAGGGTAGCCATAAGAGTATATGGTCTGGGAGTCTGTCAAACACGAACTCCACAGCACCATAATGGCTACACTGAAAACTGTGAAGTTTGGTATCAAACTTCTCAGCACAATAAATGCACACTGATTCCAGTGTACATTTTATTGTGAAATACACCCAGAGGGCATCTTAGAGATGCCCCCTGAAAACATACCCGACTTCCAGTGTGGGCTGACTAGTTTTACCAGCCTGCCACACACCAGACATGTTGCTGGCCACATGAGGAGAGTGCCTCTGTCACTCTGTGGCCAGGAACAAAGGCAGTACTGGGTGGAGGTGCTTCTCACCTCCCCCTGCAGGAACTGTAACACCTGGCGGTGAGCCTCAAAGGCTCACCCCCCCTTGTTACAGCACCACAGGGCATCCCAGCTAGTGGAGATGCCCGCCCCTTCGGCCACTGCCCCCACTTTTGGCGGCAAGGCCGGAGGAGATAATGAGAAAAACAAGGAGGAGTAACTGGCCAGTCAGGATAACCCCTAAGGTGTCCTGAGCTGAGGTGACTCTGGCTTTTAGAAATCCTCCATCTGGGATTCCCCCAATAGGATTAGGGATGTGACCCCCACCGGGAGGAGGCACAAAGAGGGTGTAGCCACCCTCAGGGCTAGTAGCCATTGGCTACTATCCTCCCTGACCTAAACACACCCCTAAATTGAGTATTTAGGGGCTCCCAGAACCGAGGAAGATAGATTCCTGCAACCTGAAGACGAAGAAGGACTGCTGACCTGAAGCCCTGCAGAGAAGACGGAGACACCAACTGCTTTGGCCCCAGCCCTACCGGCCTGTCTCCCCACTTCGAGAAAAACTGCAACAGCGACGTGTCCCCCAGGGTCCAGCGACCTCTGAAGCCTCAGAGGACTACCCTGCATCTAAAAGGACCAAGAAGCTCCTGAGGACAGCGGCCCTGTTCACCAAGACTGCAACTTTGCAACAAAGAAGCAACTTTTAAAGACCACACGTTTCCCGCAGGAAGCGCAAGACTTTCCACTCTGCACCCGACGCCCCTGGTTCGACCTGCGGAAAACCAACTCTACAGGGAGGACTCCCCGGCGACTGCGAGCAGCCAGAGTTGACCCCCCCTGAGCCCCCACAGCGACACCTGCAGAGGGAATCCAGAGGCTCCCCCTGACCACGACTGCCTGCTTCAAAGAACCCGACGCCTGGGAAACACACTGCACCCGCAGCCCCCAGGACCTGAAGGATCCGAACTCCAGTGCAGGAGCGACCCCCAGGCGGCCCTCTCCCTAGCCCAGGTGGTGGCTACCCCGAGGAGCCCCCCCCTTACCTGCAACGCTGAAGAGACCCCCGGGTCTCCCCATTGAATCCTATTACAAACCCGATGGCTGTTTGCACTCTGCACCCGGCCGCCCCAGTGCCGCTGAGGGTGTACTTTTTGTGCCTGCTTGTGTCCCCCCCCAGTGCCCTAAAAAAAAACCCTGGTCTGCCCTCCTAAGTCGCGGGTACTTACCTGCTGGCAGACTGGAACCGGGGCACCCCTATTTCCATTGAAGCCTATGCATTTTGGGTGCCACTTTGACCTCTGCACCTGACCGGCCCTGAGCTGCTGGTGTGGTAACTTTGGGGTTGCCTTGAACCCCCAACGGTGGGCTACCTTGGACCCAACTTTGAACCCTGTAAGTGTTGTACTTACCTGTGAAACTAACAAATACTTACCTCCCCCAGGAACTGTTGATTTGTGCACTAAGTTTCAATTTTTTAAAATAGCTTATTGCCATTTTTGCCAAAACTGTACATGCTATTGTGATGATTCAAAGTTCCTAAGATACCCGAGTGGAATACCTTTCATGTAAAGTATTGTTTGTAAATCTTGAACCTGAATCTTGAAAATATATTTTTCTATATAAAAACCTATTGGCCTGGAATTGTCCGAGTGTGTGTTCCTCATTTATTGCCTGTGTGTGTACAACAAATGCTTAACACTACCCTCTGATAAGCCTTCTGCTCGGCCACACTACCACAAAATAGAGCATCAAAATAGAGCATTAGAATTATCTCTTTTTGCCACTATCTTACCTCTAAGGGGAACCCTTGGACTCTGTGCATGTTATTTCTTACTTTAAAATAGTACATACAGAGCCAACTTCCTACACCATCCTGCTGATATCTGCTTCAATCCTACCCTCTTCTACTTCGGGAAAATGGCAAAAAAACATTTATGGTCAAGTGTAACTTCACAGACTGGTGCTGCCTTTGGCAACTATCTCATCTGCTTCCTACACCCATGATTCTTTTTCACCTTTGCAGTTATTTATCTCTTTTTCGACTTTGCATTTTCTTTTCACATGTTACACATGTGAAGTGTCTTCTTGCCCTTCCTGCATTTGGTGGTGCTATAGCAAGATTGTCAAACACTGGTTCAGGAGAACTGAGCCAAGCCAAACTTTCAGGTAAGGAAAAAATATGTAAATGATCCTTTTAGGAAACTGGTCATGTTATGAGTGAGAAGTGACTTTTTTGATCCGAGCTGTAACTGTGCCCCTTCTCTGGTCAGCAGGGGAATCATCAGAGAAAGGAATATGTTACTTACCCTGTACGCATCTGTTTGTGGCATATAGTCCTGTAAATGCACATACTTTGCATACTCCTGCCATCTAGTGTTGGATCCAGATGTGTGCAAGTTGTTTTTCTTCAAAGAAGTCTTTTGAGTCACAAGGTAAAGTGACTCCTCCTTCTTGTTGATAAAGTGCATTGTCAACAACTCCATTGTTAAGATTGTTTTCCTGCAGGTGGGTGATGATGGAGTGTGAGGAAGCATCAGTAAAAAGATGTCCATGCAAATGAAATTGTCAGAAAGACCTACAACGGCCACAGGTGCCCTGGGAGGAGGGTGGGCACATGTGAATCCACTGAGATTTCATGTAGGTGGATCTCTGGGTGGAATTAATCTTTTAAGGCCTTCCATAAATGCCTTAATAACTGGTACCTTGAACAAAGGTAAGTGTTGTCTGTTCTGTAGATAGGCAGCCATTGCATCTAAATATAAGTGTATGGAAGTAAATTGAAGTATAGGCAAGTCCAGAGACTTGTAAATGGAGACGGTTGCAACAATGTTTTGCATGGTTGCATCAAAGAGGTCAGTATGCTCAATTCGACAGTAAAAGATACATTGTTTCCATTTAGCTGCGCAACTTGCTCTAGTTGTAGGTCTACGATCTATTTGAGAATAGTCATACATTCAGGTGTGAGATTTATGACTTCGGGAGCCAAATCCCAAGGTTGAGTTCCTTTGGATTTGGATGCCTGATTTCTTCTTGGTTCTGAGTGAGAAGGTCCAGGTTGAGGCAAAGGTTCTCGTGGGGAAGTACTGAGAGCTGGGGTAGCGTGGTGAATCATGACTGACGAGCCCAAGTTGGAGCTACTAAAATGAGGGTGAGAAAAGTTTGCCTGAGCTTCTGAACCACAAATGGAAGAAGAGGGGAAGGTGGAAAAGCGTAGGCTAATATCCCTGACCAGTTCATCCAAAAAGCATTGCCCTTGGATAGTGAGTGTATGAACCCGGAGGTAAAGTCTGGGTATTCTGCATTGTCTGATGTTGCGAATAGGTCTAGCTCTGGAAACACCCATGTGAGAGGAGGCCTCTTTTTGCATGGTTAGCCCCCACTTTTTGCCTGATGTTGATGTATTCTAGAAGTTGGTAGTGCCCAGGGGCCCTGCTAACCAGGTTTCCTGTGCCAGAGCTCTTTCCCTAAATCGGTTGTGATGCCTGGCACAATTGGATAAACTCTTAAATATCACTGTAAGTCCCTAGAAAAGGGGTACACCGGTACCCAGGGTGTGATATTAGGGGTAGGCCCCTGAGGGCAGCAGCACCGATTGTGCCACCCTCTGGGGCAAACTTAAAAAGGTAAACTCAACATGGCACACTCCCTGTGTGCCCTGTCCACCCTACACTGCATATGCTATGGACAAGTCACCCCTCTAGTAGGCCTTACAGCCCTAAGGCAGGTTGCACCATACTATATGTGAGGGCAGGGCCCTTTTGCGCACAGCATCCAAGACCTCCACATCGGCTGTCCTGAGCCTTGCATCGCGGGGGTCTGCTGTGTGCTCCGGGTCCTCCAACCCCTTGTGATCTAATCAGCCCAAGGGGACCCGCAGGCACCATATTTAAATTTGCAAACCAGCTCCTTTTCAAAGTGGTCTCTCCAGGTGGCCCTGTGCCTGTGCCAAGAGGTTTTCCAATGCTGCTCCTGCCGGAATCGGGAGCCACCAGAGGCTCTCCAGCTGGCATACCGTGCCCACCGACTACCTCACCCACACTGCAAAAGAAGAGACTGGTAAACTAACTGTATGAGTTTTAGTACATTTTTAAAAAGTGATTGCCTATTGAAACTTAAGGTACGTAGTTACGCACAGAAAGACTAACTTTATTAAAACTTCAAAAAGTCATAACAAGAAAAGTATTTAACGTATTCTAAAGATTTTGGTCTTAACATTTATATAAAATGTTAAGTATTTTTATAAAATCTGGTCTAGAGTTATTCATTGAGTGTGTGTGGTGCAGGATTGGATTTGTGAGTACAGAAAATACTTAGCACATCTCCTGGATTAGCCTAACTGCTCGACCAGCTACCTCAAAACTTGGAGCATTAGGTGGTCTAATTTTAACCTCTGGTAACCAACGTGTGGTTGTCCGGAACCTTTGCATAGTGTGCTCAGTTTTGTACATTACATAGCAGGCCAGCCTCCTACAAACCACTTATGGAAATATGGGAGGAGGACTTGAGGGGTGGAGTTTCCACTCATGGACTGTTGCCGCATCCTGCTGAGGAGGTTGGCAAAGTCGTTGTCTGTCCCTGGGAGGTGATCCACTAATAGGTGGATGTTTTGACATACTGCACAATACCAAATTGTTTGAGATAGGTTTGATAACTGTATAGAGTAATTCCCCCCCGTTTTTGTAGATAATACATGGCTGTCATATTGCCAGTCCGGACTAAAACATCCTTGTCTATCAGGTGAATTTGGAACACTTTCAATGCTAGGTGGACATCTTGAAGCTCAATGCAGCTGAAGTGGAGAACCAGATGTTTGCTGTCCCAGAGACCATGAACTGCGAGATCCTGTAGGCGAGCACTCCATCCCCTGAGGGATGCGTCCATTGTGAGAATGATCAATTGAACAGGGTCGAGGAACGGTCATCCCTTAGCAGATTTAGTGTGTTCCACCACTGCAGAAAGTGATGAGAGTGGCTGTCTACCAACACTAGATCCTGTAACTGACCCTGTGACTGGGACCACTGACGTGCTAGACATTCCTGCAGCGGACGCCTGTATAATTGTGCATGTGGCACTATGGCGATGCATGATGCCATTATACCTAGCAGGCACCTCACTGTTCCGATTGTGATGTGTTCACTGGGTTGAAATTGTGGTAGCAGTGTCTGGAAGTTTTGGATCCTGGCTGCATTGGGATAGGCTAATCCCTTTTGTGTGTTGAGGATACCCCCCAGAACAGTTGAACCTGTAAAGGTTGCTGGTGAGATTTTTGTATATTGGTAGTAAACCCTAGTTGGTGGAGCAGATCTAAAGTGATCCGAGT
Source organism: Pleurodeles waltl (assembly GCF_031143425.1). Classification (NCBI taxonomy): domain Eukaryota; kingdom Metazoa; phylum Chordata; class Amphibia; order Caudata; family Salamandridae; genus Pleurodeles; species Pleurodeles waltl. Next base: position 558,273,123 of record NC_090446.1, on the reverse strand, counting down.
GTGTTGGTGGCACAGAGGAAGAGTGCTGGCTTTGTTAAGCCAGTCGTTATGGTATGCAAAAACATGAATGTTTTGTCTGTGTAGTTGTGCTGCTACCACTGCTAATCACTTGAACACGCAGAGTGCAGTAGTGACTCCGAATAGGAGTACTTTGAACTGATAGTGTTTGCCAGCTATGACGAACTTGAGGTATCTGCAGTGTGCTGGGTGGATTGGGATGTGGATGCAGGCATCCTTTAAATCTAGTGCAGACATAAAGTTGCCTTGTTGGAGAAGTGGGATCACATCTTGAAGGGTGACTATACAAAAGTGCGCTGACAGGATGTAGCGATTTAGGGGCCTCAGATCTAGAATGGGCTGAAGTGATCCATCATTTCTGGGGATTAGAAAGTATAGGGCGTATACTCCTGAGCCTTGATATTGCAGTGGGACAGTCTCTATAGCTCCCTTGAGTAAGAGCTTGTACTTCTTGTTTCAGCAGGTTTTGATGTTCCACAGAGAATTTGTGTCTGTGAGGTGGAATGTTATGTTTGGAGGTGTGGTGTTGAGCTCCAGGTGTTTGATGGTTGGGGGGAAAGGGAGGGGAATCACAGCTTCAAGGTGGATGGTGCACCATATGTGGAAGCACCCTTGCTGCGCCCCTTAGAGTTCTTACCCATGTACAAGCCCCTGCAATAAACCTGTGAAGGGGAGTTTTGAGATTGCTGTTTGTATGAAGAGGTAGAGTCGTCAGCAGATGTTGTTTTGGCATCTGGCTTATATGAGGAGCAACAAAAGGAGCCACATGCAGTGGGGGGTTGGGGGAGGATTCAGTGCCCACATGGATTTGGCAACCTTTGTGTCCTTCTTCATTTTCTCTGGTGCTTGGTCCACTTGTGGACCAAACAGATGTTCCTTGCCAAAACAGATATTAAGAAGTGTTTCCAAAACCTCTGGCTTCAAGCCAGAGATCTGTAGCCAAGCATGTCCGTGCAGCAATACACTTCTATAAATACGTCTAGCAGCTCTATCTCCTGAGCTTAAGGCACATATAATGGAGTTATTGGAAATAGCTTGCCCTCATGAACTATTTCCTGTCCCCTTTTTTATGCTCCTCCGGGAGATACTGGAGGAGTACCTCCATCTTGCCCCTGTAGGTGCGATCGTACCTGGCCAACCGACCTTCTGTATTGGCAATCGCCAGTGATTAGCAGCTAGTGCCGCTACTTCCTCCCCCCCAAAGGGTCGATTAATATAGAATCTTTGTCAAGAGGTGGAGCATTAGCTGCTTGTGAATTTCCATATTTCCAGGCATTAGACACAACCAAAGAATCAGTGGGGTAGTTGTCCTCTAACGTAAACCTGGCCCGAAGGTGTGGCCTTGCATTTCTTGTCTACCCTGGGGCTGATGATGCATGCATGCGCAGGGTCTTTAAAGATGTTGTCTGTGTGACGCAGCATGTCTTTTAGCTTAGGAAGGTATTGGGAAGCCCTATGTGTGCTAGATGGTGTCTCAAAGAGGAAATCATCCCTAATAGGGTCTTTGTGTAGAAGGACCTGGTGGTATGCTGCAGCCCTACTGATGAGTTCCTGATAGGAAGTTGTATCATCAGGGGCTGATGGTTTGGCGGGATACAGGTCTGGGTTGCTATCTCGCGGGTGAGCAACATCATAAATGGCCCAGGGATCTGTGGGCTGTAGTGCTCTGTAAGAATCATCCACCCCCACAAACTGTCCTGTGAAAGAATGTGGGGATCTCTGTGGTGTAAGTTCAAAGGGATCATCTTGACAATGAGGTGGTGACAGGGTTGGTGGTGGAAAGGAGGGTGGAGTAGGTGGAGGTGGAAAAGCAGGAAGAGAATGCAAGGGACTAGTTGCCTTGTCCTTTTTTTTGGGAGGCACCAGCAAGTCTATTGCTTCAGCAAAGGATAGTTGGCACTTTGTTGGAAGAGGCGCAGACACCAGTCTTTTACTAAAATATGGCCTATTTCAGTGCCAGTGTGGAAGTTTTTTGTGCCAAAAGGGTTTTCGATTTTGGTGCTGAAGTTGTCAGAGCCGAGGCAGTTGGTGCCAGAGTACTCGGAGCTGAGGAAGCAGATGGTCAGCTTGGTGCAGGAGTCAATGCCTTTGCTTTTGGTGCTGAGCTTGAGGGTGGGGATGTTTAAAGCAGATGGTCAGTGCCCAGCATGACCTGTTGGAAGTGGTGGCCCAGAAGCTGTTTTTTCATCAGAACTCAGATTTTTAGGTGGTAGAATGGGGATATCTGTACTGACAGTGCACTAACCCAGTAGTAAGTCCTTCATCTGGAGGCCTCATGAACCTCTTCCTCTTCTACATCCTGCTGCTCAAAGATATTGTGTGTTTCCTCGATTTCCCTGTGCTGCATCTCCTTACGACGTGCTCTGTGGTCCTGTAAGGTGTACTTCAACCAAAACAAATGGCAGGCCTAGAGATTTTCCTCCCTGTGATCAGGAGACAAGCATAGGTTGCAAACCTGATGGAGATTAGTCCTTGGGTAGTTCGTGTGGCACCTGGGATAGAAAACGGAATGGAGTACGTCCCATTAGCATCGCATTGCAAGTGGAAGGTGACAAGATGGAAGATAGGCCCCAACAGGCAAGGCCGGAAGGCTGCTGTGTTAAGCCAACGGTTTTCTATCTGTCAACATGGAAAGGTGGAAATGCGATCAAGAACAATATCAATGAGGATAAGGGTGGATTACGAAGTGAATGGTGTTCAAAATGGTCTTGAAAGGGAGCACAGTGATACAGGTATGAAACCGACAGCTGAATGAAAACAATCTAACAATGGAGTTGATGCCCATGCGCATTTTCACCACTTTACCTCGTGACTCGAAATACTTATTTGAAGAAAAAGATCTTGCACACATCTGGACTTAACACTAGATGGCAAGAGTATACAAAGCAGGTGTATCTACAGCAACACATGCCTCGAACATCAAATTTCTTCCAGGACATCTTAGCTTACCTCTGGTAGCAGAGCCAGCACATCAAGGCAATCTCCGAAGAGGTTGAGTAGTGTATGTGTGCGCACAATAAGTCAGCATAAAGATGTTTAGCAATATAGCAAAATTACCTACTATGTCCACACTAAGCTAAATTCAAAGATCCAAGTTTAAAAAAACAAAAATGACAATTGAAAAAAACTTGGTACAGCATTCAAAGGCTGGCACCAACAGAGAACGTTTGTGGTATTAGTACACTGTCTCCCTGTGCAAATGTGCACAGAATGTTTTTCATTGATTGTTTTAAGTAATTTTCTTCACAACTGGCTTTGACAACTCAGTTCATGTTCATTAGCACAACCTTTCCAATGTGGCTTTCTCCTGGGAACCAACAAAGAAGTGGTAGGCACTTTTCAGCTTCTAGACACATTAGAAGCAAGTTACCCTTCAGGGTACTGGACACACTGGCAATCAAGGCCCCACTACAAACAAATGGCACCAGCATGGTATTCTTGGTAAATCCACCTCCACAAGGTGTAATCACTTCTCATGTGCTAGTTCCTATGACTATCCTGGAGGTGAAGTTCTCTGTATTAGAAGACCACAATTGTCCTTCAGGGTTGTAGGCTCTAAATATGCCCACCAGCAAGCCTGAGATTTTGCATAACCAGTTCTTCACAGGTTTTTAGAGCTCTGATTGACCTAGAGGAATGAGAGTTTCTCCCCTGCACTTCAATGGTACAACCTCCTTCTGTCCTTCCAAAACTAAAGCACTCTTCCGAGTGTTGTGGTTGAAGAATTATTGATGAAGGCAGACTTTTCTTCGATCGGTCTTCTTATAACTCCATACACTACTCTGTACTCTGCACAGGGTGTCTCCACAAAGACCACAGCTGAATAAAAAGGATCCCTCTAAGTCAGCTCAGACTGCCCATTCGCCCACTCTTAAGACTTGAGTTTGAATCGATTCCTTCTGGAAGTCCTGAGCCAGTCAAAGTCATGGTGACTCAATGAGAAATTACGCAAGCCCCCCTTCTCTACACAGAAAAAACGGGTTCATATCATCATCTCTAATAACAGTAATTACTGCTGCAGCCAACTATGAAAGAATAACAATAATAACAGTCAATCAGAGTAAAAATTCAGTTGCCTCAAACTGCTACACTTGGTTGTTCACGGTCACCGAAGCCTAGTTCCGGATTTTGGCTTGCCTTTCCTGTTTCTCTTGAGACTGAGATGCCCAACACATTCTTCTACACTGCTTAGCACACGCTTTTCTCAAACCACACGAGTCCAAATGGAAAAAGGCAGTTGAGTGTGAACCAGTTAAGTTACCTATATTGGACAATCAATCAATGCTATATATCTCTCCATTTCAGCCTGATGCCCTTAACTAAGGGTTTGTCTGGCTGGAAGACCTCAGGCATCACCCAAGGTGACAGTGAATAACCTAGGTTGACACCAGCACAGATGGAATGTCTTACATCAATGAAGGTATTGTATGTACTTGTAGCTTTCTTATAAATATGGTGCAGCTCTGGTCCAAGTGGACCAATATGGGCCAAAACTACATAAATTCTTTGAATAAATGCAAATAAATGCAACTCATCTTTTCTCCCCCAATGCTCCATCCAACCTGTGTCACTGACATCTGTTCCTACAAACTAAAGGGCAAAAAGAGATGCATTGTTGTGAGTGAAATAAACTGGAGGTCACAATTGCAACCTAATCAGAGCTGCACAATTTAGTTCCTATGTCTTCACTTCCCGCATTTGCTAAATGGAAGCATGCAGATGAAGAGGGTCCATGGGTTCACTGTGCATCCACCTAACACATGCATATGGATGAACTCAGCAGGTGTGTGATTGACAATGTGAGAAGTAGGAAGCAGGCACCAGGATCTGGCAGCAAAAGAAGGAGATCCCTAAATCAGGCTTATCACTAACAGTTATAACAAGAAGGCCTTTCCTCTAGGTACGCATTATTATTTTGCTGTGGTGCATATGAAAAGAATATGCTCCTTGATGTCTTCAGGCAGAATTGAACTACTTTCTTTTGATATATGACTGTAGTACCCACCTTTAGTGCATCATCTGCAGAGTGTACATGTTTCCCCAAATATGCAGCACTCACCTGTGGTGGATGGCAGGAGTGGCGTGTGCACAGTGATGTAATCACACATCGGCCATATCTCTTCCAGGGAGTACTGCTGGACTCCGAAGGTGGCTGTGACTTCTGGAGGAATGATAGGATCATAACCTATGGTCTAACGACATTACAGAGTGAGAATCAGATGTTAAAGCCCACTGCAATCCTAGTCTGCCATGGTCATCCAGCCTTATCCCACAAAATGCATCGTAAAGACTACATATCTAAGTTCAACCTGAACGACTACCCTTGGCTAGATCCACTATCTGATCAAGTTGTGAAAATGTCAAGATGCACATCCTCAATGTATCATCGCTTCTACAGATCCTTGACTTCAGCAAGTTCTGGAGTTGATCAGATCCAGCATGTCACCGTGAGTAAATCTCTTAATCTACCTGTACCTCACTTCACTTACTGCAAGCATTCAAAGTGCATAGGAATGAGATCAACAATCGTTTTAAGCACTATATACAGAAATTGTGATATTAGGCTATTATGATTAGTAGTTCTCCATGTGCTGATGGGTTATGGTCTGTATCTGTCATGTTCCGCAAAGTGACAGCTTATTGTCTGTGTTTTGGATTGTAGTAAATCCTAACAGTAATGAATTTGTACTGTACAATACCTTTGCTCACAAGGAGCACCTGCAACGTACCTTCATGTTGAAGGACTGCATCCGGGTGGCTACTTCCTTCCCAATTCTTCCAAGTCCCAGAATTCCCAGTGTCTTCCCATAAAGCTCTGCTCCCATGAACTATGGAAGATAAATCAAAAAAGCATATGCAATGAAATCAGTGGGGGGCACGCACAGCAACCCCCAACTCTAAACGTATCATGGCCGTGAGCAACATTAACTTTGAATGGTGAATGTACTACGCACACGGTTCATGCCAAGAGGAATTGGGTCCCTGAGGATTACATTCCTTCTGTTAAAAACAAGGCAACATAGGATAACATACCCTTAATTAAGGACAGGCTCAGATCACCTTCTCTGAAATAAAAAACAAACCCTTGGAAAATCAAACCTGCTCAAACCCAACCCCTCACCCCGCTCCTGTCCTGAATAGCAGAGCTGAAAATTAAATACAATTCACTCAATTTCCCAACATACTGATTGGCGGACCTGTGACTGACTCTTTTCCAGCTTATGAGTACTTTCAGATTCACCTGCATGCCAGCTATTCAGCAGGTGACAACTTAGATCAATTGTCTTGGTGGCATGACAAAGACTGTGACAGTAATTAAGAAACATAATAAGTGACTTCAGCCTGGCACACAGCTTCAGCAATCTGATGTGAAGCAGCGATGCCAATTCAGGAGTCTAACATCGGACCCTGACATCACCCTACGGAAATTATGTCAGCCTCCATTTCCCTATCAAGACATTGTCGATTCGGGATACACTTCATGGGTCAATATCAAAGTCAAAAGTTTGGCTGAGAAGCCACCACTGCCTTCCCACATTAACCCTCATCTATTTCCAGGACAAACATCCTGCACACCTCTCACCTTCTTCCGGTCCCATTTTCCAGCCTTCATGGATGCTGCAGCTTGTGGGACTTGTCTGTAAACAGAACAAGTGACATATGGTCAAAATAGTTTACAAGAGCATCCAGCAGTTCAGGGGTTTCAGGAACGGTGAGCAGCCCATTTTGGCCTGTAAAAAAGCCTGCTGCAGTATTTCACAATATGACTTCAGGATGCACATTAGGAGTATAGGAATGAGCATACAATGCATAGAATTACATGTCACGTGAAGAAAAAGCAGAACGAAATGTGCAATTGCACCCTAAAAAAAATCCCACGTCTAAAAGGTATCAGCCTTATGCTTGCAAAGAAACATAAGAAAAAATAAATACATAACACCATAATACGCGAAAAATGAAAGAGATGGGCACAACAGTCATGGCACTGAAATGCACTGCTTATTAGGTGGATGTGCACAGGCGATCAGGTTAAATGTTGCCACTTACAATGAAAGAGATCCAGTGGATGGGCTGAACCACTGCCTCATGCTGTAGGTGAAGGGGGGCGAAAACAAAATGCTAATGACCACTTATTTAACACTAGATAAAAGACGGGTTCCAAGGTCCTCGTATGTATGTATTTATTTTTATTTATGATTATTTTTAATACACGAAGACTACAAGACAGCGAAAGCTGTCCTCGTGCCTGTTCTACATAAAAAAGGCAACAAAAAAAGATGATGGACGGATTGCTAAAACTTTTCAAACACTCACCCTCAGACACAGATATGGATTAAATCCATTGTTCTTTTGCCCACCATGGCACCCCAGTTTGGACCCAGCCATAAGCAAGTCCCAGGGGAACAGTACAGCCTGAACTGCCAGGCCTTGTTCCCCACGGACCAGAAACAAGGATCCTGGGACCGGTATGTTTCCAGCATAGGAAACTTACATCCCAAGTCATCTGGCAAATGCTTTAGGTGATTTGTATACAAGTTGTTCACAAGCACAGACTCAACTCGTGATGGGGAAAACCAAAGTGTTCATCCTTTTTAAAATAGGTGGCTATCCCTGTAACTTTTGGGCGATTTTATGTCTGGGATGAGTGATCTGATAATCTTGCTTTGTTCACTCACTGGTCTTAATCTGATTCAACTAGTAACTAGTTCATCAATTAGATTGGACTCAGGATCTTATTTTTCCCCATCAAAATCTTGTGGTCTGTGGTTCTTCTGATCCTTAGGCACGTAGTGACCACTCCCTTATTACCCCTGAAATTAGACTTCCCCATTCTAATGAATACTCTTTTCAACTGGATAATAAAACCATTTCCAAACTGGTGGGGTCCAGATTTTCCTCAGAAGTGCTTGCTAATGTTCTCTCTCAGAGACTGGTCTCCTCTCTTTTGGACGAAGACCTCACTGAGTTTAACAACTAGATCACCACAACTGGATCACCACCACTCTAGATTTAAAAGTTTCTTCTGGTCGCTCCTCCATGTGCTGTCATACTGCTCCTGAGAATAACTTTAAAGCTACCTAAATTGGAGTGTAAAGGATTGGAGCACAAATGACAGACTGATTATGATCCCATCAATAACGTAAAATTGAAGGCTGCCCTTCAGGATGAAAAATATATCCTTCAATTAACCAATGGAAATTACTATGCTGCTAAAATTCTTAATGCGTGTAACACTACAAAGCACTTGGTCAAGACTAAGGGCCAGATGTATGAAACTTTTTTGCATTCGCAAATGGTGCGAATCGCAAAATTCGGCCGTTTGCGAATGCATAAACGTGTTCTGCGATGCATGAAAGGCATTTGCAGACCAAAAATAAGAAATCGCTAAAATTGCGATTTTTAGCTTTGCGACCTAGTTTTGCGATTCGGTATTTCCAGTAGGAAATTGCGAGGCGCAAAATGTGATTCACAAAATCCAAGTCGCAAATCGATGCATCAAAAAATCGCAAATTGCGATTTTTCTCAGAATGCCATTTTGCACATGCAAAATACCAACAAGTGAAACCAGGTGGTAACCAGGTGCAACCTATATAAAGAGGCCCAGAATGCTTTAGACTCTTTTCCACAATGGCTGCACTCTACGTCATGGCAAGAAGGATGAGGATATTGGCAGGTTTGAGGAGAGGGAGGAGGACACAGGAGCGCTTTTTCAGAGTGCGCATTACACTTTTTGACCAGACTGAGGAGGAAATATTTGAGAGGTATAGGTTGAGCTCAGCCATGATACTTGATCTGATAGCTGAGCTACAACCCATACTGCAGCGCAGAACACATAGGACTCATAGTATCCCCACCCATGTGCAGGTATTATGCTCCCTCCACCTACTTGCCTCAGGGAGCTATCAAGGGGTCATAGCAGCAGCTGGAGGGGTCTCACAGAGTACCCTCTCTAGATTTTTCAATGCATTTATTAACGCCATGCTGAGCAGGATACACCAGTACATCAGATTCCCCCACACCCCACAGGAAATACAGCAGACAAAAATAGATTTTTACCAGATAGCACAGTTCCCCCACGTCCTAGGTGCCATATGTGAGAAAGTAGCCTCTTTCTAGCCTTGTTACCCCCACTTTTGGCCTGTTTGTGAGTGTATGTCAGGGTGTTTTTACTGTCTTACTGGGATCCTGCTAGCCAGGGCCCAGTGCTCATAGTGAAAACCCTATGTTTTCAGTATGTTTGTTATGTGTCACTGGGACCCTGCTAGCCAGGACCCCAGTGCTCATAAGTTTGTGACCTATATGTATGTGTTCCCTGTGTGGTGCCTAACTGTCTCACTGAGGCTCTGCTAACCAGAACCTCAGTGGTTATGCTCTCTCTGTACAAATTGTCACTAACAGGCTAGTGATCAATCTCACCAATTCATATTGGCATACTGGAACACCCTTATAATTCCCTAGTATATGGTACTGAGGTACCCAGGGTATTGGGGTTCCAGGAGATCCCTATGGGCTGCAGCATTTCTTTTGCCACCCATAGGGAGCTCTGACAATTCTTACATAGGCCTGCCACTGCAGCCTGAGTGAAATAACGTCCACGTTATTTCACAGCCATTTACCACTGCACTTAAGTAACTTATAAGTCACCTATATGTCTAACCTTTACCTGGTAAAGGTTGGGTGCTAAGTTACTTAGTGTGTGGGCACCCTGGCACTAGCCAAGGTGCTCCCACATTGTTCAGGGCAAATTCCCCGGACTTTGTGAGTGCGGGGACACCATTACACGCGTGCACTACATATAGGTCACTACCTATGTGTAGCTTCACAATGGTAACTCCGAATATGGCCATGTAACATGTCTAAGATCATGGAATTGCCCCACCAATGCCATCCTGGTATTGGGGAGACAATCCCATGATTCCCCGGGTCTCTAGCACAGACCCGGGTACTGCCAAACTGCCTTTTCAGGGGTTTCACTGCAGCTGCTGCCAACCCCTCAGACAGGTTTCTGCCCTCCTGGGGTCCAGCCAGGCTTGGCCCAGGAAGGCAGAACAAAGGACTTCCTCAGAGAGAGGGTGTTACACCCTCTCCCTTTGGAAAAAGGTGTTAAGGCAGGGGAGGAGTAGCCTCCCCCAGCCTCTGGAAATGCTTTGATGGGCACAGATGGTGCCCATCTCTGCATAAGCCAGTCTACACTGGTTCAGGGATCCCCCAGCCCTGCTCTGGCGCGAAACTGGACAAAGGAAAGGGGAGTGACCACTCCCCTGACCTGCACCTCCCCTGGGAGGTGCCCAGAGCTCCTCCAGTGTGCTCCAGACCTCTGCCATCTTGGAAACAGAGGTGCTGCTGGCACACTGGACTGCTCTGAGTGGCCAGGGCCAGCAGGTGACGTCAGAGACTCCTTCTGATAGGCTCCATCAGGTGTTGCTAGCCTATCCTCTCTCCTAAGTAGCCAAACCTCCTTTTCTGGCTATTTAGGGTCTCTGCTTTGGGGAATTCTTTAGATAACGAATGCAAGAGCTCATCAGAGTTCCTCTGCATCTCTCTCTTCACCTTCTGCCAAGGAATCGACTGCTGACCGCGCTGGAAGCCTGCAAAACTGCAACAAAGTAGCAAAGACGACTACTGCGACATTGTAACGCTGATCCTGCCGCCTTCTCGACTGTTTTCCTGGTGGTGCATGCTGTGGGGGGTAGTCTGCCTCCTCTCTGCACTAGAAGCTCTGAAGAAATCTCCCGTGGGTCAACGGAATCTTCCCCCTGCAACCGCAGGCACCAAAGAACTGCATCACCGGTCCTCTGGGTCTCCTCTCAGCACGACGAGCGAGGTCCCTTGAACTCAGCAACTCTGTCCAAGTGACTCCCACAGTCCAGTGACTCTTCAGTCCAAGTTTGGTGGAGGTAAATCCTTGCCTCCCCACGCCAGACTGCATTGCTGGGAACCGCGTGTTTTGCAGCTACTCCGGCTCCTGTGCACTCACCGAGGATTTCCTTCGTGCACAGCCAAGCCTGGGTCCCCGGCACTCTAACCTGCATTGCACGACCTCCTGAGTTGTCCTCCGGCGGCGTGGGACTCTCTTGTGCAACTTCGGGTGAGCACCGATTCACTCCATTTCGTAGTGCCTGTTCCGGCACTTCTGCGGGTGCTGCTTGCTTCTGAGAGGGCTCCTTGTCTTGCTGGGCGCCCCCTCTGTCCCCTCACGCAATTGGTGACATCCTGGTCCCTCCTGGGCCACAGCAGCATCCAAAAGCCCTAACCGCGAGCTTTTCAGCTAGCAAGGCTTGTTTGCAGTCTTTCTGCGGGAAAACACTTCTGCACGACTCTTCACGACGTGTGGCATCCATCCGCCAAAGGGGAAGTTTCTAGCCCTTGTCGTTCATGCAGAATCCTCAGCTTCTACCATCCGGTGGCAGCTTCTTTGCACCCACAGCTGGCATTTCCTGGGCATCTGCCCACTCCCGACTTGATCGTGACTTTTGGACTTGGTCCCCTTGTTCCACAGGTACTCTCGTCTGGAAATCCATTGTTGTTGCATTGCTGGTGTTGGTCTTTCCTGCAGAATTCCCCTATCACGACTTCTGTGCTCTTTGGGGAACTTAGGTGCACTTTGCACCCACTTTTCAGGGTCTTGGGGAGGGCTATTTTTCTAACCCTCACTGTTTTCTTACAGTCCCTGCGACCCTCTACAAGGTCACATAGGTTTGGGGTCCATTCGTGGTTCGCATTCCACTTCTAGAGTATATGGTTTGTGTTGCCCCTGTCCCTATGTGCCCCCATTGCATTCTATTGTGACTATACACTGTTTGCACTGTTTTCTATTGCTATTACTGCATATTTTGGTATTGTGTACATATATCTTGTGTATATTTGCTATCCTCATACTGAGGGTACTCACTGAGATACTTTGGCATATTGTCATAAAAATAAAGTACCTTTATTTTTAGTATATCTGTGTATTGTGTTTTCTTATGATATTGTGCATATGACACTAGTGGTACTGTAGGAGCTTCACTCGTCTCCTAGTTCAGCCTAAGCTGCTCTGCTAAGCTACCTTTTCTATCAGCCTAAGCTGCTAGACACCCCTCTACACTAATAAGAGATACCTGGGCCTGGTGCAAGGTGTAAGTACCCCTTGGTACTCACTACAAGCCAGTCCAGCCTCCTACACCATAGATGGGACACATGTAGCAATCTGTCCACCATCAGCCACAGAGAATGTGTACCGCAACCGTAAATACCAGCATTCCATGAATATACAGGTGATATGCAATGCCTCATACACCATTACTGATCTTGTGGCCAGATACCCAGGGAGCACACATGATTCGTACATCTTTCGCCATAGCAGCATTCACACAAGACTGCTAGCTGGGGAGTTTGGAGAAGGACATCTACTAGGTATTGTACTTCTGTAAAGTGGCGCATTGATGGCGTGCTGATGTCAGATGGTTCACTTACTCATCATACCCTCAGTCCCTTCCAGGAGACAGTACCTACGCAGTGCGTACCTACATGACGCCCTATCTAAATCCTGCTACACCAGCAGAAAGGAGATACAATGCAGCACACAGGGCGACCCGCAACGTGGTGGAGCGCACCTTTGGACTGCTGAAGAGTTGCTTCCGGTGCCTCCACAAAAGTGGAGGGGCACTACAGTACAGCCCAGAGACGACACGTAGAATAGTGGCTACTTGTACAATCTTGCACAATATAGCTACCACCAGGGGCATACCTGTAGAAATATGTGATACTGAATCTGATGAGGATGATGATCCCATACCACCTCTACAGCCAGCAGACAGGACCAGTGCAGCAGAGGGAAGGCAAAGGCGTGCTGACATCACACACAACCATTTCAGATGTAAGTATGAATAAGACAAATGCACTGACAAATGTACCTGTAGTGTTGTAAATGTATTACCTTAATGTCAGGTAACGTTAGTCCAACAAATACCAACCAAAGTGAGTTAAAAAATAGAAACAATAGATGTTCAGAGTAAAGCACTGTTACTTCATAGTGTACTCATTACCCCTCTGGCCGCTACAGTTACTTCTTGCGGCCACGCACACCACTTGGGTGGCCAGTTGCCTCACTGGCACATCGATTGTCTGCCTCAGTGGCAGTGCTGTGCCTGGCACTGCGCCATCTGGTGTCCATTGCGGGCACAGCTAGGCTGCTGAGGCTGGATGTGTCCTCAGTGTCCCCCAGTCCAAGCTTGCTAGGTGTGGCTGACCTGTGTCCCATCATATTGTCAATCGCATTGGTGATTTGTACTAGTCCTTGAGCCACATCCCTGCTGCTGTGTGCTGCCTCAACCTGTGCAGCCACTGCACGACGTGAGATCTGGGAGGTTGAATTGGCCAGCCTAGTGACAGAGCGACAAAATCCCCCGAACATGTTCATGAAGCGTCGCTCCTGCCTGCGGTGGCTCACCCAGTCATGGCGCAGCTCCTGGCATAGTTCCCGCACAGCAGAAGTGAGCTCCCTTGTGTCCTGCAATGCCTGCACCTGTCCCTCATGCAGCTGTTCTATATTTGCATTCAGGCACTCCAGCTGGCGATGCAGGCCCCCCATGTTGGCATTATGTCGCAGCATCTGTTTTTGTAAAGCAGTGATCTTTTTATTCTGCAGGCGCTGCTGCTGCAACATAGACGCCTCCAGGCCACCGAAGAAGGAGGCTCCCTCACCTGCCACATACGCCTGTGCACCTGCATTAGCAGCAATCCTGCATTGTCCTGTGCTCTGCTGCTAACTGCCCTCTTGCATCTGGGTGCATCTGCCAGTTGGGGATGGTGTATGTGGCCCTTCCTGCTGCTCATCGGAGTCCTGACTGAGCTCTGGCAGTGGCAGTGCCCTGGGCCTGCGTCGGAGTGGCGCAATGGTCAGAGACCCACTCGTGTTTGTGTCTGAGGCTGGATGGGTGTCAGTCTCCCCTAAGCTGGCACATGCTGTGGCTGCTAGGCCTGGCCCACCTGCAACGACAATATGCAGCATGTCTGTTATGTTTGTTACAATTACGGTCGCACAATGGTAATAAAGGTACAGGTACTTCTCTTCACTGTGTTGTGGGTGTTGTGTTCTTTTGGGTGTCGCTCTACTAAATTACATTGTATGTGCTACTTTAAGCCTTGGGTTGTGGACAGCCACTCCCATAATGCATTGTTGTGCTGCTTCTAAGATGTGGAATGGACTACTTCTAACAATGTTTTACATTACTTGCTAATTCCTAAGGGGCTTTTGTGCATACACATATGGGGGTTACAATTCAATACTGCACTTACCTTTGCTGGTACTTGGTGTGCCAGAGGTGTCTATCTCTGTGACCCCACTCACTGCTTCAGGGAGGAGTGTGGACTCCACTAGGTCCTCTAACGGGGTGGATGGTGACTCTGTGGGTGGACCGCCTCCTGTGCTCCTGGCCTCCTGCAGTCTTCTTGCCACCCTCTCCTTGGCACGGGACCGCAGGTCGTACCACCTCTTCTTAATTTCTTCGACCGAGCGCTGTGCCACTCCAATAGCACAGATCTTAGTTTGTATGTCTGCCCAGAGTCTCCTTTTCTCACTCTCCGGCACCTGGAGTGAGCTTTTGCCAAAAAGCCAGTCATGGCTCCTGACCACCTCCTCTGTCAGCACCTCCAGCTCTTGCTCGCTAAATTTGAGCTTCCGCTTTCTTTCTCCCTTCTCCTTTCCTTGGGTTGAGGTGTCCATGGTTGTTCAGGTGTGCTGCCTCCTTCAGAGTGTTGCTCAGTGTGTCTGGGCTGACTCTCTCTGGATGCTGGTTTGGGTGTGGCACCTGAAGCTGCCTGGGATGACTCACTTCCTGCTTGTGATGTCATCAGGCTCCTCCAGGTGTGCTTTCTCGCAATTTGCGATTTTCAATTACTGAATCGCAATTTGCGAAAATGCAAATTGAGAATCGGTAATTGGGCCTCGCAAACCACAAATAGAGATTTTTAAGAAATCGCTAATTCCGAATCGCAATTATGGTACATGGCCTACTGCGACTCGGAAATAGCGATGTCTTAAAAATCGCTATTTGCGATTCGCAATGCCATTTCTTCATAAATCTGGCCCTAAGTTTACTGGCAGCCCCAGGGTGTACAGTTTCCACCTAATAGAATTCCCAGCCGCTGTGCAACAGATGACCAGAGTATTTTAAGAATATGGTTAATATTTGTATCAGTGATGCCCTTCCGGTGTAAGCTGCAGCTAATTCCGAAGCACTTTCAGTGTTTGCTTCCAAGCTCTCCAGGCCTTTCATTAAATCTGCCCCTTCTGATTCTACTCTTCTCTGCGTCTTTGGACTGCAGTCTTCCCATGATAATTTAGATAAATTAACCTTGGTTTCTCCTATCCCCTGATAGTGCTTAGGTTTGTAAATGAATAAGTGCCTGAGCCGAATGTTTTGCTCGGAAGCCCACGTTTACCACTACTGTATGTCAGCACTTGCAGTTTCTCGATTTCTTCCTTTGTCAAGCTTTTTCTGTCTTTCTCTTCCTCCTTCTTTCCCCTTCTAAACATTTATTTCTCTTGTTCTGGGTCAAAGTCTGATGAAAAACAATAAGTTCCGGGGGGCCCCCACCTACAATCACCAGGTCAAATTAAGAACTTTACCCTGCGTTTATTATTACAAGGACCCTCAATAGTCCTACAGGTTTTATAAGCTTTATCTTGGTGATGGTCCCAGAGACTTGGAAACAGACGTTGGCTATACCTCTTTTAAAAAATAAAAAATAAACTTTAAAAAAAACTGTCTGGTGACCCATTAAAAATCTAATCGGTCTATATCTCTGCATCCTTTTCCAAAAAAACTGTTGAAGAAGGCTTTCAGCTAGCAGCTGTCCTTTATAGAGGTAATAACATTCCTGACGTGGCAGAGTCTAATTTCCAACCTTCCCGTAGTACAGTAATCTCCTCGGTCTTGGTTGTTGATGACTTGTAGCTATTGGTGGGCCAGGGCGGTTCTTTGTCCATGACTCTGTTGTACTTGTAAACTTCTTTTGATATAGTCTCTCATGACCAGTTCCTGCGTTGATTAAATGAAGCTGGGATTTGATGCCTGTACTTGGCTTGAATTAAGCCCTACGTGTCGTACAGTGGTACATCTCGCTCACTTTGGCTTTAACTTTAACTCTATGACTCACAGCATCCCTCAAGGCTCCTATGAGTTTCAACCTCTATGAAACTCAGTTTGCTCAGCTCAACCACACCTTTGATCTCAGATTTATGAGTTAAGGCAATGATGCACAGATCTCAAAATCCTTTGAAGACCACATAGATATAGTGACAATTTCACCTTTTATGATTGTATGATGGCTGTGTGAGAGTGGATGAGTAGCAATTCAAGTAAGCTGAACACAGACAGAACGGAATACTTAGTGTTCTCCGAACTCAACTTTCTGAAGACTCTTCACAGTTTTCTGGCCTTCTCAGTTTAGTGCTGTTCCTGTAGCCTCAGCCTGTAATCTTGGGTTTTGTGTTTCCTCTCCTCAACCTATTTCTGTTGCTAAAACTGCTGTGAACAATTACGCATTATCTCCTGGCACACACTTGTTCACAGATAGTGCACTTGCTTATACTTCGGCATCTTGACTATTGTAATCCTCCATTTTTGGTGTCACCTGCGTGTACCTTAGACCACCGAATCTAAGCTGGCATCTGGGGACTAGTTCAGTGACTGCATCTAAAATGTGGAATTTTCTTCCTGTCTACTTTAGCCCTATTAGCCAAATGCCACCATTTCAGAAAGCTTTAAAATGTGTTTTTTGCTGCTTAATTGTTACTACTGTTTTCCGGATCTCAGTTAAACCTTAACCTTAAGTAACAGGACACTTCTGAGGTGGTAATGCGCTGTTTAAATTGCATTTACTTTACATTACATTCTGGCAGAAGAGGAGTGCAGCCCAGTAACTGGTAGCTGATTGATAAAAGGACTGTGAGTTAAATCCACAATCCCCGGTGATATTATGCAATGTCTGCTATCACCATGGGACCAAAGCTCTAAGAACAATGTAGGAGGTTTCTTACAAAAGACCAAATTAAGCTTTGTAGAAAATAAGCATTGCCCCAGTTATGAGTGGCTTGTTGGGCCTACTAACTTCCAGCGTATGAAGAAATAAGCTGGGCTTGAGGGCCAGGAAAACTGTTAACCTTTGATTTACAGTGAAAGCTCTGCACCTAGTCAGAAGGACTGCAACAGAGACAGAAAAACGGACTGTCCTTCCCTGAATAAACACCAAATTTCAAAGACTAAGGGAAAGGCCTGTGTTGCTATAAACATGAGAGAAACAGTAGGTTGCCCTGTTTACTGAGAAACTGCCTTATTGAATCACACACCATGAGTGTTGCTGTGAGGATCACTGCCCTAAGCATGAAATGCAGTTGAGGCCAGAGACTTGAGTTGCTGCTCAGTTTGACCTTAATAACCATTGTATACAGAGCAGAGGTCTTATCCAGCATCCGCCATGGTAAACCGCAGAGGAGATTCCTTCTGTTTGCTACCAAACGTTAGACAGATATGTTCAAGCACTTCTGGGTCAAATTTCTATAAATGGCTCTTGACTGTAGGTATATTCCTTCACCTGCATCTGTGCATGCTGATCGCAATATTGTGGACCTGGTCACTACCTCTGGGTGGCTCCCAGAAAATCTAAAAAGTTCTATAAAAAAAGTATTAGAGTGTCTGGGCACTACATTTTATGTGCACAATTGTAGATGTAACAGTATTTGAGTGTTGCATCACATACCATGTGTTAGCCTTTTAATCCTTGGCGTGGTCTCCCTTAACCTTTTGCCTCTGTTCCCCAGGTTGTTGATGTATGCTGGACTCTGATTTTGCTGTTTTTGTTGCTCTGGGCACTTTACCACTGCAAACCATTGCTAAAGTGCAAGTGCTCCTTTACTAAATGTGCATGTAATTGGCTTATCCATGATTGGCATATTTGATTTATTAGTAAGTCCCTAGTTCAGTGCACTAGAGGTGCCAGGGCCTGTAAATCAAATGCTACTAGTGGGCCTGCAGCACTGGTTGTGCCGCCCACATAAGTAGCTCTGTAATCATGTCTCAGACCTGCCACTGCAGTGTCTGTGTGTGCAGTTTTAACTGTAAATTCGACTTGGCCAGTGTACCCCCTTGCTAGGCCCAAACCTTCCCTTTTCTTACATGTAAGACACCCCTAAGGTAGGCCCTAGGTAGCCCCAAGGGCAGGGTGCAGTGTATGGTTAAGGTAGAACATACAGTAATGTGTTTTATATATCCTAACAGTGAAATATTGCTAAATTCGTTTTTCACTGTTGCAAAGCCTGTCCCTCTCATAGGTTAAAAAGCGGGCTACATTTAAAGCTGATTAACTTGTAGATTCTCTTTGGGAGCGGATGGACATGTGGAGTTTGGGGTCTCTGGGCTCACAATTTAAAAATACAGTTTTTAGTAAAGTTGATTTTAAGATTGTGTGTCTGAAAATGCCACTTTTAGAAAGTGAGCATTTTCTCGCTTATACCATTTGTGTGACTCTGCCTCGTTGTGGATTCCCTGTCTAGGTCAGTTTGACAGTTGGGCTGATTGCACCTCTCGTTAGACAGTGACACAAAGGGAGCTGGGGTGTAGCCTGCATATCCTGATGAGCCATCTGTGCTAGGAGGGAGGGGAGGAGTGGTCACTTACACCTGAAAGGGCTGTGCCTGCCCTCACACAAAGTAGTCTCCAACCCACTGGAGAGTGTCTGGGGCCTGGCCTGGGCAAGGCAGGATTTCACATTCAAAAGAGACTTTACTTTGAAGTAGGCCTACTTCAAAGGAGAAATTGGGTATAAGAAGGGCACCCAAAACCACAGACTTTAGAACACTTCTGGAAACCAAGAGGAACCTATGCCTGGAGAAGAGCTGAGCAAGAAGAAGAGCTGCCCAGCCTGTGACTGTGCTTTGTGGAGCTATCCTGCAGTTGCTGCTTCTGCCAGAGTAAGAGGGCAAAGACTGGACTTTGTGTGCCTTCCATCTTGTAAAGATCTCCAAGGGCTTGATTTAGATCTTGGCTCCTGTTGTTTGAAGTCTCAGGAACAGCAAAGACTTCTCCCTGCAAGCACCTGGAGTCTCTGGAGAGACTCCTACTCTGCACTGTGGTGCCCATCCAGTTCCTGGGACCCTGAAAGGAGAAGCTGGCAGCCTAAGAGGAAGAAATCCACACAGAATTCTGTGCACAGAAAAAAACAACGGACTCTGATCTGCGGCTGAAAAATCGGCACGCCACTGGCTTTGCGGCTGAAAATCGACGCTCGCCTGCAACGCAACCCCAAGATCAATGCATGGAGCTGGAAAAACGACACACAGCATCGCTGACGAAGGCTGGTGAGATCACAACCCGCGCTGCGTAGTTTTCGGAACATCATGATGCTGGATTTCTGACACAAGTACCGCTGGACGTGTAAAAACAACGCAAGGCCTGCCCGGACCCGAGAGTGCTGACGGGATCGACACATCGCTCTTCTCCGGAGAGAAGAAATGACGTGCCCCGACCCAACGAAAGGAGAAAAGACGCAAGGTCTCACTCGTGAGTGAAATCGACACATCGCAAGCACACTTGCCTGTGCGGGGTTATTTTTGACGCACCCAAAGTACATTTTCACGCTAACAGTGTTAGTGTGTGTTTAAAAATACATGAAGACTCTTCTTGCTTTTTAAATGATAACTTGACTTGAATATTGTGGATTTTTGTCGTTTTGGTCTTGTTTTGTTTAGATACATATTCTCTATTTTTCTAAACCTGTGTTGTGTCATTTAGTATTGTTTTCATTGAGTTACTGTGTGTGTTGATACAAATACTTTACACCTAGCACTCTGAAGTTAAGCCTACTGCTCGTGCCAAGCTACCAAGGGGGTAAGCAGGGTTTAGCTGAGGGTGATTCTCTTTTACCCTGACGAGAGTGAGGGTCCTTGCTTGAACAGGGGGAAACCTGACTGTCAACCAAAGACCCCATTTCTAACACAATGCATCAAACGTTAGCCATGACTGCTCGCCATCGCCCCCAGTCTCCTAAAAGTTAGGTCTAAAATGGAGATTCTTGTTCTTCAGTGAGCTCAGTCAAAATTTGGTTCCTAAGGTTCAAGCGGCAACAAGCAAAAACACTTGTTACAATAACTGACTAATTTTGCCCTAATTCCGTGGGCCAAAGATTCTTTTTCCAAACGAACAAGCTAAAAAGTCAGCCTCCAGAGGCAGTTATAAATGGAAATTCGTGAACCTATGCAAAACTCAACCCAAACCTCTCCATCCAGGAAGTGCTTTTATTTATAGTGGGCACTGTTTGAATAGGCACGGGCATTCAGCATTCATTCATTCCCACCAATCTCTCCAGCCACAAACACTTCATGAAGTAGACCAACATCAGTATGAAGTTGTCCTAAAAACATCACAGCCAAATAATAATGCCCAACCGATGCAGGCTAAACAGTCATTGGCACGGTGGGGCAAAATAACCAAGGAAAGTAAAGGGAAGATGGTCATTAAATTTGCTTGTTAGGTTAATGCACCTGCTGCAACCTGTGGACCACAAAGTCAATTGGTTTTGGCATTTTGGCGCTACATACAAGATTTGGCATATTTTTACGTTATTCTGATTTGTATCACCGCAATCACTGTGAAAGGTTGAGACTTCACACTGCAAAGAAAAGATATCCAGCTAAAAGCTACCAGTTCTTGCAGGACTGGCCTCCTTTGGAAACCAACTTCGATAATGCTGATTGTAAATTTGAGGCTCCAAAGAGATTGGCCAAATACTCGAAAACTTCAAAGCCCTAATCCCTGACCTAAAACATTTATTATTAGTTTTATTAAATCTCCATGGCTAAAATTGTACCTTGGCTATGTGAAAAAGAAACAATTATTGAAAAAGAGAAATGCCCTCGATGATCGATTTAAACTGAAAGATATGTAGCTACTTATCTCGGCCTGGTTTCCAGGAAAAAAAATCTGTAACGCAGTTGACTTGATTATGCAGAAATATATTTCACCTCACGGGATGCAGGGCTCTCTCGCACTTCTATCGGAAAGCAGCCTCTCATGGGTACATTTGTTTCAGCACGAACTGTTCACTGGAGGGACTGCAGTGATAGTAATGTTGTACAAAAGTCCAAAATCCGAGGGAGCTCCCCTGCTCGCGGGAACAGTTAAAAATAGCCCTTAGAAGCGCAGCAAAAGGGTTATACCAGGCAAAATCTAAAATGTCCTGCTCGTGGAATTTCTACACACGGACATCCTGATTCAGAGTCCGACAGATAGGATACAGCTAGCGGATATTCTGTTGCATTATAGATTCATTACATACCATGGCTCAGGTGATACGGCGGGTGGGATATCCGTTGCATATGGAGTATCCCATCCGTCCTACCGTAAATCAGGCCTTTAGTCCTCTAAAAGGAGTGCCTCAGATAATTAAGAGTACATTTAGAGCCTGTTAGTGAAATGACAGATTGTTCTCCCGATGCATTTTTGGGACATCACACCTCCAGGGAATTATCAGATGAAAGGGACCAGTAAATAACCGAATGTGATAATTTTGGTACGGTAAACGTCCAAAATCTGCATGCTATGGCCAGGGCCGGCTTTAGCGCTGGTGGCCCCCGATCCTGCAATTGGTTTTGGTGACCATCCCCTCAGATTTCCTCACTATCACCCGGCAAAAGTGCTCCATAGCCTCTCTCACATACATTCATTTGTTTTAAAGCACTTGTAAAGACTGGCTTTACTAATCCACTCAGCTATCCACATAAAACATACGGGCATATTTATACTCTGGTTGCACCAAATTTGCGTAATTATTATTTTCTTTTAACGCAAATTCAGTGCAAACGTAACTCCATATTTATATTTTGAGGTTAGACACGTCTAATGTCAAAATATAGGAGGTTGCACCATTTTTTGGATGCGTGCACCTACCTTGCGTCAATGAGATGCAAGGTAGGAGTTCCAATCTAAAAAAAAATGGTGCTATCCCCATAGCACCATATTTATCCCCCATAGTACAAAGCAACAAGCATAAATCTGGGCCATAGTTCTATTCTTTGTAGCAAGCACATTAACCCTCTGCGCTACTTTATACAGAGTCAAAACTGCCACTGAAGAAAACTCTGATCTCTCTCTTTAGCAAGAATATTAATCACAAGAGTTATCTTGGCATTTTAATTGCTTCCTGAAGGCTGGACGCACATGGATTTTTTCTGGAGGTTGTTTTAAATAAAATCGCAAGTTTTGTTAAGTTATTGCTAAACACAGCACCCACCCCTCCTCCCCCCCTACGCCCACCAGGTAAGCTCTCGGTGCAGATGCAGCGGGAGTACCGCCCTAAAACCAGCCCTGGCTATACCCAAATTTGAGGGCAGAATGCATAAATACCACTGGATATCATTATTTATTGCATGCGGAAGAAAACAATGCAATCACAACAAACTGCTAGTCGACCACTTAGGACTTCATTATGAGTGACCACTTAATGCCAATTTAGGACAAAGCTCCAAATCATTATTTATCACTTATGCTGTATCATGGCATGAGGTAAACCTGCATGAGACCCTGCGGACAAACCTTATAGGTCAAATTTGGAGAAATCGATTCTAGGAAAGAGGCTCAGAATTGCAGTTTGACATGTGGACATCAGTGTAGTAGTAAAGATGTCCGCATGCCATACCTCATTCCAAAGGGGCTTACAGAGGATTAGTTGTATCCTCCATAATACCACAACCCAGAGTTACAGATAGAATACAGTATCAATAATAATGTGTATAGAATTACTGTTACTTAATTCCTGCTGGAGATATGATGAGGCTGTAGAAGTCAATTCTTTGAGCCTTTTGCAATAATTTTATGAAATCCCCATGTGCTTTCCTTCAGCTGCTGCCTTATCACAACTTCTGGAAGCACCAAAGCTCCATATGTTAAAGGTACCTGCTCTACCATCTCTGCTGAGCATATACACTCATTATTTCCCAGAAGTGCTAACATGCCAGGGGAGATTCAGTTATTAGAACACGGACCCTGCCGTCCAGATGGTCAGGCACTCGTTCCTCAGTTTCTTTAACTAGGTTTCACCTACAGCGTGCATGTGATGTCTGCAAAAGCTATTGTTTCTTAAATAAAAAAATAAAAATATCTTAAACGAGGCTTAGACCCCACCCATTACTTACCCCGTCTTACCATTGATTTGCTTTCACGTCACACGCATTTCTTTGCTTGTCATTGGTCAACAGCTCCTTCTTGCCTCAGCTTTCTCCTGGGGCTTATCTGTGTGTCCATGCCGTGGAGCAGGGACCAAGTACAGCATCCTGTGGATAATGTCCTTTCACTGGCTGCAGGCTCTCTTTTGTTACTCTTGAACATCAGCTCTTACTGAGACTGTGTCCAATTGTAACTCTACTTCATCCCACCCGTTTTCCCCACTACTCCTGCCCTCCATTGTTTTTCACCCACTCCGCCCTCCTGCTGCTGTGCAACAGATACAAAAAATTGGGAAAGCCAACAGATTTTGAATAGGGAAAACCTAATGGCTTTGCCAATGCTTGATTTGTTTTCTTGTCCTTCACAGAAACCCCCAGAGCCCATAAATAGGGTGTCATCTGCTCAAGCAAAAGCTAGGTTTGATCATTCTTGGCTCTTAACACCATCAGCTCCCAATGATCTCACAGCCCTGACACAGCCCTTACCCTCCAAGCATATGAGGACATATTATGAGTGGGCCTAATATCAGCTTGATGATTTCTTCCCTTGAATTATCTATATCATGAACAGCAACTCATGGGGTATAGTAAGAATAACTTCATTTAAAGTACCTTTCAGGATTACTGGCCCGCAATTAATGATAAATAAGAAAGAGCAGTAAATCTGCTGCGAAGGTATACTGGTTACATACCTTCAGTTCAAACACTAGAGTCAAAGTAATGTCTAAACTTTTGGCATTTAATAAATTGAACTACACTGAGGGAATACAGTACAGCGCTAATTTAATGCATCATCTGAACTCAAACATTGTGTACAGGGTATTCATTTTTAAACTTGGATCTCCTTACCAGAGCACCGCATTATGAAAAACATTGATATCGTCCAGTCATATGCTAAGTAAGCTCTGTTAAGCTCATCCATCCACCCTAAAGCACTGGCCGATGGCCCTATTTAAGTGCACCTCACGCATTACTTAGTGGACCAACATGAGTGAGGTCACTATTATTTTTTGAGTGCGTACCCCTTGCCTGCAGGTAGTTGCCATATTTAGGATGTCTGAAGTTGATAATCTTTGATGCGGTATAGACCACGGTTGCGTCTGGTCTCCCTTGACCTTCAACTTGTGTATGGAGAATTTCAAAAGACACCTCGCCATCAACAGAATCTAAATGTAGTGTGCCTTACAGAAACCAAATCCCACTTTTACCAAGTTCACCCTCACTGCCAAAAGCTCCTGCTAAACCCAGATACCGAATTAGCTCAGAGTACCTCGAAAATAATTTGGACAGATCCAGACCACAACTCATTGAAAATGAAGAACAGTTGGGATTAAAAATGATGAATCAAAAGCCATATGGTGACCAGATAGGTTCTGAGAACCAAAAACCGGGATACTCAACAAATATATAAGTAGGACTAAACTTGTGCCTTAATGATTTTAATGAACGCGATCATTAAAGTTTACACTTGTGTTCGATTTGTTGCTATTTTTGGCTCTTTAGGACGCTGCGCTATTCTTATTCCAGTTAACTTGGACCTTTAGTTCTTAGTGTGCACCATTAAATAAGCGGGTGTTTCAACAATTACTACTGTTTTCTCTCTCAGTCACGGATTGCTGGCTTTTTGTTTGCGCCATCAGTTTGTGCCTCCCATTTTTCAGTCGCTGGTCATTTGATCTGGCCCTACACGCCCTTTGGTGAATTTGGCTCTGTCAGCTTTGCATGTAGGGCAAGCCTTAGAATAGTTTATGTATGAAATAATGGTTGATCCACTAGGAGCTGTTCATGTAAAAATCCATGTTAAGTCCCTAACCAATGTTTAAACACAAATATCCAGCCAGGTCTGGGGTGTCAGAGGAGCAATGACTTCTGTCAGGGATCTGTTTGATCCTATGCTGAAAGGTTTGAATCCAGACCCAATCAGGTTTTTATCCTTCCAGTGTTGATAAAATGAGTACCCTAGATTTGGGTAGGAATAAGCATCTGATCTCTTTGAGTGGTGCATATCCTTGGCACAAGGAAAGATGCGAAAGTCATGAGACGGGAAGAGGAGGTCCAAAGACCACTTGGGATCAGCAAACAACACGAGCAAGCCCACAATAGGATGTCCCGCGAAATTCTGCCCTGGAGGAATTTGTTTAAAAAATAGAGGGCAAAAATGGTGCAGCTCCACCTAAACTGTCCCAAGGAAATCTTAACAAGGTTCAGGTGTAAAAGGCAATTCGGAAATGGACTCAGACATGCTTTGTGCTAAATGAACTACAGTCACTCTTTTCAGGTAAAATGTATCGGACATAAAAGGTACTTATTTTAGTTTAATCCCTTTGACAAAGAAAGAAAAATTGCAACCTTGAACGCATAGTCAATTTCATAACCTCCTGCATTATAGTTCCTAATAAGTTTTGTTTAAATATGGAAGATCTGGAGAAGTCCTTGTTGGAGTAAGCCTTCATTCACCTCCGTTTATCAGAAACAGGGAATACCCAGTCCTGAAACACAATGACGACTGCTCCTTGGGCGACAGCTATAGGCCTTTAGCACTAGATGCCCAGTGCCAGGGCAGAGAGGGTTGTGGATAAGGTTTCTAACAACAGGAAAAGGGATAATATTCTTGTCTTTATTTGTAGAACCTCAAACTTCTGGTGGAAAGTTGCAGTCAACATGGTATGGACTTGATCTGCAGGTGTCCACCCTGCTGCATGTCAATCAACTCTGTGGTGGCAACAAGCTTGTCCCTTCCATGATGTTTGGTGTCTGTGAGGATGGTTTGTCCTTACATGGAGCCACACTGTGGTGCTCAAGCTTGCCGTTGTGGTCTCCCTTGGGGGGTAGAGGGTGGGGGGGGGGGGGACAAGCTTTCAAATCCTGCACCTGGCTTACAGACAGAATTGTAAGGTGAACAATTACAGCAGGGCTCAAACACAGGAGAGTTGAGGCTCAGTTTAGTCATGATAAGTATTGCAGGGATCACAAGAGTTGCTGAAAGAGGAGTGAGAGGAAGGGCTGTGGAAAGGTAGGAAGAGTAACTCAAAGCATGCATCAAAAGTGTTGCACATTGAGGTTCAGATAAAGTAAGCACATACCCTACACGCTGGTTGAGGGCCTATCCGAAGGATGAAGGGTTGTGGACGTGGCCCACAGATCACAAATGTGATCATATTTTCAATGGTCACCACTAAGGTGTAGTTAACAATTGACTATGTCACCACCATGTGATCTCAGTAAAGTGTGCGTTAATGCATTTCATAGGTTAGATTGTATTTGTTGTCTGCATTTCTTACAGCAAGTGACAAAATGAAGGGTACTGAACTTCGGCCTTTCAGTCCAAGAGACAGCTGCACAAACGTGGCAGTCTCTCAGCTCCAACACACAATGAAGAAGGAGGTTTGAAGAGCTCTTACATGGAATAAAGCTAGACCTGCAACCTAGCATTCTTTTTAAAGGTGTGCTTAAGAATACACATATAATGTGGAAAGTAATAAAAATAAAGCAGTACACAGCACAAGCCGATTTTCTAATGGCACACCCCGAACAATATTTTAACCCACCAAAGGTTTATTTTATTTTTAAATAGATCTGAGAAGGATGAAATGACTAAACCAGTCCACTACACTTTTCCAGCGTCAACAGAATGTGTACCACTCATCTAGCAATATTAACACCAGAAGAAGCTTCACCTTGCAGGATGTTACCATATGTAGTTAATAGGAGTACTGCTGCAGCAGAAGCACTTGAATAGTCTGTTAATTAAGGCAATATATTGCCGATGTTAAGGAATGAAAGCTTGCATCAGACTCAACCCACGGAACCTGACCACTTTTCAGGGACCTACTACTGAGCTAGTGAATCCTTGATTCACCCTATTATTCACTCCACAACACATTGAATGAGCCAGTGTCCCCCTCCGCCTGAGGGAGTTACCTTTTCAATGAAAGATCACAAACTCCCTTATAGTGGCCCTATCCAGGCATCCAACGAACACTTCCCCTGAGGCCCTTCTGCACCCACTAGGTTTGAAAATCAAGGTATCTGGGCATAAAACCCTCTTATCTCCCCTCACGCCTTCTGCAGTGGCTTCCACTTTACATGTAAAACAATGGCCTTTCTTAGCTGGAGTCATGCTTACAAAATGCCCTAGAAGCTCAATCACTCGTCCAAAGGTGGACGGAGGTTTAGTCACGCCACCATTCAACACCTCTGTTTCCAACCATACTGGGGATGAAAATTGTAGCGTGCCATTAAGTTAGAGTTTTCCACCATCTATAAACTTTCCATTCCTAGGTCCACTGCTTGGTTTTGCACTGGAGAGGTCTAGCAGAGAAACTAAAGTGGGACTCTGCTGTGGATGAACATGAACTTTTAAAAACTGGTGCAAGGCAAGTTAAAAGTATTGCATCTTAAGACATTCCTCGGAAAAAGAACATGAATGAATGAATGTCTACGCAACAGATCTGTTTAGATGCACCACAGTTTCTGAACAGTCTCTAGATGTGGATTAACTCAGTTAAGGGGCTGGAGTTTGAAGTGGTATCTATCACTCAGATTGATCAGAGGTGGAGCTCTGATGAGCAAAAGTTCTTCGGCCCACAACGACCCCTTCAGAGACAACGGAAATGTTAATAGCCTCATAAAGAACCTACAAACCTGGCTGTTCACAAATTAGAGACTAATGGACTTGATTTAAAGGGTTAGCCGATGCAGAAATAAGAAGGTGTATGCGTTTCATGTTGTACGATAGCACCAAGGTACCTACAACGTGAGCATTGCGCTTTACAAATGTTTGTTATTGTTATTATTATTATGTCTGGCTAAAGATTCCTTAAATAAGTTTATTCACAGTGGTTAAGGGCTCTTGAGTCTTTCATACCTTCTTTGCTGTGGCACATGATCTACTAGTGTATGCATTCACACCTAAAGTTAACTAGTAAATGACAAATTGAACATTCCAATCGCTTACCCATTCTGAATATTGTGAAACCATCTAAACATCTGGATTGCTATAAATTTCCACTGAAGGATGAACTCGGTGTCCTCGCTGCTGCCCCTCCTGACAACAATCAAACTAACACCCAGGGACACTCATCACAAGCTACATCCCAATACACCAAGACAGACTATTCTCTAGCCTAAGGAACATCACATGATCTAGAGACATTTCATTCACAGAAGAACCTTGACCCAAACACAACCAATACCTCCAAAAGAAACATATCTCACAGTATCCTTCACGCCATCTCCACTCTGATACACTTTACCAATAGATTCTAGCTCACCCAGACTCCTACTCCAAACCTTCTACTCCTCATACAAGCTACATTCTCGCCTGCATCCTAAAACATAAGAGGATGCTCTTTACCTTCACAACTATTAATTCCTACAGCTGGATCTTCTGAGAGTTGCTGGGGGATAGGTTTGCATCCATAAATTTGAAGTATTTGCTTTCGACTGCAGTGGGCTCAAATTCCCTGTGCCTTATACTCATGTACATGGCACACTGCCAAAAATCTAGTTTGAAAAATGCCTGCTTCCTACCCCCACCTCCTAATGTCCAAGCATTAAAAAAAAACAGCACTCTATCCTAATCCTGTGAAAAAGCTAATATGTCAGCAGGCCTAACTAACATACTGCACGCATCAATCCTCACTAAACAGGTCTCAGACCCCATTTATTCCTTATCCAAATTACTTACAATGCTCCCATCAAACGCAAATGCATGGTCTGTCTAACCAACTATTTTATCCTTAATTACTGGGAAACCAAAATAGTCTAGCATTTGCCTGATCAAAACACTTACTGTTTATTCATGCAAAACCTTCCCAACAACCGGCAGCCACTCGCCGAACCTGCAGGCAAAACAACCTTTACACAATCCTGCTTCAAAACAACTACCAACATGACAGGTCATTTGGGAACAGAAAACCCTACATGGCTGAAATACATTAATATTGAAATAAGTCTAATGAGAAGAGCAAAAAGATGTTAGTGAAACAGATATAATCCTCCACGTTATTCACTATAACTTATTTCTTCTCTCTCTGCATTAAATAAAGTTATATTAAAATCCAAGAACATAGATATATTTCATTTGAGAAAAGCAGAAAGCAAGGAACGTGTTACAAATCACCCAACAGGACATAAATCCAGACTACATTTCACTGCACCCCGAAGGGCACAGCGTTCCGCTTCCAACCCAGTTTGTCCAGTTTTTTTTTATAACATATTTTTATTAAGTTTCACATAATCCGGTCTGCAGCCCGACAGGCATACGTTAAATACAAATAAACTCAGAGCAGTAGCATATGTTGGGTAGAGGCGTTCACACCCTCGGTTTCACCACCACCACAACAGTACAACACGTGCCTCTGATTGCCTTGCTTCTTTCAAGTACATGACCTCTAACGTCATCATCCAGGCGCGGGAGGTGACAGCACTATACCTCTGTAATCAGCCCACCGCTGCTATATTTTGTGATGTTTATGAGGGCAACCCCTTGGTTGAAATCTTGGAATCTCCAGCCCTATGTAATGCTCTAAACCTCTCTTCCACACTGCGAGACAAGGAGCAGTAGCAGATTTCCAAGACTGCACCTTGTCTCTTTTGGCAGTAGTGCACTCTGTCCAGTTTAAAAATACATGTCCTTGTGGTTTGCTTTCAGACCCAAAATCCAAAAACATCACCACAAAAAAGCTACACCAAGTGCTCCAGTTTCACACCACCTTAATCAAAACAGCCAGAACACTGTTAGTGCAGCAAACGCAACCAGCTACTTTTCAGATCTGTAATTATCACATTCAGAAGACAGGGCCAAGAAGAGGGTCAGTTATCAATTCCGCTCTTACCTATGGCAACCTCTGTAAGCATTATAGAAGTAAACTTATTTAGTAAAACACAACCCACATTTAGGTGAGTCTTTGAAATTGTCACTTCTTAAGTATGGTTATTCCTTCACAAGAAGGATACAAGAAAATACAAAGGTTGTTGAAAAAAAAGGGAATTGAAGCAAATATGCTCGATGGCTGCGCCCCGTCATTAGTCCACCGAGTGTACGAGTACAGAGATGCAAATCATTAACAACCTGTTTCTCCCAGTAAGCATACAGACAAATCTGCTGCTCTCCTACATCAGTTGATGTTCCTCATCACTGCCTCAACACTTTGCAACCTCCTAGAGACATTAATGACCATCCGGAACACACCTGCTAACACCGTTCTTCTCGGTTTGCTTCAAGATGCCATTTAAATAGTCAGTCAGTGAATCCGCCACCAGGTCCACAAGCACTCTGTACCATACTCAAGTTTTTAGTTCATACTTGGAAAGCTCAGGTGGGAAGGACAACATTATCATACACCAATTTTAAAAGGGATGCAAATTTTCAAAACAGTTACCTCTCTAACGTTATTATTTGTAAGGCCTGTAAAGAAGACAGTGGTCTATCAATCAATCCATATTGGTGTAGCACAGCACTGTCACCCCTCGGAGAATATGAGCACTGTGAGTGAGACACCTGCTGAAGAGCCAGGTCTTGAGTTTCTTCCTGAAATCTGTCAGGGAGGGTGCTGTATGATGACGGAGGGGTAGGTTGTTCCAGGTCTTTTTGGCAATGTAGAAGAAGCGACCCCCACTGTGGGTGCAACAGATGCGGGGGCAGTGTGCACAGGCAAGTGATGCAGAGTGCAGGTGTATTGGGGTAGGTGGAAGGTCAATCGATGATTGAAGTAGGCCGGTCCTTGATCATGCAGAGCTTTGTAGGGGAGAGTGAGGATCTTGAACTGGCGTCTTTTCTGGATGAGGAGCCAGTGGGGGTTTCTGAGGTGTGGGGTACTGTGGGTCCTTTTAGGGGGACCCAGGATGACTCTGGCTGCAGCATTCTGTATGGTCTGGAGGTGGATGGAGATGCCGGCATAGAGAGCGTTGTCGTAGTCGGGGTGGCTGGTGACAAGGGCCTGAGTGACAGCCTTTCTGGAGTTAACTGGGACCCATCTGAAGATTCTGTGGAGTGTGCAAAGGGTATGGAAGCAGGAGGAGACAACTGCTTTGATTTGTTGTTTCATGGTCATTTCACTCTCAAGGATGAGGTGAAGGGAGGCTGTGTGTGCATCCTGTGAGGAAGGTGGCAATCCACTTGAGGAAGTTTTGCTGAATGCTGATGTACGGTCTGTTGAGGAGGGTGTGGTGGGAGACAGTGGCAAAAGCAACAGAGAGGTTGAGCAGGATAAGGGCCGTCCCTCCACGGTCGAGGAGGATTGTGATATCATCTGTGGCAGCGATCAGGGCGGGTTCAGTGCTGTGGTTGGCACGGGATCATGATTGGGAGGCGTCAAGTAGGTGATTTTGTTCCAGGTGTTCGGTAAGCTGTTTGTTGATGGCCTTCTCGTAGCGGAGCAGTGAGATTGGTCGATATTTTTTGAGTTTGCTGGTGTTCACAGTGGTTTTTTCTTTAGGAGGGGTATGGCCTCTGCGTCTTTCCAGCTGTCCAGGAAGGCTGTTTGGAGATGGAGGTGTTGATGATGCTGGTGAGTTCTGTGCTGATAGGGAAGGTTCTGAGGTTGAAAAGCTGGTGGGGGCAGGGGTTGGTTGGTGCCCCAGAGTGAATGGATGACATGATGGCTGCAATGGTCCGAGAGGTGGTAAGGGACCAGGTGGTGATCATTCAGCTTGTGTGAGTTGGTTGGTCGAGGTTGCGGAGGCCGAGAGCCGTGAGTTGGGGGGGGGGAGGAGGGTCGAAGTTGCTGTAGATGGTGCCAATCTTGTTGTGGAAGAAGTCTGAGAGGGTGTCACAGAGTTTTTGAGAGGGGTGGATGGTGTTCTCTGTGGCTGCTAGGTAGGAGAATTCCTTGACTATTTTTAAGAGTTCTTTCGTGTGGTTGGCTGCTGTGTCAATGAAGGCTGCAATGGTTGTTCTCTTGGCTTCCTTAATGTGCTGCTGATCGTAGTTGCTGAGGGCTGCTTCGTAAGTGGGTCTGTGAGATCCTTGTGGTGCACCATTGTTTCCCGGGTCAGTAAGAGTTGTGTTTGGTGATTCTGAGCTCTAGGGTGTACCAGCTGGCTTGTTTTGAGGTTTTGTTGGTTTCATCAGGGCGACTCTGTCAGACCAATTAGTGATACATGCGGAGAAGATCTGGACAGCCTGGCTGAAGTCTCGCAAAGCTTGAGGTTGGGTGGCGCTGAGAGCGTGGGCCCATTGCATCTCCATTACCTTGCCACAGCTGCGGGGGGGGGGGAGAAGCTGTGATGCTTGGGGATAGTGTGCTGAGCATCAGAGATGGTGAAGTGAATGATAGCACGGTCAGTCCAGGTGAGTTCTGTGATGCAGCTGAATTTGATTCTCTTGCTGGAGGTGAAAATGGAGTGAAGTGTGTGTTCGGCCTTGTGCATGAGTTCGGTGACCTGTTGGGTGAAGCCGATGCTGTTCAGGCTTTCTATGAGGGAGGTGGAGTTGGTCGTCAATGTGAAAACTGAAGTCATCGAGTAGGACATAGTGGTGGGAGTCGATGGCTGGGGGAAATCTATGAGGATGGAGATGGTGTCTCAGAAAGCTGGTTGAGGACCCAGGTGTCTGTATAGGAGGGTGCCTCATTGTAGTTTTGGCATTGGTCTGTAGCTGGAAGTTAAGGTTTTCCATGAGAGGTGTTGGGTCACCGTCAGTGGCAATGCATCGGATGGTTTACTTGAAGATGATAGTGCAGTCGCAGTGTATCATCTTGTAACATTCAGGTGTTGCAGTGGCAATGTTGGCATTTGAGGTGGGGTTGAGCCATGTTTCAGTGATGAAGGAAACATCAGGGGAGAGGGTTGTGATGGTGTCCCAGATTTCCCTGGTGTGCTTGCAGAGCGATTTGGCATTAAACAGGATGCATTGGAGCGGTTCTGGGTTGTTCATGGTCTTATGGGCGGAAGCAGAGAGGGATCCAGTGCAGGCTGGTGGCCCTGTGCTGCAGGAGAAGCAGCAATTGTTGCAGGCAAAAGGTCCTTTGGTTGAAGGCTGGCAGGAAGTGTAGCAGATGTTTTTGCAGTGTCCGGGGTCCAGGGCCAGGATCTCCTTGGTGGGGCAGCAGTGGGTGGAGAGAGGGCCAGGGCTCCTGGCACTGGGTGCAATCCAAGCACAGACAGGCTTGCCATTGGCATTCCCGTGGCGCGGCTGTGCTTCTGCCTCCATTAGGTAGGTCCTGGGGGGAAGGGGGACGCTCGGTGGTGGGAGAAGGAACAGTAGAGGGAGGGAAAAGGCGTAAAGAAGAAAACTTCAGGAAGAGGGAAGAAAGAAAAAGGCAAAATAGAGTTGCAGGAAAGGGACAGAAAAGCAAAAGAACAACCAGAAAAGAGGCAGAAAGTACAGAAAAGGAAACCGAAAAGCAGAGGAAGGAGCAGAAAAGAGGCAGAAAGCGAAGAAAAACAAGGAAAAAACTAACTGAAAAAGCAGAAGAACAAGCAGAAAAGGGGCAGAAAGCAAGCAGGGAGCACAAGCAAAGGGCAGCAGAGGATCCCGGACTGCTGGGCAAGCTGGACTGCAGGACTGTCGCAGGGGAGCTGGCACGAGGACCTTATATTGAAAAAAAAAAAATCCTGGCCTTCACTTTCAGGGTCAATCACACTACCACACAACTTTACTCCTTTCTTTGATGCCTATTTTTTATTTTTGTTTTTTAAGAGCTGCAAGTTGCTTGTCAACTATTTGTTTCCACTCTGATTCAAATGTTTGGATGGACTTTCTATAGGAGGCTTTTGTCCCACGCATACCAGAGATTACGTTCTGATTGCTATAGTTGATGATCTGCCTTTATCTGTAAATGTCAGTGGTGTATAAATGCTTGGATAGTTTTAGCTCAACCTGCACCATGTCACACCTTTGGCTGTGGAATTCTGCTAGACTGCTTGAATGGATTAGTGGAACTGTCTTCAAACAGCTTATATAATTTCTGTCTTAACATACAAAAAGGGTGTCTTAGCTCTTTATTTCGGCAGCGTGCTTTTTAAGCTGAGGAGACCTTATGCTTTTTGCTCTTTCACCTGTTAAACTTCTATGTTGAGCCACCAACCAGCCTCATTCAGTCCCCAGGCTTCCATTTTTAGGTCTCGCTCTAAACGGCGCGCATGCTCGGTCTCAAACAGAGACATGGTGTATCTACTTCGTGGGCTAGAGCCCACCCATATCATTCCCATTTGCTGGCCCCACCATTGCTCCATTTTCCCTAATCACCAATTGACAGGGGCATGCATACATCATGCCTCTTTTGGTGATTAACCCTCCCCGAGAGCACTATTGTTTCGGGACTACTTCATTCGGACTCAAGCAACTGGTGAACACCCCCACCCACTACGCCGGACACACGTTTGACCCAGTCTTCTCCTCCAGCAAGTACATCTCCTTCAGCCACTCCACCGGACTCCACTGGACAGACCACAGTTGCGTCCACTTCAGCTTCAGAAGAACCACAACTCACCACCACCCACAACAGGCTCCCCGCAGGAGCTGGAACAAGATCACCACCGACCAGCTCTCCACATCACTGAGCCAGAACCCTCCCGCCAGCTCAGCGGACCCCAACCAAGCAGCCAACAACTTCACACAGTGGATCACCAACTGCGCTGACAACCTCGCACCTCTGAAAACCCATCCCACCAGGCCCAACAGCAAGAAAGCCTCCTGGTTCAACAACGACCTCAAGAACTCCAAGAACTGCTGCACCCTCGAGAAAGCCTGGCGAAAAAACCCGACCACAGACAACATGACCGCCCTCAAGCACGCCTCCCGCAAACACCACCAGCTGATCCACACCACCAAGAAGACAGCATTCAAAGAACGACTAGACAACAACGCACACAACAGCAAGGAACTCTTCAGCATCGTCAAAGAGCTCTCCAACCCCAGCGCCGGAAACAACGACATCACTCCCTCACAAGACCTCTGCGACTCGCTCGCCTCGTTCTTTCACCGCAAGATTGCCGACATACACGACAGCTTCGGCGCACAAACCACGCACCCAACCACCAAACCGATGCCCCCCAACACCACCCTCCGCGCCTGGACCCCGGTCAGCACCGAAGACACCATCCAGATGATGAACACCATCCATTCCGGTTCTCCAACCGACCCATGCCCCCACCACGTCTTCAACAAAGCCGACTCAGTCATCGCACCCCATCTCCGGGACATCATCAACTGCTCCTTCAACACCGCCACCTTCCCGGAGAGCTGGAAACATGCCGAACTCAGCGCCCTCCTGAAGAAACCATCAGCAGACCCCACCGAACTCAAGAACTACCGCCCCATCTCGCTCCTCCCATTTCCTGCCAAAGTCATGGAGAAGACCGTCAACAGACACCTAGCCGCCTTCGTCGAGACTAATGGATCCCTCGACCACTCGCAGTCCGGCTTCCGAGCCAACCACAGCACCAAGACCGCCCTCATCGCAGCCACCGACGACATCCGAGCCCTGCTCGACAACGGGGAGACAGCGGCCCTCATCCTCCTGGACCTCTCCGCAGCATTCGACACTGTCTGCCACCGCACCCTAGTGCAGCGCCTCAGCAACATCGGAATCCAAGAGAAGGCACTAGAGTGGATCATCTCGTTCCTCGCTGGAAGAACCCAGAGAGTCCGCCTCCCCCCGTTCAGATCCGAGGCCACCGAAGTCAGCTGCGGCGTACCACAAGGATCATCACTCAGCCCCACCCTCTTCAACGTCTACATGAGCCCCCTCGCAGCCATCGCACGCCAACACAACCTCAACATCATCTCCTACGCCGACGACACCCAGCTGATCCTCTCCCTCACCAACGACCCAGCCACCGCCAGAACCAACCTGCACGAAGGGATGAAAGACGTAGCCGAGTGGATGATGAACAGCCGCCTGAAACTGAACTCAGACAAGACGGAAGTCCTCATCCTTGGATCATCACCCTCTGCCTGGGACGACTCCTGGTGGCCCCCTACCCTGGGCAGCGCACCCAAACCAACGGACCACGCACGCAACCTGGGCTTCATCCTGGACTCCTCCCTCTCGATGACCAGACAAGTCAACGCCATCTCATCATCATGCTTCAACATCCTACGCATGCTCCGAAAGATCTTCCGATGGATCCCCACCGAAACCAGGAAGACGGTCACCCAGGCACTCGTCACCAGCCGACTGGACTACGGTAACACCCTCTACACCGGAACCACGGCCAAACTACAGAAAAGACTCCAACGCATCCAGAACGCCTCTGCACGCCTCATCCTTGACATCCCCCGTCACAGCCACATCTCTGGACACCTGAGAGACTTGCACTGGCTCCCCGTCAGCAAGAGAATCACGTTCCGTCTCCTCACCCACGCACACAAGGCCCTCCACGACCTGGGCCCCAGGAACCTCAACAACCGCCTGACCTTCTACACTCCCGCCGCCAGCTACGATTGACCAGCCACGCCCTCGCCGCCGTGCCACGCATTAGAAAAGCCACCATGGGAGGAAGATCCTTTTCCTACCTGGTAGCCAAGACTTGGAACTCCCTCCCCATCCACCTCCGCCTGACCCAAGACCCCCTCTCCTTCAGGAAGGAGCTCAAGACCTGGCTGTTCGAGCAGTAGCGGTCCCCCCTCCCCCAGTGCCTTGAGACCCTCCGGGTGAGTAGCGCGCTATACAAATTTCTTGATTGATTGATTGATTGATTCTTCTTGTAAAAATGGGTGACCGGTCCCACCACACATTAGGAGCGCAATTGTTTATTTTTATAATTAGTTATAGGTTTTATAATTAGTGCAGAGCGCCGAGTTATTTTTATTTATTTTTAAATTGCGTGTCGCTTTCTGGCTTCTGTTCGCCCCGTTCATTCCCTTCTCCCTTTCTTCATGTTTACATTTCCCATACCTTTTCTTATAAGCTTCAATCGCTGGTCTGGCTATGGCAAACTTCTGAACTCATTCTCATTTGAAAATTAATGCCCTCCTTACAAGCCACGTTTCTCTCAGTGATGGTATACCCCTCCTGGCACACCCCTCTGTTAGTAGACTTCATTGGGATTACCCTGCCCCGGCCTCCTTTCTCCTTAAAGACTCGCTAAAGGAAGAAGAGCTGTGGGTTACGTGGACAGGGGCTGACCACGTGCTGTCTGGCTGCATGCTGCTCTGTTGAATACGAGTTTGTCAGGGACGACCCAAACTCTCTACTGCAAAACAACCCTTGGGCTAGCCTTGGGGCATTGGTATCTTGATCACCTCTTTCCCCGCTGCATGGTGACATTCCTCGGTTACAGTCCTAGTCCTGCTGGGGTCATAAATCTCCATTGTCAAGACTAGCTCACTGGGCACTTTCGTGATAGGCTTTCACAAACTCACCCTTGGTCACTAAAATGCTCTCCAACTTCAGGTGCCATGCATATTTACGGCAAGCGAAAACAATCTAACACTTCACAGCGTCCTCAGGGACATACAGATACCGCCCATGCAGGAAACCTCCCTATTTAGAGTACCGGACCTCATTCAGAAATGTCTACACAGTCCGCCCCTTACCACATAACATATAAAGGACACCTCATAAAATCCTTGGGTCTTAAAGTAAATGTCTTAAAGGGCTGGGCCAGCTTTAGCGGTCACATGATTTTCCTGCCATCTATGCTACATGACATTCTTCAAATTCAGTTTTTCTAGAAATGCAGAGGAGATGAATAGTCTAAAACGAAAGCCAGGGCCACCAATTGTTAACCTATAAGATTAATTATAACATATTGTCCCAGAAAGACTGATGTTGCTAACCCTTTATACATTTGTAACTGAACATCGGCAAGATCAGACTGGCTCGCATAAATCATGCTTCCAGAAAGGTTTAAAAATAAGCCTTGTAACTCACAACGAGGGAAAAATAATTATAAGGTATTAAAGGTGACAGCCCACAAGTGTGCCACAAAGCAGTAAGTCGATGCTCTTCACCCCAGTAATGG
Source organism: Pleurodeles waltl (assembly GCF_031143425.1). Taxonomy (NCBI): domain Eukaryota; kingdom Metazoa; phylum Chordata; class Amphibia; order Caudata; family Salamandridae; genus Pleurodeles; species Pleurodeles waltl. Next base: position 558,234,986 of record NC_090446.1, on the reverse strand, counting down.
TTGGCAAGGGGGCTTCAAAAGGACATTGTCCTCCGGGGTGATAGTAGATAAACAAAGTCTATCTGGCTTTAAAAACTAAAAACAAAGAAACATTACCAGTGAGAATAACAGTGTGCAAAAACAGTAAGAAGTGGTAATGTTAAAGAAGAATAATCACTTTAATTTACAGCCACGTGTGTAGCAAAAACATATTTCAGGTTGACGGGAGTACTAAAACAAAAGTGAGGAGGAAAGCGTTTCAACAATATTGAATTCGGATAAGACCTAAGGAGAACAGTAATAATATCTAAATTTTATTTAAAAAGTATACCATATATAACAAATAATATATTCTAGGTATTTTACTATCATACGTCGAGTGGAGGCTTTTTCAGAAGTTACAGAATTTTCTACAATAAAAAGGGAATTTAATGATGCGTGCTTGACTTCTTAGGGCAAAGCACATGATTTGGTATTCTTATGTTTGTGGTCCCGGGTTAACTGAACATTTCACTTAGGGTAGTTACATGCAGCAGGGCACACAGTGCTCAACTAAATTTGTCAAACTTTTCATGAAATAATAATGATCAAAAGGTGCATGGTGCACAATGACACAGTGGTGGTACTGGTACATTATATTCAATATAGAGGTATGATAAAGAAAACCAGAAATGTACGCATAACCAACAACTACCTTTAATGATGGAGCACGTAAAATGTGGATTAATGGCAACAATCTAGTGAGCATGTAGTCCTCAGAATTAACAAAATCATAGAGAATCATTGTAGACAACTGCAGCAAGGGTTATCACTACCAAGTGTATAGTTTGTCCAACAGAGAACTGTCGAGAGTCCTGGAGTACGCTTCATCAACATTGTTTAAACCAGTGGAATAGGAGCTGGAACGTCATATGCTAGATGCAGCGCTTCAATGCCTGTTCCGCCGGATTAAACAATGTTCATAAGCTTGTTTAATCAAGAGGGACATCAACTTCTAAACATAGCAAATACGCTTCACTGCTGCAGGCTAGACCCATCTGTCATAACGGTGGCTCAGTGCTATAATTTATCACGCAAATTAAAAAAAAAAAAAAAAACTGAGGCCATATGTCAAGCTTTCTTTGTTCCACCTGAGACAGAAAAAATCCCAGTCCCTATGTGTATAAAAGTTGCACAAATGAATCAGTTGCGTTCCAATAATGAGCAGTCTCATGAAGGACACCTCTACTCCCCCGCCCTACACATGCACCCTAGGAGCGATCAGTGAGACTGAGGTCATGGTCTGGGTTGGTGGGCACAGTTACTTCTTCTCTTCTATGTATGACAGATGGCACTGTGGCCCAGACATTCTTTAGTGATCTGCCAACGCAGCGCCCTCCTTAGTTTCTTCGCAACAATCCTGGCAGCTTTATTCTGAACAGTCTTCAAAGATTGCAACAAGTCACCAAAAACCTCTTATGTGTGGCTGATCCAGTCCTTCTGCTCAATTGTTATGGTGGGATCGGGCTATGCCTTCACAACTTTAACCTTGGCCAAGGTCTGGATAACAAGCTGTATTAGGATGGCTGAATAGAGTCCTACTGCCAGAATGTCTGTGCCGGAGGACAAATAGGAAGCGGTTTCAGTTAGTTAGCACGTAGTAAATGCAATTGCTCTTCATAAAAATATCCCAAAGAGCAATAAAAGGCCAGTTTTGTTATAAAAATAATATAGATCTGGCAAAACAATCAAATCTGCTGTTTGCTGAAACGCTAATCATTTTTACCACTAAATAAAAGAGTGTAATTGCTCCAATTACAGTAGGGATGGAGGGGTGTAAACATTTTATGTTCTCTCACTGCAGCCTATCCGGAGAAGCAGGCGCCGTCTTGTGATGCCAAGCCATGCCTACTGCACTAGAGGGAAGGTCATTCTGTACATTCTCAACCAGTGGGGCAAAGGTCCTCGATCCTGGCATGAGCGCGACTCTTGTGTATCAATACCGAAGTCAATGGAGCGGTCTATACACAGACCAGGCACCAGGCAAGGTAAAACAGTCTTAGTCAGTGGTTTTTTTCCAAAGCAAAGAATACTCGTTCTGTGATGTCCAGCTGCCATACACAGTGCCTGATGAAGTCCTAAGAACTGAAACCGAACCAGAGTCTTAATCAACGTGACAAGGGGAGAAACCAACTAGAAAGCCTTATACAGGGAGTGCAGAATTATTAGGCAAATGAGTATTTTGACCACATCATCCTCTTTATGCATGTTGTCTTACTCCAAGCTGTATAGGCTTGAAAGCCTACTACCAATTAAGCATATTAGGTGATGTGCATCTCTGTAATGAGAAGGGGTGTGGTCTAATGACATCAACACCCTATATCAGGTGTGCATAATTATTAGGCAACTTCCTTTCCTTTGGCAAAATGGGTCAAAAGAAGGACTTGACAGGCTCAGAAAAGTAAAAAATAGTGAGATATCTTGCAGAGGGATGCAGCACTCTTAAAATTGCAAAGCTTCTGAAGCGTGATCATCGAACAATCAAGCGTTTCATTCAAAATAGTCAACAGGGTCGCAAGAAGCGTATGGAAAAACCAAGGCGCAAAATAACTGCCCATGAACTGAGAAAAGTCAAGCGTGCAGCTGCCACGATGCCACTTGTTTGGCCATATTTCAGAGCTGCAACATCACTGGAGTGCCCAAAAGCACAAGGTGTGCAATACTCAGAGACATGGCCAAGGTAAGAAAGGCTGAAAGACGACCACCACTGAACAAGACACACAAGCTGAAACGTCAAGACTGGGCCAAGAAATATCTCAAGACTGATTTTTCTAAGGTTTTATGGACTGATGAAATGAGAGTGAGTCTTGATGGGCCAGATGGATGGGCCCGTGGCTGGATTGGTAAAGGGCAGAGAGCTCCAGTCCGACTCAGACGCCAGCAAGGTGGAGGTGGAGTACTGGTTTGGGCTGGTATCATCAAAGATGAGCTTGTGGGGCCTTTTCGGGTTGAGGATGGAGTCAAGCTCAACTCCCAGTCCTACTGCCAGTTCCTGGAAGACACCTTCTTCAAGCAGTGGTACAGGAAGAAGTCTGCATCCTTCAAGAAAAACATGATTTTCATGCAGGACAATGCTCCATCACACGCGTCCAAGTACTCCACAGCGTGGCTGTCAAGAAAGGGTATAAAAGAAGGAAATCTAATGACATGGCCTCCTTGTTCACCTGATCTGAACCCCATTGAGAACCTGTGGTCCATCATCAAATGTGAGATTTACAAGGAGGGAAAACAGTACACCTCTCTGAACAGTGTCTGGGAGGCTGTGGTTGCTGCTGCACGCAATGTTGATGGTGAACAGATCAAAACACTGACAGAATCCATGGATGGCAGGCTTTTGAGTGTCCTTGCAAAGAAAGGTGGCTATATTGGTCACTGATTTGTTTTTGTTTTGTTTTTGAATGTCAGAAATGTATATTTGTGAATGTTGAGATGTTATATTGGTTTCACTGGTAATAATAAATAATTGAAATGGGTATATATATTTTTTTTGTTAAGTTGCCTAATAATTATGCACAGTAATAGTCACCTGCACACACAGATATCCCCCTAACATAGCTAAAACTAAAAACAAACTAAAAACTACTTCCAAAAATATTCAGCTTTGATATTAATGAGTTTTTTGGGTTCATTGAGAACATGGTTGTTGTTCAATAATAAAATTAATCCTCAAAAATACAACTTGCCTAATAATTCTGCACTCCCTGTAGAGGCAGAAGAATCCTGACGGGTATTACTGGTCACACACTGTGCTATCGTACATTTAGGTAGCAACTACTCACAAACTGCAAATAATTATTACTGACACATTTAAGCTAAGCGATGGAGTTGGCAACCACCATGTGTCCCCGAAACCACTATCCTCAATTATCAGTAACAAAAAGTTGGAAGAGGGTACTCAAAATTATGGAGGCCAATTCTTATCTTTATTTCAGTTTGACACACCTCTCCTGCCAGGTGTGTCGGGGCTTCCTCTGCAGTAATTTATGGGTGGGCATAACTCGAGTAATTTGCTGTAGCGTAATTGGGTAAAATTACAGCAAAATTATGCAAGATGAAGCAGAATTATACGAGGAGCGTAACCCTGCATTTAGTGCTACTTTCTTAGTGTACAATGCACCCTCATGTCCAAAATGGACGCGAGGATGCATTTTGCGCTAAGAAAATAAAGCTAAAAGTAAATGAAGAACAGCAGCAGCCGCTCGCACTCTGTTCCTGTGTTCCGGGGGAAGGTATTTTTCCTGAAATCACACAAAATTACGTGAACAGCGAATTTTCGGTAATTTAACTTCACAAGAGTAACACAAAATTACTTGGATTTTTGCGGCATAATTAAAATTTCACCCTGACCTACCATAATGCAGTACAAACGCCAATACGCTGTGGCGCTGTATTGGCAAGAGAGGCCTATCAAACAGCAACAAAGAAAACGGAATTTTGGCAACTCTGTTCGATCAACTTTTTGATACTCTTAAACATATTGGAGGCAGGGTCACACAGGTTTTGCCAAGGCCTGTTCTTACCTTATAAGCATTTGTTCTGGCTACTAAGGCCTTCCCCAGAGAAGAAGACGCCACTCAATACCGCCGCAGAGCAACATTAAATGTATGAGTCACTTTACGTAGACATAGGATCTGATAGGGCTTTATACACAAATAAATTCACATTGAAGTTAACGACTGCCGAGTCACTTTAAGGGAACAACTGGCACACTGGTGGATGGCACATCAGGGTAAAACTGCTGACCAACATCAGCAGGACAGATGACATGCAACAGACATAATGGTAACAGGTGCAGACACACTTTGGGATAATGAATATAAACACACATCATGGCACACAAGCACAGTGGCATTTTAACTCGGCCAGGCTTCCTTTGCTGCAGTCATCTTTCCCACTCTTCGGCTATTTCCACCTCTCCAACACAAATCTACACACCCAGCTCAATGAATATGAATACGGTTTCTCCACTAAACTATTTAACATGACCACAGATGGCACGTGTTCGTGCGACGCCAGCACTGAACCTCACACTTCTGAGACGCAGCCCAGCGTATAATACCGACAGTGTCATTACAAGACTCTTCGGACATCAGTCAGCGATGAAAAACTGTGGTTTGTATGCAGAGACACCCTGGCCAGCCAAAAGCACCATGAGGCCGTATGTAAAAGTCAATATCGAAACATAAAAATAAATGAACAGGGAGAGGTACAGACCTGGACAGGCAGAGGATCATGGCACAAGTCAGCTCGGCCGCGCTGATGCTGTTCCCGGACGGAGTGCTGAGAATAGAAACAAAGAACACAGAATCTCAGAACGCTGGAAAATACAAAACTTGGTGCAATCTGCTCGCAACAAAGATATTAGAGGGCTTGGAGTGGGCTGCCTACGCCAGCCTTCCCGCTCTCCTATACCTGTGAAGAAACACTCTGGAGAGACAGGATATAGAAGCCTGCAACAGTAAAACCCTGACTGGCCATTGACATTCGAGGCTACGGGGTGTTTGCAAGCCTTTTCCCAGAGGCCGGTTGCAGAGTGTAGCCAAAGGATGGATGGAGGCATGGCTGAAATGGCCTATCAGACTCCTGTGATATTTGTGAGGCAAGAGCCAAGGGCCAGTGCCACTAGCAGCACGAGCCCTCTAATAATAACCTTGAAAATAACAATAATGTTGCGTGATAGACCGACCATCTGCCCTGACTCCATTTACCTCCAGAAGTTTCTGGGTCAATTTTCCTTCCTCTCCTCTGTGTGTCTCAGACGTCCAGACTTCTGCTCTCTCTAGACGTCACATATTTACTGTTATCAGCAGCTCCCAATATAATTACACAACCACCCACTGGGATGAACTAACTTTACATTCTCGATTAAGTACTTCCCAAAAAGTAGTTAAGGATCTCCGATAGATTTCCACTTTGTTTTGTGTTCTTTTTTCCATTCGTACAGTTCTAATTTCAATGAAAATTCCATACTTAACATTCAATACACGCATTAACTGGCACACAGCAATAACTGAGTGTTGGGCATGGGTTGAGAGGCGCTCATCGGCACAACTGGTGTTTACTGGTCTTAGAAGCAACGGGTGGCAGCTACTTGCGTACTTGTGAGACCAAACGCTGGCAGCATACAAGAGTTGTAAGGATGAAAGGCGCTTTGGGTTCATGGCGAGAGCTTTTCTCCCATCCAGGTGTAGCTGCTGCACATAACTGGATCGCTTACATCACCACAACTGTTGTGATTGGCTGATGGCTGGCAAGGAAGAAAAGTCAGCCGATGGCAGTGAAGGCAATGGAATGGGAGCAAGGCCCTTGTTTGTGCCACGAGAAATTAAGACGTTTACACTGTTCCTTTCTTCCCTTGCGTGGCATATAAGGGTCAATGCTTCTTCATACCTGTATTGGTTTACAGCTCTAGTTTATCTCCCTCTGGTTTAATGGTAGCAAACATTGTGCTTTACTACATGTAGGACAAGTGTTACTCCACCCTTCTGCTGACTTTTAATCCAGTTGGCAAGGCTAAGTTCAATGGAAGGCTCTGACTTGTACACACACAATGATATCACTCCATTCTCTGTTCACACCCTACCAATCGAGCTCATCTTCCACTTGTCCAGCAGAGAAGCTATATATTTAGAGACAGACCCATGAAACAGGACGCACCTGTGTTTGTAGGACCCACATCCACTCCAAAGAGCTCCTCACCCGAAGTAACGGGATAGACATCACCCAGCACAATGACCGTGGTTTGTCTTTTACATGAAATATACATAGTACAAGATAAAAAGCTTGGGTCTCTGTTAGTTTCAAGAAATATAGGGCCAGATGTATGAATCTGGGCCATTGCGATTCGGTAATTGCGATTTTTACGAAATCGCAATTACCGACTCGCAAAGGGCCATGTATCACATTTGCGATTCGGTAATTGCGATTTCTTAAAAATCGCAAATGCAATTACCGAATCGCAAATTGCTATACTGGCCCCATTCGCAGCATATAGCTGCGAATCTTTTGCATTTCCTAAATTGCGATTTCTGAAACAGAAATCGCAATTCGGGAAATGCAAAAGGCCAGGGTGCTTGGGGCCCAAGGCCCCCTCTCCTGCACCCCAAAATTGTTTTTTTGTTCCATGTGAAGTACACACATGCCAAAAGGGCATGTGTGCTTTACATATTAAATTTAAAAATGCAGTTTTACTGCATTTTTTAATTTTGCACCAGGTTACCACCTGGTTGCAGACAATGGTATTTTGCATGTGCAAAATACCATTCTGTGAAAAATCGCAATTTGCAATTTTTTGCAGAATTGCCTTGCGACCTGGATTTTGCGAATCGCAAATTGCGATTTGCAAAATCCAGGTCGCAACGCAGAAAATCGCAATTTTAGCGATTTTCATTTTGTGGTCTGCGAATGCCTTTGATGCATTGCAGACCACGATTTTGCACTTGCAAACGGCCGATTTCGCAGTTTGCGAGTGCAAAATCATTTGATACATCTGGCCCATAGTTCCTGCTTTAATTTCAGGATCTCAAGCATAGTGGTACTGGTTTTGTGGTCCCTTGATGCCCAGTGCCGCGGCTCCCAGTTCTTTTCTTAAAGTTAATTTCTCACATTGATTCAAGGATCGTAAATGCAGTACTTCACAGTTCAGACCCATAAGCAGTCCTTTTGCTGGCAGCAGTGCCACAACCAGCACCAGCATTAGTACCTGTGGCAGCTCAACGCAAGCTAAATCAGCATGCCTGCAGCTTACGAAATGTTTTGCTCGCAGGTGAGAATTTGTTCTCAGAAAAATATCCTTTACACCAGTGGGGACATACAGGTACTCAATACACTGCTAACATGATTTTGCAGACCCATCTGGAGAAGTCATAGGACAATGCAAGCACACCAAGGGCAGGCGATGCAAAGCAGCAAGCCGGAGGCAAACCGAGGCTTAAAATGACAGCAGCAGAGAATGAGAATCAGAAAGTGGAGAAAGGAAGGGCAGAGAGGAGCTGAAGCTTTTGGACTTTAACCAGTAGCTGCCACAGTAGTGACAACCAGTGCTACAGCCACGACCACAAATTATCTCTTATCCTGTTTCCCCATAGCACAGACAGCACTGCCACACTTCCAAAGACTTCAATGGGGAAAACAAATCCCTAGTAAAGAAAACACAAGGATTATTATAACAGCAAGGATCAAGCGGCCTGATCCTGGAAAAGTCAGCCACAAGCATGGCCAGTAGAGCGCTGAATGTGGAGCTAACGAAGTGACAATGGTTAACACTGTTTCTAGGGGCTACAACACTGCACAAAGGCCACTGGGGGTCAGTCTTCAGATCCCAGCATGTGGACTGAATACTCTCCTCCGCAGGTGATAAACAGCAACCCCAAAAACCATGAGCTGGATACCAGAGTCCTCATAAAACACCCATGTAACCCACAAAAAAGCCTACCTTAGCCCTCAACAAAAGGAAGCATTTTGTGTTTTATCACTTGATACCAACGTTTGCTTATGGGTCCTGTGCACTATTAGACTGGGCGTGCCAAGTGAACTGCGGACTGTGTACGGCAAAGTGGTCTACATGACACACGCAGCTCTGTGCAGCACTACCTGCATTACTCACCCTGCCTTGGTTTGCTACTCAGTGCCTGTCTTAAGGACAGCAGGAACTGAGGAGTAAAGCCAATGAAGCAGGCACACTTCCAGTTCCCGCCACAGTGGAAGTAGACAGAAAATGGCAATGAGGTTTTGGGGAGCCCTGATTACTTCTATGGCATTCTGGAGAGATCGGTTTCTTAAATGATCGGGCAGGCATATGTAAGCCATGGCTAGGCTAATAGGGATAGTTAAACGTTTATAGACTGATAGCCAAACATTGGCCATATTTAGATCCTTCTAAAAGACAAATGTATGGGCAGTTGTGAGTTAGCCTACTGGAAATTTCAACCAAAAACAAACTACAACTTTGGAATTCAAGTTAAGGTTGGGAGAAGTGAAACCCTTGCAGTACCAGGGTCCATTTCCCCCAAAAATGGTGGTTTCATGTCATACAAGGTAATGGAAAACTCTACAAACGGCGAAAACATAAAATAACCCTTCAGTCTTCTGAGGGAGGAGGTACACAGCTCAGCTCGGGTGACTCCGACTCACCACCGATAATCAGTATTATCATTAGGGATCACTAGTGAAGGCAGCAAGATTGCAGAGGAAGCACTCCAAAGAGCTGAGATCTGAGGGAGTATGCGGGCGCATCTTGAGGCCCTTGCGGTTAGAGCACAGCCCATCACCCTTTCATGCCACAGAATGCCCTCTGCCACTATCTCGTTCCTTGTGCCACCCACGGTCTACGACCAAGTGCTTACTTCATAACAATGACACCCTTCCTGGTTGCCGCGTCCACGTCCACATTGTCGACTCCGGTGCCAGCCCTGCCGATCAACTTCAGGCGTTTCCCAGCAGCCAGAACCTCAGCAGTCACTTTAGTGGCCGAGCGAACAATGAGGCCGTCATAGTCCTGCAGGGGAAGGTAAAAAAAGGGTTAGACTCTGGAAGTGAATCAGGAGAATGAGTTGTAAACATGGCGCAACATGACGTGGGCAGCCTCGTGGAATGAAAACATGGGTCTCAAGGGAAGAGCCGCTTGCTTCTTGCATGTGTTTGGCAGAAACGCTTTAGAAGAGTCATACACGTAGTAGAGAGGTGAGAGGTACCCTCGATAGAGCTGTGATCCCTAGAGAAGATTGCCTTTTGGTAATGAAAGCCGCCGGCAGTGCCCTGGCTTCTAAAACAGCACCTCAGCAAATCTTGGCCCATAACAAGTGGACCAGAAGAGCCCTTTCCCCAAGAACAAAGCATGCAGAGGCCGGGTGTGTCAGCCCGAACACAAGAGATCACAGTTCATAGCACGTAACTTTACCTTCTCAAATGAGAAATGAGTGTATGAAATGAACGTCTATAACAAGCCTCCACTCCCCTCCTTGCCCCCGCCCCATTACTCAGCTTACCCAGCTGAATGCTTTTAGAACTGTAGATACTTGCATTATAGGGCAGAGACAGCCAGAGCATCCCTGGGCTTAATTAAAGTGGCCTATTGGCTATATACTACCGCAGGAAGAATAGAGAAAAGCACACAATAGGAGTGAACAAACCGATTTTAAGCAGCGTGCATAATGTAACTGTAGGTCCGCCAGCCTAAACCAGTGGTGTGTAGTGGTGTGAAAGAAAAGGCGTTTGGAGGATGTGTACATTTTGCCTCTGTAGCGAAAACAACTTTCTCTATCCAATGTCTAATATTAAACTTCTGTTCCAATATCTGACAAATGTTAACATTTAGGTCTCGGTAGAAAGGGCGTTGGCAGGTGTGGGTACAAATCTTCTATTTGAGCAGAGGGAATACATTTATTAAGAAAACCCCATGGATGGCTTCTTAGCTTTTGTGCATAGGGTTATTGAGCACATTCAGGTCACTAGAATTACCGCCTAAAGCTCCCACTCTAACCAGAGAGGGAAAGAGCGTAAGGAATGAAAAAAGATAGAGTTCAGTGTTACTAGTAGTAGAGGTCTCTGTACACATTCTACATCAGAGGTTGAGTACCCGATTAGTTAAACAAACTCCCAAGGTCCTGCCTTTACAACAGCGGCCTTTACGGCAGCGGCCATCTTGGAAGGACTTTACCTTGAAAAGTGAACATGTTCTGTTTCCGGGTGGAATGCACTGCAATATACACCAAGAGGCATTAAACTCTTCTAATTGAATTCTTACCCATTCGAATTGTTAGTACTGGAAACCATAATGAGACGAATCCAAAAATGTTACCAACATTTACCAATCTCTGGGAAACAATAATTACACTGGTATTGCAAGGGGCTACAGGAGGGTGCAAGTTTTTCCTAAGGAAAGTAAAAATATGATAAATGTGAACTGCATGAGGATGCAGATTAATGAATGTGGTGGG